>NW_015505431.1:6996-35748 GCF_001515645.1 Sinocyclocheilus grahami
AATAAATGATTGTAATTGCATTTATCTGTCTGTCACGTTTTTCTTATACTGTACAGAAATGTTTAGGTTTATAGGTAGGAGTGGGATTAGCGACTATACATTTTTTTAATGCTACATTGTTACTAAAATGGTTAATTTTCTGCATATTTCGGTCATTTACGTTTTATCCTTTCATATTCGCTGTAAAATGGGTAGGTTTAGGTTTTGAAGGTAGGTTAAGGGGTCTAAAATCTAAATCGCTTATTGATAAAATGATAGAAAATGCATTTTCGCTATAACATGGGTAGGTTTAGGTTTAGGGGTAGGTTAAGGGGTCTAAAAATCTGAATCGCTTATTTAATACCTACGTATAAACACGAGACCAGGCTGGTGGCACAGATGTTGATGCATCACGAACTGCTGTGCTCATTCAGACCTGACTTTGAATCCAACCCAATTCATGTCCTGATTCCCTCATGTCTAATCTAATAAATCTAAGACAGCAGTGTGTCTGTGGTGTATTTCTGAGAGTTCACTGGTTTTACCTGTGACATCAAGCTGAGCTCCAGGAATCACTGTCCATTGTTTATTCTGTGCATCTCTAAATCTGCAGTAGTAGATGTGTTTATCAGCTTCTGTTACACTCGTCAAAGTGATACTGTAAGTGTCTTTATATTCACTGACACACTGAACTCTTCCTCTCTTTTCTGGGTCTGAACACAGGTTCGGTGGATCTCCATCAGTTACAGCAGTTTTGGTCCAGAAGGCTGTTGTGAGCTTATAATACCCAGTATATGTTGAAGTACAGGATAATGTCACTGTTGATCCCTTTAATGCACAAACATATGAAGGGCTATAATTCACTCCCCAATCCAGCAGACCATCAACCCCTGAAACACAGAAATGAAGAAAATAAATAAAGCAACAAACACAGAAATCTTTCGTTTTCTTCTGCACCTAAAGTCGCCGAAAGTGCTCAACTCGCTGCAACTTAAGAAAACACATGCAAATAGAAAAAGCACCAGCAAATTAGGAAAACATCTTCATCAGTTTGACAGCACATGTGCTGCAAATACTCGCAACACAACTAAATACAGAAACACAACGGGAGGACCCCAACAAAACCATGCATTTATTATAGTAAAAGTGTAGTAACCATGTTTTCTTCTTCTTTTCTTTTTTGCCATTTGTATAACCACAGTTGTATAATTACCATGGTTAAACAATGCTAGTGTAGCAAAACCATGGTTCATTTGTGGTTACCATGGTTTAACTATCCCAGAGAGCAAGAGAGCAGGTGAAAACCATTGAATCAATTTTAAAAAATAGTTGATTTGTCAATGTTAATGGCATTGAATTAATATCACTTTTGCACCTGCAATTAATGTTGAAAAAATGTTGACATTTCAACAGAACAGCATTATTGTGATCAGTGTTTGCTTTAGTTGGGCTCTTGACTCTTGCTTTTCATTAAGTGAATTCACTTTCAGTCCTTACAAGAATGTTTCAATATAAACACTTATGCGTTAACAAAGAAAGAGATGTTTTAAAGTTAAGTTGGAGTAGATTACTCTTTGTGATGGGTGTCAAGCTGTGATAAAGTTGAGATATAATACTAAAAAGTGTTGAAGTTTATTTTTCATTACTGATGTAAATGTTCTGTTTCACAAATGCAAAGATTCTGTGGCAAAACATACAGAAAGATTTAGACATCAGCACTCATCATATAAACCTTAACAATGGTGACAATCATCGAACTAATTCAGATAAACAGATCAACTGCAATGCATGCTGGGAGTCATGAATGAGTTTTGTACTATGTTGATACCCAGCATGCATTTCAGCATAAAATCTTCTTTTGTTGAGTTTCATATGCTGATTCTTGATGTCTAATTGATTCAGAGCTTTAATTAGGTTTTTTGTATTTTCTGTTAATTCATGTTGTAAAAGTTAGCCTGTTTATATAACCTTTAACAGTTACAGTAATTGTGTATTTTGTCAGCTTATTTAGGCTAATTATATCAACAACAAAAAAAGGAATCGTATGATCAGGAAGTTAAAATAAACAAAAATCTCACCTTTCAGAGCAAACATTGATAAGCATGTCCCAGCCATGTTTGTCACTTTGCGGTTCCCTAGCTTAAACGTTTGGGTTTGTGTTGTGAGTTTGCAGCGTGTTTCTATATTTGGTCGCATTGTGAGTATTTGCAGCACGTTTGTTGTCAAGTTGATGAAGATGTTTTCTTAATTTGCAGGTGTTTTTTCTTTATTATTATTTGCATGTGTTTTTTCAGTTGCAGTGCGTTGAGATCCGGACCCTGTATGCACCTTTTACAACACACTAGCAAAGATTTTAGTTGGTGTCTAGACTCACAAACTCATTCAAATAAAACAAAAGTGAAATAATTCACTGATGTTAATGAATCAGTTTGTACTCACACCCTACTTGAAGATAAACAGGTGGAGACTTCAGACGTTGATATCCTGAAACAGCACACTGATAGTTTCCTGCATCATGACGACTGACTGACCGCAGCTGAAGCTGATTCACTGTGATGATTCCTGTACTTAATCTCTGTGTGTTTCTGTACCAGATGAATGTTGTTTGTTGAGGCAGAGAGCAGCTGCTTTTACACATCAGACGGACTGAATCTCCCTCTTTCACACTCTGCTGTGTCTCCACCTGCAGATCTGACAACAGCAACAACTCACTGATTCACAATCAGACTAAAAAATACATAATTTAGTGTTATAATAATTGAAATTTTAAGAGGATGAAACTAGAAAAGAATAATGCATTTGCTTTTATCCAAAGTGTCTAAACATTGCATCAGTGCATGTATTTCCTGGGTATTGAACCCATGACTTTGGCATTACTAGCGCTCTGCTTTACTGTTTGAGCTCCTGGAATAACAGGTGACATAATGTGTGTTTATGTGTCTGTGGTGTATTTGTGAGAGTTCACTAGCTCTACCTGTGACATCCAGCTGAGCTCCAGGAATCCCCGTCCATTTTCCACCCTCAGTGTTTGTAGTGAATCTGCAGTAGTAGATGTGTTTATCAGCTTCTGTTACACTCGTCAAAGTGATTCTGTGAGTGTCTTTATAATCACTGACACACTGAACTCTTCCGCTCTTTTCTGGGTCTGAACACAGGTTCGGTGGATCTCCATCAGTTACAGCAGGTTTGGTCCAGAAGACTGTTCTGAGCTGATGATTATGAGGATATTTTAAAGTACAGGACATATTCACTGTTGATCCCTTTAATGCACAAACATATGAAGGACTGTAATTCACTCCCCAATGCTGCTGACCATCAACCCCTGAAACACAAAACACAGAAATGAGAACTATAATTAGGCTTTCAAACACATGAATCTTTCATTTTCTTTTAGATTTCAGCTGATGTCTAACTTTACAAACTCAATTCAAAAGAAATTAAAAAAAATTATAAAGGTGTGTGAATAATTCACTAATGTTAATGAATCAGTTTGTACTCACATCGTACTTGAAGATAAACAGGTGGAGACTTCAGACGTTGATATCCTGAAACAGCACACTGATAGTTTCCTGCATCATGACGACTGACTGACCGCAGCTGAAGCTGATTCACTGTGATGATTCCTGTACTTAATCTCTGTGTGTTTCTGTACCAGATGAATGTTGTTTGTTGAGGCAGAGAGCAGCTGCTTTTACATCTCAGAGTGACTGAATCTCTCTCTTTCACACTCTGCTGTGTCTCCACCTGCAGGTCTGACAGAACAACAGCAACAACTCTATTTCTCTATTTCTCTATTTCACCATCATCTTACAGTGATAGTTCACACAAAAACAAAACTGCTGTTATTCTAAAGCCATGTGTCCTCCTTTCTTTTTCAGAACACATTGTTAAAAAATGTCCTGCTTGAGATTATCCGTTTAATAGCAGTTCAATTCGTGTTTACATGTATCATACTTTTCATAACACAAAATCATTTCAAAGCTTTACAGCCGATGCATGCTTCAATGAAACAATGTCTTTGCAGCCAAATAAATAATCTAGCATTACTTCCTTTAATCTCTTCCTTTATTTTCTTTTAATCACGTGACTGTCAAGACAAAAACTAATCTCTTCTGGCAACAACATAATATCATATAACAATAATGTACAGCTCTAACATAATGCAAGTCATGTTCAGTTAAACAGATGAAATGAAATGTGAATGGTGACCTTCTTCAGGCTTTAAAAACAGGATGCAAAAGCATTCAAAAACACTCATGCAACTCATATTTTATATTCCAAGTGGATTCTCTAAATGGTGCGCACTTGTTCAATGACAAGAACTGTTGCGAGATCAAGATTTTGAAGCTGATTCACTGTGATGATTCCTGTACTTAATCTCTGTGTGTTTCTGTACCAGATGAATGTTGTTTGTTGAGGCAGAGAGCAGCTGCTTTTACAGATCAGACGGACTGAATCTCCTTCTTTCACACTCTTCTGTGTCTCCACCTGCAGATCTGACAACAGCAACAACTCACTGATTCACAATCAGACTAAAAAATACATAATTTAGTGTTATAATAATTGAAATTTTAAGAGGATGAAACTAGAAAAGAATAATGCATTTGCTTTTATCCAAAGTGTCTAAACATTGCATCAGTGCATGTATTTCCTGGGTATTGAACCCATGACTTTGGCATTACTAGCGCTCTGCTTTACTGTTTGAGCTCCTGGAATAACAGGTGACATAATGTGTGTTTATGTGTCTGTGGTGTATTTGTGAGAGTTCACTAGCTCTACCTGTGACATCCAGCTGAGCTCCAGGAATCCCCGTCCATCATTAGTTCCACAGAGGTGGAGCTGGACATCCAGAGAGGGGAAACTGGAGGCCATTTGGCTCAGCAGTGAGCAGTACTTGGCTTAAAGTGATAGTTCACTCAAAAATGAAAATTCAGTCATTATTTATCACTCTGCTGTTGTTCTAAAGCCGTTCATGACTCCTTTCTTTTTCAGAAGATGTTAACAAATGTCCTGCGAATGATTGTCCATTTAATAGCAGTTCAACTCTTGTTTATACTGTAAAAAAAGTTTGTTAAATTTACAGAAAAATAACGGCAGCTGTGGTTGCCAGAACTTTACCGTGAAAAATATGGAAGCAACATTTTAGGTTTTATAGAACTGTTTAAATTTACAGTGAAAAACAGTATTTCATTAACTGATACGATGTTAATATGCAAACCTTTGAATTAACTCACTTTATTTGCAGAAACCGACTGCACTTAACGTGGCTAACTAGCATTTGTCTATAAATTAATATTTACAATGTTTAAATAATGCAAGCATATGGGTAACGAGAACTATTCTGCTTAAAACCATGAAGAAAACTCTACTGAATTATGCAAAGTTATTAAAACCATCATTTCAACACAAATCTCTTCCAATTAACAACAGCACACATTCATGTGTGATTGAAATTATTAAAGAGATTCACACTACAGCTATAACTACACAGTTACTGCCTTTAAACAAAACATCAAGCAGTTCAACAGCAATGTTACTCTGTCCGTCCTTTACTTAAACACAGGCTCTGCTCTCCAGCACAATGGTGACCCACAAAACACAACAGGAAGTTGACTGTTTTCTTTTCTTGATTTTACGGTGAAATACCGGCAGCTGTGGTTGCCAGTAATCTAATGTTTTTTTACAGTTTGCATTCATAAATTAAATTAACAGTATATTTCTGTTAAAAATACAATTCACAGTGTTTTTTTTTTCATCTCACACATTTAACCCCTTTAATCCCACAGCAAAATCCTCAGTTTTAAAGAGCACTTATATGTGTCCATACTACAGAGTGTTGAAGTGACACTGAAGCGGTGATGAAGTTAATGAGATAATTAAATGAGGATTGAGCATTAGTGATGAACACCTGTTAACAAGCAGAATCACTGAAGGAAAGAGAAACAAGAGCAGAGAAATACAACTTACAGCCAAAGCCAAAGATGAAATCAACTGAAAATAAAACACATTAAATTGATCAAGATCTCAGCAGAGGAGGATTAAACAGCATCACCAGCTTCTTATTACTAACCAGTGTGACTTTATTTCTGTCATATGTGTACACAAGCTCTTATTGAGATTTTAGGTGTTGTACTTTAATTTGAAGTCACCATAATGGCGATCGGTGTTTGCTTTAGTTGGGCTCTTGAACCTTGACTTTTTAAAAATAGTTTTTCGTTGGTTGTTTAAATTAGCCGTGTTTGTTTAACGCAGTTTTTATAGCAAGAAAAGCCTAACGTATCTATGATCAGATAAAGCTGGTGTTTGTGATGTCAAGACTATCCTGAACTGGTCTGATTCACTGATCTCAACTAATGTTTTATATTTTATTAAGTGTGTGATATATTGCTAATACTCTTGAGTTGCACCACTGATACCGCCACAATCTCTGTGAAATGTTCCTAAGCACTACATGCACAAATAAAAGTTTCAAGCTACAGCAGCACTTGAACACACACAGACATCAACATTCAGCCTATGAATCTCAACATTGGTGACAATCAAAAAAAATAAAAATGCATGCTGGGAGTTTTGTACTGGCACCCAGCATGCATTGCGGCATGGTTTTATTAAAACATTATAAAAAATGTTTTATTAATAGTCACCATTGTTGAGATTCATGTGCTGATTCTTGATGTCTGTGTGTGTCTAAAAGCTACTGTAGCTCTAAAGATTTATAACTTCCTTCACATCAACATTTCTTGTAGCGTCATATTAGTACCATATATTAAAGATTAATTTACCCATTAAATTAGACACAAGCTGAGATCAGTAAATCAGGTCAAGCAAAATGAAATCATCATTACTTCATCATTAATGATTATTAAAACCACTTCATTGCAATTTCTCTCAGTTTTTCTTGTCATAACAAATGTGTTTTGCAAACACAGTAACCATAAAGAGTCAAGGGTCAAGAGCCCAACTAAAGCCACCACTGATCGCCAAAATGGTGAGGCCAAACAAAACATTTCCAATACAAAATACACCTCTGTTAATTCTCAAAAAAAAATTGTAGATATATGACAGAAATAAAGTCAAACTGGTTAGTAATGAGTTAAGCTGGTAATGCTGTTTGTGGAGTTGTTTAATCATCATCTGCTGTTTTATTTCAGTTGATTTCATCTAAGTCTGTGTCTGAAGTCAGTTGTAGTTCTTGTGTTGCTCTTTTCTTCAGTGATTCTGCTTGTTAACAGCAGCTGTTCATCATTGGCTGAGTTCACTCATTAGTGTTCATTCTCTGTCAGGTGGACTGTATTAGTAAACTCATGTAGGGAATAGTGAATGAGGGTGTAGGGTGTGATTTCAGACACAGTCTCTGTGTGTCGCATCAGAGGCTATTGAAAACAAAGGTTAGATCTATTAGTTATTCACCGTATATAGTAAGGAAACTTACTGTTAATCATTTAATAGGTTTTTACTGTGGCATTTTTACAGTCTTTTACCGTTAATATCACAATAATTTTTTATAGTGTATGTATAGCACGTTTCACAACACAAAATCATTTCAAAGCAGATTCACAATCAATGTCTTTGGGCCCAAATGAACACGGAATCTAGCATTACTTCCTATAATCTCTTTCTTTAGTTTCTTATAATCACAAGTGACTGTGTCAAGACAAAAACTAATCTCCTCTGACAAAAAGATAATTTCATATATCAGTAAAATACAGCTCTAAGTTAATACAAGTTAAACAGATGAAATGATATGTGAATGTGAATGGTGACCATCTTCAGGCTTTAAAAACAGGATGCAAAAGAATAAAAAACACTCCCATGCAACTCATACTAAATATTCCAAGTGACATACGACTGGTTTTAATGAGAAAGAAACTGTAATGTAATTGATTTTATTTTATTTTTTTATTTTTTATTATTACAAGCAAGCTCCTTAGATGCTGTGTTTCAGATCTTGTTTTTGATTTCTCAAAATAGTTCACACTGTTACAATTATCAGCAGGAGTGACCATGAGCTCTGCTAGAGGGCACTCCACCCCTTTACCGTCATTACTCACCCCGGACTCCATTTTCCAGGTTCCCTCTGCCCAGGAACTCATTATCTGTTAACACCTGTTTCGTATACGGAGGACTATTTAAGATGCACACACACACTCAGATTGCTGAGTATTGTTAACCTGTAACGTCTTTTGTGTTTTCTGTCTTGCCTGTGGTTGTCATCCTTTGACTGTTTACCTGGTTTCCTGTGATTGTTTGCTGCCTGCTTTGTGGATTACTCTTTTGAGTCTGGCTTGGATTATATTGTTTGCTGGTTTTCGATCCTGCCTGTTTGACCACGTCTTTTTAAAATAAAGCCTGCATTTGGATCCACCAACTCCATTGTCATGCCTCCACGTTATACGCAAACGTATGCAGTAACAAGAACTGCTGCGAGGTCAAGATTTTTTGCTAAATAAGAAATGACACTTCAGTTTGCTCCTTTGTTTCTTGATGAACCCTATCACACAGCTTCAGAACACTTGGCAATGTAAGTCAAAAATCATGTTATTTTACTACAGTTTTGAAACATTTTTTAAAGCATGAAGAAGTCATCTTCACCTTTTATAGTCATTATATGAATTAGTACTCATTTAATTTAACATTTCTCTTTGTATTCAAAAGAAAGAATGTCATTCAGTAGGAGTTACATGATAAAGTGCTTGATGTGTGTGTTTGTGTCTGTGGTGTATTTGTGAGAGTTCACTAGCTCTACCTGTGACATCCAGCCGAGCTCCAGGAATCCCCGTCCATGTTCCTCTGTTTGTAGTGAATCTGCAGTAGTAGATGTGTTTATCAGCTTCTGTTACACTCGTCAAAGTGATTCTGTAAGTGTCTTTATATTGAACTCTACACTGAACTCTTCCACTCTTTTCTGGGTCTGAACACAGGTTCGGTGGATCTCCATCAGTTACAGCAGGTTTGGTCCAGAAGGCTGTTGTGAGCTTATAATGATGTGGATGGTTTAAAACACAGAACATTTTCACTGTTGAACCCTTTAATGCACAAACATATGAAGGACTATAATTCACTGCCCAATACTGCTGACCATCAACCCCTGAAACACAGAACTGAGAAAATTAGGTGGTTTTTCAGGTGTTTTGAACCAATGCATATAAATTATCTTTTCATTTTGAACATTTTTATATGTTAGCTGACAGCGAAACACTCATGTCCGTTTAAGAGCTACAAAGTGTGAAGAGCTCAATCAGCTTTTCACGAGTGTTAAAGTGTCTGTTTAGTGACTGAAACTGAAGACTCACCCGCAGTCATGATCACCAAGATCAGAGGAAGAGACGTTACGAGTGACGTCACCATAGTGATTTCTGTAATCATAAAACAATTATGACATTATGAGCATCATCTATACAACATCATAAACTTTATTGTGTTGCTAATCAATAGACAGAGATCATAATGACTTCAGATTAATTCACTGCTCATTGAAGGCTTGACGTGCGCTGATGTTTCTCATGTCAGGCCTTGTGTGTCTAAAGAGCTTCACACAATATTTACATATGTATCTATATCAAATATTCAGCTTCTGGAGTTAATATCAACTCATGACCACATTTTTACAAATAATCTGTTGTAGCCCTATTATTTTACCTAATGTTAAATAAAATGGTCTTACCGCGCTGCTGTGTCAATGTCTGAGGGTCGACACCCAAATGACAAAAATATCAGCAGCTTAAAGAGTCAAATGACTAGTTTTCACACTTGAAAATGCAGTTAAAAATATTTCTCTTCCTCTTCCTGGATATGTGTGACGCCATCTCAACTACATAAGCACAACTCGAAAAGTCTCCAGATCCAAACAAATAAGAAGCTTTAGAATTCACTGTAGTTAAATCTTTGTGAGAGAACGTGTGAAACATGAGAGAAAGAACTGTGTAAAGATGCTCATTATGGCTGCAGGAGCGTCTGAGTGGGTTTTTAAGAGATGAAAGTTTAGAACTCTTAGATTCACTTCCTCTTTCTGACTCAAACTCTGAGTTTAACACATGGAGCGATGGTGCAGCACAACCTCATGTACCACAATCATGAGCAAATACACTGTGTTTCAGTGGGTCAGAGCCAGTCTCAGAGAGACAACACAAGCACTTACACTACCAGACTGACAAAACATCAAGTAAAAATAGTATTGTTCTTCTAAAAGAACTGATCTATTGAAAGATTCCCAAAAATGAAGAAACTGGGATTACTCCAATCTTTTCTGCACTTCCATTGACTTTACTGTCATCTAGTGGTCAAACAGATGAAGCGCATCTTGCTGCCTCTTACAGCAGTCTGACTGTTAGACAACATGCTGATATTAGAAGCAATAAAAGGTCATTACATGGGTTTGGTTTAGGTTTAGGTTAAGGGGTTAATACACAGTTATTGCCCAGTTATTATCTTTTGACAAAGAAAAGGGTAAAAAACACAGTACAAACACATATCAAACACACTGACTTGTTTTAGCAGTTTCAGCAAAATGGAAAGTCAACTAAGACCATCTAAATTCACTTTTAAGATCAGGGACAATGAGAAGCAAAAACAAAACAAACTAGGTTATTTTCACTCGGTTCATTTTGAATTTGGACTCTAAACCAACTGACTGACTGTTCAAAAAAAATCTGTTTATTTGATCTATTTATTACATAATTCATTGGATGAGATTGGTAGCAATGAGGTTTAAGACAGCAAATATTACACAAAGCAAATACACATTTAACTTATATATTTCTCAAACATATATTTGTCAAACATGAAAAGCATATCACTTTGGAAGGTGAGTAAATGATGGCCAAATGTTGTAAATGGGGTTATTTTGCTCTAAAGATTCAAAATACTGAAGTTGAAAATGAAACCTTGTGATTTAAGATTGAATATCAGCTGTTTGAAACTCACTTATAAACTGATTGCATAAAACACAATATCAATATCACACACTGGGGCTTAAAAAAGATCACAAATAAGTGTATCTCATGCAAACTTTAGCAACACTTAGCATGTGAGCATCATTGAACAGCAGCTGCACTTTACACAATTCAACTTACCGCACACACATCTACAGATGAGGATGTGGAACAACATCTAGTGTCGTATTCAGTGCAACATCTTCAGGATTTCCTCAAACACCACAGATCTAGAGACCGAAAGCAATCATTCTGTGTTGGAAGGTTGGAAAATAATGAAGAGATGCAGTACAGTGTCATGCAAATGTCTTAAATTAAAGATTAAACTAGAAATACATTGCAGGATTATACTAACTATTGATAATATAAATCATGAAACCAGAAATATCTGAGAAACTGCGTGTGTGTGTGTGTGTATCATTTATTATCTATGCAAAGCGCACTGTTTTTCTCCACCTCTCTCTCTTTTTGCAAGCATACACATGCAGTACAGAAACACATGCACACAAAAACGTGTCTTGTTGTCAACTTATTGCTATTTAAGTAAATACAAGATAGATTTAAATCTTCAGTATTATTTTTTGCAAATTTACTTTGTACATTAAAGCTATACTTATATAGCTAACTTATATATTAAACATATTCAAAGCTCATGTTTTTTTACAACTTCAAAAGCATTTAAGCTACCCTGCTCAATTATACAGTAACTTGAACAAATAAGCACAAATCCAGCTGCCATACCAAACAGCACCACAGGGGGGGGGTGCAAAAACACCACTAAAGCAGCCGCTTTTAACCTGACTGCACACTTACTGTAGGCCTGGAGGATCTCTGAGGCCCCCTATTGGCCCGTGGCCCCTGATACTCTACACTGAACTCTTCCACTCTTTTCTGGGTCTGAACACAGGTTCGGTGGATCTCCATCAGTTACAGCAGGTTTGGTCCAGAAGGCTGTTGTGAGCTTATAATGATGTGGATGGTTTAAAACACAGAACATTTTCACTGTTGAACCCTTTAATGCACAAACATATGAAGGACTATAATTCACTGCCCAATACTGCTGACCATCAACCCCTGAAACACAGAACTGAGAAAATTAGGTGGTTTTTCAGGTGTTTTGAACCAATGCATATAAATTATCTTTTCATTTTGAACATTTTTATATGTTAGCTGACAGTGAAACACTCATGTCCGTTTAAGAGCTACAAAGTGTGAAGAGCTCAATCAGCTTTTCACGAGTGTTAAAGTGTCTGTTTAGTGACTGAAACTGAAGACTCACCCGCAGTCATGATCACCAAGATCAGAGGAAGAGACGTTACGAGTGACGTCACCATAGTGATTTCTGCAATCATAAAACAATTATGACATTATGAGCATCATCTATACAACATCATAAACTTTATTGTGTTGCTAATCAATAGACAGAGATCATAATGACTTCAGATTAATTCACTGCTCATTGAAGGCTTGACGTGCGCTGATGTTTCTCATGTCAGGCCTTGTGTGTCTAAAGAGCTTCACACAATATTTACATATGTATCTATATCAAATATTCAGCTTCTGGAGTTAATATCAACTCATGACCCCCCCTATTGGCCCGTGGCCCCTGATTGAGAAGCACTGGTTTAAAGAGCTTCACTCATAATTATGTACAGGATACACAATACTGATCAAACCAGCATTCACCAAACACACAATATACCTTATTTTATTGTTTACTCAATCCTTTCTATACATTTTTAACTCTTCTAAACGTAGTATAAACATGAAGGAATGGTCACAGATAAGAAATGATAAGAACAGCAGCATGACGGGAAGTTAAACTGCTGCTAAACTGCTGAACTATTAATGAATATCACATCAAAAATGAACGCCAGCCTTCCTCTATCTCAGTGTTTGCGCCTCTTCTCAACAAGTCAGTTCACCTTTAGAAATAAGAATAGAGTTTCAGACAATGCAAGAAGTAAATACAGCATCCAATTCACTATTGTTAAAGACTTGTGTGAGAACATGCTAAACATGTTTGCTTTGACAAAACATTTTTGGCAAAGATTAGCCGACTATAAAATGTTAAGCGTAAGTCTCCTCACAAAAGCAGTTTATTCAGCGTAATTAAACCTCTCCTCCATTCAGAAATGGAAGTTTTGCATATGCTTGCTCACAGCTCTTATAGTTTCACGTCCTGTTTCTCACACAAGTGTTGTGTATTTAAAGTCACCGCACACGGTCACACAAGCGCATTTCAACTCAAACGTCAATACAAAGTAAAAATTTAAATTCACCCTATTTATTTTCTTAATGCATCTTTCTGTGCTCGATCCATCCATATGTAGGCCTATCCGATGTATACAATAAAGTCTTGTTTGTTAAGCGGAATCGCTTTTTAGTCGCAACTTCTATTTAATGCCCACTTCAATGTAGGAAAATGGAGGAGCATGTTCAGTGATGCTCCGATTCTTCATGCAACTTTGATGCTGCTGTAGATCACATCGGAATCATCCGCCTTTTCAGCATTTGATCTGTTCAATAAGAATAAAAAAGACAAAACAAGATGAACCATGTTGTGCACCCATAAACACTTGTTCGTCTAAGCTACCTGTGCCTCATTTTTCTTAATAAGAAAGAGAGTTTGTGTGTTTGTTCACATCTTTAACCCTATTGATGCTATATGATGGAGTGTGTCTCACCCGGCAGAAACAGTGTTTCCATATTGACATCCGGCCTCCACAGTCGTGTACCTGGTGTTTCTGTGGTGCTGGACGCTGGCGTACTGAAACTCGTCTTCATCTCCAGCTCTCTGGGGTTCTCTGGGTCTGCTGTGGGTGACGCTGGCATACACCAAGTCATTCGGATCAGCTGTTTTCGAAGGTTTCACGCTCGTCTGATCCGTCACGGCTGTGCTGTTGTTTTCCTGAATTAACACGCACAATCCGGATGATCCCACTGTGATCACAATTACATGAAAATGTGCTGAAACAGATGCTATTCTGGACTTGCCTGTTTTGAAACGCCACTTTGGCCGCCGGCGTCTCCTATTTTCCTGCTGGAGAGAAGAAAAGGGAAACATATAGTATCCATGTCACAGAAAGTAAAGATTACACAGAAACTGGTGTGGTGTAGAAACAATTTTCATGCAGACATTTCTAGTGCACTTCACAAACAGTTACAATGAAACAGCAAGTAGCAGATTGAGTTAAATGTAAAGTTTGGTAGAAAGCCTAACGTACACTAATACTTTTTATTTACAACTACGAAAAATATGATCAAACTA
Organism: Sinocyclocheilus grahami; assembly: GCF_001515645.1. Lineage (NCBI taxonomy): Eukaryota > Metazoa > Chordata > Actinopteri > Cypriniformes > Cyprinidae > Sinocyclocheilus > Sinocyclocheilus grahami. Next base: position 21,178 of record NW_015505431.1, read on the forward strand.
GTCAACAGCTCAAACACTATGTGCAAAAACTAGAAAATAAAATGCATTTATTTTTTAGATATGTTTTGAATATTCATTTCTATATTATATATCATGCATACACTCTAAAAGATGCTGGGTTAAATACAACCCAGTGCTGGGTAAAATAGGGACGCTTTAATTTGATCAAAAGTTTTAAGACAAATGTGAAAAGTCGTTTATAAGGTTACAAAAATGTGTATTTCAAATAACTGCTGTTCTTTTGAACATTCAGTTCATCAAAGCATCCTGAAAAATGAAATAAAATAAAACATGGAAAAACTGCATTTATTCTTGTTTTCTGTGCTGAAAATCCTTTACCTAATTATCTGAAAAGTGACCGGCATTCTGAAAATTGCTTGTCATTTTCTCATTACGATATATATCGTTATTCAATCTTTTTGTCAGCTTGTTTTCTGTCATTTAGCACAGGTTTTGTATTTCTTTTTGGAACTGATTGATCATAGGCCTCATTGATCTGAGCTTATGCACCTCAGTTCAGAGTGGAAAAAAAGCACAATTAATAAATATTTACTTTAAAATCTAATATTTAGTAATAATATAGCATAATGAGAAATTTATAGGCAATTTTTGTAGGCCAATAATTTTTTCAAAATGAAAAAAAAATAAATAAATTTTTAGAAAAGTGGTTATATCCTGTGTGAGCAAAGTCAGTAAAGATTAGTCCAGTACGATTAAAAATAACTAGCATTTTTACTGGAAAAAGAGAATACTCTCCAGGTCAAAAAGACGTTAAAAGTGTCATAAAAGTATTTATATATGACTGGTATGCTGTGTGTTTTACACCATATAATATATAGATCTTCTGAAGTCATATGTCAGCTTAGTGTGAGGAACATGAAGAAAATGTAATTATATGGCATTGTTCAAAATGCAAGATGAAGAATGAGATTGTTTTCTATATGATGAATGAGTTAAATATCATATGGCTTGGGTTATAGCACACGAGTCACATAAACCACCTTTATGATGTTTTATGGTGTTTTTCAGGTTTTTCCACAGCAAATACGACAGCAGTTTTTTCTTACCTGCTGATTTTTATAACTACAATAATAATACAGATGCTGATGAGCGCCGCCCCGATTCCAGCCACTGCATACAGAAGGGTTTTCTGGCCACCTGAGTGAAGAGAAACATCATTTCAAATGATGCTCGTGACACCAGCAGAGTTCAGTAAGAGTCTCATATTAATACCTGTAGATGTTACAGACACAGATGCTGATCTCTGAGATCCATGTTTATTCTGAGCCTCACAATAGTAGCGTCCGCTGTGATTGGAGTTAAAGCTGGAGATGCTGAAACTCTGTCCAGATCCAACAGCTGAGCTCTGATTCTCCTTAAACCAGCTGATTTCTGCAGGTGGGTTTGAGTCACTGCTGCAGCTCAGAGTCACTGAATCTCCCTCCACTATTTCACCAGATGAACTGATGGACACCGAGACGCTCTTTGGAGGATCTGAAAAATTAAAAACATTACATTTCACAGTGCATCATTTGATCGGTCTGGACTGTATTTTGCTGATATGAAGATCAAGTCTTGACGTACATCTGACGCTGAGAGTGACGGCAGGAGACAGCAGATGTTTCTGATCTCTCACTGCACAGCTGTAGTTTCCCGTATCATCACTGCTGACCGACTGCAGCAACAGCTTATCCGAGTTGCTCGATTCTGATAAACACTTGCCGTTTTTATACCAGGTAAAGTCTGTTTTATCTGAGAGGATACAGGTGGTCTTACAAATTAAAACGGGTGATTCTCCCTCAACGATCTCTTCAGGAATCTCCACTCTGAGCTCTGAAATCATGGAGTAAACATGTTTTATGTTTATAAGAAAGAACAGAGTAAAATCTGTCAGTGTAATATTAGTTTGACTGTACCTGTCACGTTGAGCTCAATGCCAGGATAACCCAGATATTTATCTTTTTTTGCCACGATTCTGAGACAGTACATACCTTCATCCTGATGTGACACATTACTGAGTTTGAGAGCAAAAGCTCGTTGCTCTTTATCAGGTAAATACTGAACTCTGCCTTTGTAATCCGGATGATCCAACAGATTGACGGGTTCTTTACCTTTAACTGGGTTTACAGTCCAGAATGTCTTTGTCACAGTGTGATGATTTGGATGGTTATAACTGCCTGATAAATGTGTTGTTGAACCCTTTAGGGCACATTTCATCAGATTTGAGTACTGAACATGCCATTTCTGGCTGCAGATCACTGGAAAATATGAAACAGGCAAATACATGAAATTTCTTCCATTCTGTGTAATTATGTTTTCACTTTTCTCAACAACACAGAAGTTCTAAAGTAAGATGTGCTCAACCTTACGTCATGTACCTCAATGTTTGCTTTGATTGTGTTTATAGTTTGTTAAATATATCATAACTCTTCAGTTTTACTCATTGTAACCTGACATTGTAAGAAGACAAAGTATAATATAGGATCAACATGTCAGTCATAGTCCTGCTCTCGGTATCCCTAACTTTCTAACATGCCACCAAGTGAATAACAAAAAACACAGAACATGAACAAGAACAGTTACATGAACACAGAAATGGCGCCGCTAGCCCGTATTTCCAGGAAGTGTCTAATTTGATCTGTCACTATAGGCATAATGCACAGTACTGCAGGTGTCTGTGTTCGTTTTGCAGAACTAAAAATCTACAATATATGAGCAACACTTTTCCACCATACACATCAAACTGTCATTAAACACAGTATACAGAAAAACATACTGGACGATTTCTTCATATGCATGAAAATGAGATTCTGAGACTCACCAGGAATCACGAGCAGAGAAATCAAAGAGAATAGGCTGAACATTCTAGAAAACATTTGGAATGGTGTTAAAAAGATACTAATGTACGGCAGACTTAAGTGTATGCATTTTTAAATGTGATATTTAATCATCTACCTATATCGAAACTGTAGAACAATATGTAGAAAAATATGTATTTGCATTGTAAAAATATAGTTGTCCCTACCTTGCTTTGATCTGCAGGGTTTGAGTGTCATGTAGCAATGATAGTTGATGTACTGTATGCAATATTTAACTATTATCTGACATCCTGTCTCTCATCACTTCCTCTGTCTGAGTGTGAGACACTCCTCCACCAGTCACAGGACACTAGAGCATATCTCAACACAGATACTCAGCCAACCCTACTGAGAATCAATCAAACCTCATTGCATTCAATCAGATAGATGGGAGCTGAACTGAAGAGATATTTTACATGCAAGTTCACTGAAAAACTATGGAAACTCAAGTCAATGTGACATTCACGTGGCACTGGAGAAAATAGCTCACCTTCCTCTTTTTCTTTCTTTTTGCAGTAATGCTGGTGTTGTAAGAGCCATGAGAAATGGCTTCTTAACAGCATTGACTTCCTCATCAAACCCCATTCAACAAATAACCCAGCTATTTCACATAAATATAGAGTAATAAGCAAATGCAAAGACATTTTGCAAAGACAACTTACACAAGTTGTTTATGGGGTAGATCTCAACTTGAAACATGTGAATGGAAACAATTGAAACAATGCCCCCCCCCCCAGATTCTCCTTGTGCCCCCCCCCAAAAAATGTCCAGCCAAAAAAATAAAATAAAATAAATAAAAAATAAGCATTAAACACTTATTTGTACTATCTAAATAAGGATCAGTCACTTTGTTCAAAGGAAAAATTGCATGCACATAATGACATTTGAACTCATAGCCACAAAATCTTATTATAAAGCTAACTGTAACATCCAAGCAGAAAACACAACAGTGCATTTCTGTTCAGTGAAGTATAAAATTGCCTTTATTACAATCACAATCACCTGCTTGCCTGTAAGCCTACTTAGTATATCCTATTTTAAATAAACTGTATACTGAATTTGTTTTTGTGTGAGTGTGTGTCTTCCTTCATTAGCCTTCATTGGCATGAACAGCTCGATTAGTTCCTGTATCAAATGAAGGCCCACCTTCTGAAATATGAAATTTATAATGGTTATGGGAGGACGCTTAATTCACAGCGTTGCGTTCTTATTCTGTACCATTCTGCTTGCCTGTAGCCTACATATATTTTTTATTATCTGTATACAGGATTTGGTGTTCGTCCATTATAAGCCGCATTAAGAGTTTTCTTTATAATGGTTTTCTATAGTAAGAAAATGCTTGCAATTCAGCGCGTTGCCTTTATATTCTAGGCTCATCTGCTTGTTAAGTACATATTTTTAATAAACATACCGAAATTTGGGCTTTTTATATGATTGTCTTCGTCCATATAGCTAAGCCACATTAAGTGTTTTATTTAAGCTAACGGTTTTCTATGAGGGAGATGGCCATGCTTAATGTGAAACTTTAACCGTTGCGCTCATTTTGGGCTATTGTTCGTCTGTAAATAGGCTATTTATAAATAAGCTGTTACTTTAACCGTTGCGCTCATTTTGGGCTATTGTTTGTCTGTAAATAGGCTATTTATAAATAAGCTGTGCTGCACCTGCAGGACTTGCACGTCCATGTCTGTCAACGAACATTTCCGTCAGTAATTTCAATTACAAATTATATATAATTAATAATTATATATCATTTGTTGTACATATCCATTCATATGTGTAAATAGTAATAATAATAACAATAATAATAATAACGGAATAAGCAGGCTAATCAGCCAAAATTGTAATGTTTTTAATAAAGGTGTGTATTCTGTAGACTAATGTTAACAGATAAATTAGATCTTGTTATTAAGAACTTTTGGGAGAATATAGGACAGAAGTCAAACATTTATGGCAAATTTATATATTGTTCAATTATTTGACCGAACTGACATATGACATGAAAAATGACATGAAAAATCACTGACTAAATGTAAAGGACACTTCATTATAAAAAAAAAAAACATAACATAATTAAAGTGCATATACTGTATTAGAACTGCATCGCATATACTCATTTAATTAAATCGTAGCGGTTGTGAATTCACAATTATGCTTAATAATGATTTTAAATGGGTTTAATATATCATGCAGCCTTGGGAAACGGTCTAATAATGTGCTTTATGGATTCTCGTCCGTGAAATGAAGTCGAGGATTTAAAAAAAAAAAAATCGAATAGTCGAATAAAATCGACGAATCGCGACAGCCCTAAATATTATATTATAATATTATATATGCAGTATTATACAAAAAAACTATGTATTGTATTTATAAATGAGGACATTCATAAATGTCCTGTAATGGAGGTTTTCATAGCTTTGATAAGTGAAAGTGAAAAGTGAGGTGACATACTAGGAATTAGTGCTCTGCCTTTATCCCATCCAAAGTGCACACACACAGCAGTGAACACACACCCGAAGCCGTGGGTGTGATTCGCTTGATTCGCTTAATATTGTCTACACACATATTTAACATTTCTGCACTCACACAGACACAAAATGCAAGACTGAAAATTGAGTAGCCTAAATAAAAGTAAACGATGATGAATATATTACCCTAGAAAGTGCTGCCCTACCACAGTTTCTGATTGCCCCCCCAGTCCAGCGAGCCTAGTACCGGGCCTGAGTAAGAACCAGATTTAACAGGTTTTTTCAGAACAGGGAAGGCCTTCTTAAGTGGAATCAAGGATGGTGACAAACACACTGAGATGAAAGACACTGCTTGTCCAAGATTGGATGGATGGATGGATGGATAGATAGATAGATAGATAGATAGATAGATAGATAGATAGATAGATAGATAGATAGATAGATAGATAGATAGATAGATAGATAGATAGATGGAAAGTTCCAGCGAGCCTAGTACCGGGCCTGAGTAAGAACCAGATTTAACAGGTTTTTTCAGAACAGGGAAGGCCTTCTTAAGTGGAATCAAGGATGGTGACAAACACACTGAGATGAAAGACACTGCTTGTCCAAGATTGGATGGATGGATGGATGGATGGATAGATAGATAGATAGATAGATAGATAGATAGATAGATAGATAGATAGATAGATAGATAGATAGATAGATAGATAGATAGATAGATAGATAGATGGAAAGTTTACTTATATTTTGGAATAGAACTCTGAACATTCCACACACGTGTCAGTTGATGAGTGAGCGATCAGCACCGCGGACAGCGCCTTCACACTGCACACCTCTGCAGCTCACCGACCCGACGCGACATCTAGAGGAGAGCACGTGTTGCAGTATAATACACGCACATCGAACGGCTGTTGAAATCTAGATTTCTTTACTGGACGACCTGCTGTAAACGTGTCAGATTAACCATAGACAAGAAATGCTGTTGCAACCCTCCTCAATGCCCTGTTCTGCAAAACCTGTTAAATCTGGGTCTTACCTATAAGAACACCACTTAAAAACACGACCGTTATCACAAAAACACCTGATAGAAATCATTTTTAAAACGAAAATTCACTGTATTCGCACACTGCCTGAAGTAAAGCAAACAGCGAGATGCGATACAATGTTGCTCCAATTCATTTCTATTTGCATAGCGTTTTGTACAATACACATTTAAGTTAAAGCAGTCTAAAAAGGGAAAGAAAAAGGAAAACAGCAAGGAAACAGCCTAAGGTGCCGTTTACAAAGTTAAGGGAGTTTTTCACGTTTGTAGAGTTTTTTTTTTTTTTTATAACCCAGTTTTATAACTTAAGTAAACGCAAAAACGCCTGAAATATAGACAAAGAAGACACCTTGTTGTTGTAGCATTGTTTAAAGCAAGTCCTCTTCATTACTTTTACACGCATTTAGATGACACTCATTTGTTAAGATGCATGAAGCAACTCTTTCACAAACAGAAGGCTGCAGCTCACATGTAATGCTGCAACCTGTTTTTTCTATATTTTTGGGAACATGCAATAAACTGACGTATTTAACAGTTGAGATGTTTCTCAGCATTTATGTGATATTGAGTTATCTTTTTACATTGACTCAGTTAGGTTGTATTTACCTAGAATTGTAAGCATAAAGTTTGTTTAAAATAACAAGGCAAAATTAAATACCAAACTTCATATTCATTTAACATAACATTTTGAGTTATTTTACATTGACTCAGTCAAGTTGTTTGAACTTAAGTTACAATATTAAATATTTCAACTAGCATCAACCGAAAGAAACATTTGAAATAAAACAACAGTTGAAATGAAAGTAGTATTTATTTGGTTGAATAAGAAAATATGCCAAGTTAGGTGAAATGAACATGAACTTTGGTTTTGAAAACTTAAAGTAAGTCCACTTTACTTTCATAAACTTGACAATTAACTAAATTTGTCAAGTTGAAAGTACTTAATATTCTAGGTAAATACAACTTCCCTGTGTCAATGTAAAGAGATAACTCAAAAGTATAAAATACTGTGCATTTTCACAGCACAGCTTTAAAAACGAATGCCAAATGAAATGAAGATGTCAGATCGAATTAAAATTGTCAAATTAAATAAATCAATTGTCAGTTTTGAACAATGTTATCATATATAGGATCCTGAGCTTCAGGTTGGTCTGTGTTTTCACAGGATCTCTTCATATTCTGGAGAAGAAGTGAACATATTCATCACTAATAAGATCTGATGTTAAACATCCACATGATAAACAGCAACAGCAGAGGAACTCACATCCAGAGTGTCGTATTCAGAACATCTGGACTTGGGCTCAAGGCTCATGTAGGCGTCCTCAGGAGACTCCTGACGACACACAATGATGAGAGAATTCATTCTCCCTCCAGAACTGACAGACACAGATGAGGAGACGTACTCACCGTCTTATTGTGTCCTGATCCTCCGTGCTTGTGCTCTTCTGATGGAGTCGCTCGTTTCCTGAGAGAGAAGAAGAAATGAACGCGAGCACAAACTGACTCTGAATCTTTCTGACAGTACAGACGCAGAGTCTCCTTCACCTTCTGATCAACAGCCCGATGAAAACCACAGACATCAAGACAACAGCTGCAGTGATTCCCACCGTCACCCTGATCAGAGATGAGCTGCTTTCTTCAGCCGTGCAGACGAGAGGAAGAAGAACTGTTACTCTTTACATAGACAATGAGCTGACTGAGATCAACAGAGATGATTCTCACCTTTAACAGAGACTGTAACAGCGTCTGATCTCTGTGCATCTGGAACAGAAAAAAGAAGTCTATGCTTAACATGTGTTTATCAGCGGTAACGCATTACAAGTAACAAGTTATGTAATCAGACTACTTTACATTAAATTAAACACATTACTTTTTATTTTTAAGTTACTTTTTCAAATAAGTAACACTAGTTACTTTGTTTTCCGATTTTTTTCCATATTTAGAGAAATCGGGAGTAAGTGCAGAAGCATTGTATTGAAGCTTGTTGTCGCATCTGGAACAGAAAAAAGAAGTCTATGCTTAACATGTGTGTTTATCAGCGGTAACGCATTACAAGTAACAAGTTATGTAATCAGACTACTTTACATTAAATTAAACACATTACTTTTTATTTTTAAGTTACTTTTTCAAATAAGTAACACTAGTTACTTTGTTTTCCGATTTTTTTCCATGTTTAGAGAAATCGGGAGTAAGTGCAGAAGCATTGTATTGAAGCTTGTTGTATTGAAGTGAAGTGAAGTGACATGTGGCCAAGTATGGTTACCCATACTAGGAATCAGTGCTCTGCATTTAACCCATCCTAAGTAAACACACACACCGTGAACACACACCCGGAGCAGTGGGCAGTTGGGGGCTCAGTGCTTTGCTCAAGGGCACCTCAGTCGTGGTATTGTAATGAGAGAGAGCGCTGTACATTCACTCCCCCCACCTACAATCCCTGCTGGACCTGAGACTCGAAGGTTTAGGTTACGAGTCCGACTCTCTAACCATTAGGCCACGACTTCCCCTAGATTTGAATGGGGAATTCAAATGTGAGCATGCCTTTACATGCTAGACTAAATGTGAGCATGCATTTACTCCCCTCCCTTGCACAAAAACAGATTTAGTATTCCTCGAAATGAATATAAACAGTGACATGCAAATTCAGAATATGATGCAAACATGCAATAATTAAATGTTAAATAACACAAATATCAAAAATAGTGTGATTATTCCTTTAAAAATAAAGAAAAAAAACAACACAGATTTTCTGAAGAAAGTAAAACATTTCATATGGCCATATATTGTTGTAAACATTTAATAAAATATTAAGTTAAATTCATTAAACATCCTTTTGGATTATTAAAATGTAATTAAACCATTAAAACGAAATCCCGAAAAAACTGTAAAAACTAAATTTGAGAGAAAAAATTATTTAATTAATAATTAAAAAAATAAACTATATATATATTTTTATAAACTATATATTGTATATAAAAGACAATAAAAAAATTAAAATAAAAAAAAGGTAGATTTAATATAATCCAGAAAAAAAAACAAATTCCAGGAAAACAGAAGTGCCAAAAGAGTACATATTGTAGTAATCATATGCTTAACTGCTTTTATAATTATTAGCGGTCCTTGGAAAGTTTTCTCCCCTGTGTGGGGTCCCTGGCCCCAAAAACTTTGAGAACCGCTGCTATAGTGTATGTAAATGTAATGCAATGTGATGTAAATTACTCTGGATATGGACATCTGCCCAAGGAATCAATGTAAATATAAAGATCTTTTTGTGAGACAAGATCTTTATATTTAAATTTTTCAAAATGCTACACTGTGTAACTTTTGGACCCCTAGCGGTTGAAGGAAAAAACGCAAGTCAGTAACATGTAGTTTTATGCTTCGCCCGCTAGAGAGCCACAACTTGCATAGTGTACTCGCTTATTATTTAAATATTGTTATTTCTGAAAAAAAGTGACATGGTTTAGCTTTAAGCAGCCCAAAATGATTAGTGGTTGATTCTGTATAATCAGTTCAATTCCAGTTCTTACATTGAAATGTAAAAGGTCTTTATTCACACCTATCACCTATCCGGCTCTCCACTCACCTGTGACTTCTAGCTGGATTCCCTGATCGTTTGTCCAATTTTGCCCGGAAGCAGTGCTGAGCACAAACCGGAAGATGCCGGCGTCACTCTCCCTCACGTCCCTCAGCAGCAGCGAGCAGTTTCCCGTGGCAGGCTGCACAAACTCCACACGGCCTACAAACGCAGGGTCCTGAGACACCCTGACCCTCTGCCACGGGGATTTCTCAAAGAGCCATTCGGCTGCGCTCACCTGCTCGTATCGAGAAGTGTGTTTGCAGGGTATGAGCACCGTCGACTGCCGGACCACACACATTGTGCTGACGATATGAGTCACGTCATACTGCACACCTGGAATACACACCAGTGCATGCTTGGAAGGCTGCTTTGAGACACACTAAAAATCAAGGTTCTTAATTAGCATTATGGTTCCATGAAGAACCTTAAAACTCTTAAAAATAAAGGGCTCAGAAGGGACTACACTGCAAGTACAGAAAGCTGTAAACTGTGACCGTTTGACCTCAACTGAAGTGGCACTGGATGCTGTAAGAGAAGTTGTTTCAAATGTGCTGCCAGTAAAACAGCTTTGTTTTCTGCTTATCGGAAAACAGTCTTCGGTAAAGACTGGTGTTCATTACATTACCACATCACAGGTATGTTACCCTTTGCCATCAGAGAGATCCAGATGAAGGATTGAAGCAGTAGAGCTGGACACACCTGCAAGACATGAGATGTATCATGCAAAAACCTCCATGAATCAAATATCTGATTCAGTCTTCACACACTTAATTAAGACAAGTAAATAATATGCATTCTGTTGTCATTATTCCTTAACCTTTTACAGAAGCATGTAATAGAAGCCTTGTTCTTATCATTGCTTGACTTAAAGTGACCACAAATGACCAGACTGTTCCTTACTACCATAAGTGCTGTCTTGTGCTAAAATACAGTGCAGTGCAGTAAGCAATCAATCATTGCAGTAATTTTAACTAAACATGATTTAAAATGAAATATATTACCATGATACTGTAGTCTTCTAATGACGAGCATAAAAACAGAAGTAAAGACAAATACTGGTGAGACAAGATAGCCTGAGACCAAAACAACATGTCCTCTTCCCCTGTGAAACTATGGTGAGAAATGTATATTAAAAAAAAAACAGCTGACCACACTTGTCTTAGATGGTGTCATAACTACGGGAAATATTGTAGCTCTGAAGGCGCCAAATATCATTATTAGTATAGCTCATGCTTACCATGCATAATTTCCCACATTGTTTTTGACGAGGACTTGAACATAACTCAAAATGAGTTCATCAGTTGTGTTGAGTTCATCACTTCATCGGTTGGAAATGATACACATTCCACATCGAAGGAGGAGTCTGAGCCATATGTACACTACAATAAAAAAGTTCAAAAGCTGTCAGTGAGGCAGTACCTTTTCAAAAGCTACACATTTGTACCATATTTACCCATAACGGGGACATATTAGTAACTTAAAGGTAAATATTAGTACGTAAATGGTACAATTCAGTGACTTTTGAAAAAGTATCACCCCACTAACAGCTTTTGTACCTTTTGTACATCACAATGTCACATTTTTGTGTCCCTAGAACAGAATTCAATTTTCAAGAGATTATGAGAGATATATATATAGGCTAATAATAACACTCTGCCTGTTTGTATGACTTGTTTCTCACTTAGGCTATACTTGCGAAAGTAATGCTACTTGGTTCCGTTGCTGTCTAGTCTGTGAGACACTGCACATATGTTCATATACTTTCCAATACTCTCCCCCAAAGTAAGTTAAATTTGACAAAACCTCCATTTGTAAAAAAAAAAATAAAAAAAAATAAATCCTAAATCCTACATTTTAATCCTAAAATGTAAAACGTATTATAACGTGTATTTAAAACAATTTTCAAAAGCCTATATACAGTATGTTACAGTACGTGTGTGTGTGTGTGTGTGTGTGTGTGTGTCTGTGGTATTTATCACATTATGGGGACCAAATGTTTTAGGTCCCCATGAGGAAAATTTTTGAGGTCCCCATGAGGAAACAAGTTTATAAATCATACAGAAGGAAGTTTTTTGAACATCTAAAAATGCAGAAAGTTTACTGTGATGGCTAAGTTTAGGGGTAGGGTTGGTGTAGGGCGATAGAAAATAGTTTGTACAGTATAAAAACCATTACGCCGACGGAATGTCCCCATAAAACATGGAAACACAACATTGTGTGTGTGTGTGTGTGTGTGTGTGTGTGTGTGTGTGTGTGTATACACTCTAAAAAATATGTCCCTCAAACTTCCGCGAGCTCTCTTGGAGTCCGTCAGTCATCATGTCCAACAATAACGCTAGCAGCAGCAGTGTGGCTGTGGTGCAGAAAGCCGTCAAACAGCTCAGCCTAGAGGCCAAAATACGGCGAATTAACGTAAGTATGCCAGCTTCAACAATAAACGTGAAAGAGTTTTGGATTTGGAGAGTTTATGGATGAGTTTAACCGGTTTGAGTCACTGCTAGTGCTAACGCTAACCGACAAAACAACATTTTAAACGCGTTTTAACTCATGTATAGGTAAATAACGTGACGTCCGAGATGCTTTTAAGCTGTTTTATACGAGTTTTTTAACTGCCAGAAGCGTATTTTAGGCGTGAAAGTTCAGACAACTGTTAGAAGTTGTGTCTCATGCTCATTAATAGTGTAAATATATGCAAACTGAAGCTCTGCTGGTGGTACTATAGTGATGGTATCAGATTGCAATACTATGGCAATTCATTGTATATTATGTTACTTTTAAGAATACAATTGTAAAACCTTGGTATGTGTCCAAACTAAACTTTTAGTTTTTGTGTGCATTAATTATGGTGACCCAGCCTAAAATACCCCAAATATGAAAATGCCTTTTTTTTTTTATAATACTGTGCAATAAATGTAACTTTAAATGCAATGTTTGCCAATGTTATTTTTTCAAAGTAGTGGTAACCTAGTTTTTCAGTTAATTACTTTTTACATCCTATAAATTCGTCATCCCACTCGGACAAAAACAGATTTACTTTGTTTAATGCTCAGAAGCGATCAGATAACTTATAGAAAAGCTTATTACAGCCATAAATGTAGGGCAAGGTACTAATAGGTTAAAAAAAACTTGATCACAGTACATTAAGAATAATTTTCCAAAAGTCTTTTGAAATGTTATGTTTAAATGTGCAAATTATGTATTAGCTGATTAAATTTGCAGTAATTTGCATACATTTCCAGAACAGAATCCTGAACATTAGATAAGGCAAGGTTCAGAATTCTTGTTTTTAACCCCTCGATAAAACCTTCAAAATATAGACGGGAATAAAACTAAGTTTGCTCAGGGGTGTGTGCACTCAATGCATAGTATCGTTTAAAATGTCGACTTAATTGTAATTTCTGTAGGTTTCTCAAGCTGCCACAGACCTGAAGAACTTCTGCCTGCAGAACGGCCATAAAGACCCGCTGCTGGTGGGTGTACCGTCCAGCGACAACCCCTTCCGCCCGCCCAAGTCCTGCGGCCTCCTCTGAACGACTGCTGTCTGAACACACATAGGTTACCTACAGCCTCCTGTCCTTCTAAAGCACTGTAGATGCGTTTAGTACATGCATACACAATCAAAATGTATCAGCCCATCAAAGATGTAGATGAGTTTGTTTATTCATCAGATTTGGAGAAATGTAGCATTACTTCACTTGCTCAGCAGTGGATGCTCTGCAGTGAATGGGTGCCATCAGAATGAGAGTCCAAACAGCTGATAAACACATCACAATAATCCACAAGTAATCCACAAGCTGTTTGTTTGTAAGAAACTAATCCATCAAGACATTTTTACCTTCAACCTGTTGCTTCTGGCAAAAATGTGTGTCCATAATCCATAATATTGTTTCCTCCAGTGAAAAAATCATCTTGCCTGAATCAGGAGAGAAATATGCACAGATCAAGTACCATTTACAAGCAGTTCTAAATAAGTTGGTGGATTTTGATGTGAGAGGACAACAGCGGATGGACAGCGGATTTTACTTGATGAAGCGTCATTATGGATTATGGACTCATATTTTGCTTATGGACTTGTATTTCTTGAATTAAGTTGAAACTCCTTATAGGTGGATTTGTTTCTTACGAACATGCGGTTTTTCACTTCACAAGGCATTAACTGATGGACTGGAGTGGTGTGGATTACTTGTGGATGTTTTTATCAGCTGTTTGGACTCCCATTCTGACGGCACCCATTCACTGCAGAGGATCCACTGCTGAGCAAGTGATACAATGCTACATTTCTCCAAATCTGTTCCCATGAAAAAACTCACCTACATACTGGGTGGCCTGTTCTCTGCAAATTTCCATTTTTGGACTACTCCTTTAAATATACTAATATCTATATTAAATCTGTTATTTCAGAGCTGGTGAAGCGCTTCAGATGATGTGGCTGCCTTCAAGTGTCTGTTTCTACCTTTACACTACTCCATAAAGACCTCCTGGAGCACTACACACACACAAACACTACTTAGCATAGCAAAGCAAGAAATATTTCTACTGTGTTCATTTTCTTCATATCTGCACAGTTGCTGTCTATTTGTATGAACTGTATTCAGACCGATCGGTGTATGACATCAAAATACC
>NW_015505431.1:40688-68171 GCF_001515645.1 Sinocyclocheilus grahami
TGTGTGTGTGTGTGAGAGAGAGAGAGAGAGAGAGAGAGAGAGAGAGAGAGAGAGAGAGTGTGTATGTCCCTCAAACTTCCGCGAGCTCTCTTGGAGTCCGTCAGTCATCATGTCCAACAATAACGCTAGCAGCAGCAGTGTGGCTGTGGTGCAGAAAGCCGTCAAACAGCTCAGCCTAGAGGCCAAAATACGGCGAATTAACGTAAGTATGCCAGCTTCAACAATAAACGTGAAAGAGTTTTGGATTTGGAGAGTTTATGGATGAGTTTAACCGGTTTGAGTCACTGCTAGTGCTAACGCTAACCGACAAAACAACATTTTAAACGCGTTTTAACTCATGTATAGGTAAATAACGTGACGTCCGAGATGCTTTTAAGCTGTTTTATACGAGTTTTTTAACTGCCAGAAGCGTATTTTAGGCGTGAAAGTTCAGACAACTGTTAGAAGTTGTGTCTCATGCTCATTAATAGTGTAAATATATGCAAACTGAAGCTCTGCTGGTGGTACTATAGTGATGGTATCAGATTGCAATACTATGGCAATTCATTGTATATTATGTTACTTTTAAGAATACAATTGTAAAACCTTGGTATGTGTCCAAACTAAACTTTTAGTTTTTGTGTGCATTAATTATGGTGACCCAGCCTAAAATACCCCAAATATGAAAATGCCTTTTTTTTTTTATAATACTGTGCAATAAATGTAACTTTAAATGCAATGTTTGCCAATGTTATTTTTTCAAAGTAGTGGTAACCTAGTTTTTCAGTTAATTACTTTTTACATCCTATAAATTCGTCATCCCACTCGGACAAAAACAGATTTACTTTGTTTAATGCTCAGAAGCGATCAGATAACTTATAGAAAAGCTTATTGCAGCCATAAATGTAGGGCAAGGTACTAATAGGTTAAAAAAAACTTGATCACAGTACATTAAGAATAATTTTCCAAAAGTCTTTTGAAATGTTATGTTTAAATGTGCAAATTATGTATTAGCTGATTAAATTTGCAGTAATTTGCATACATTTCCAGAACAGAATCCTGAACATTAGATAAGGCAAGGTTCAGAATTCTTGTTTTTAACCCCTCGATAAAACCTTCAAAATATAGACGGGAATAAAACTAAGTTTGCTCAGGGGTGTGTGCACTCAATGCATAGTATCGTTTAAAATGTCGACTTAATTGTAATTTCTGTAGGTTTCTCAAGCTGCCACAGACCTGAAGAACTTCTGCCTGCAGAACGGCCATAAAGACCCGCTGCTGGTGGGTGTACCGTCCAGCGACAACCCCTTCCGCCCGCCCAAGTCCTGCGGCCTCCTCTGAACGACTGCTGTCTGAACACACATAGGTTACCTACAGCCTCCTGTCCTTCTAAAGCACTGTAGATGCGTTTAGTACATGCATACACAATCAAAATGTATCAGCCCATCAAAGATGTAGATGAGTTTGTTTATTCATCAGATTTGGAGAAATGTAGCATTACTTCACTTGCTCAGCAGTGGATGCTCTGCAGTGAATGGGTGCCATCAGAATGAGAGTCCAAACAGCTGATAAACACATCACAATAATCCACAAGTAATCCACAAGCTGTGTGTTTGTAAGAAACAAATCCATCAAGACATTTTTACCTTCAAACTGTTGCTTCTGGCAAAAATGTGTGTCCATAATCCATAATATTGTTTCCTCCAGTGAAAAAATCATCTTGCCTGAATCAGGAGAGAAATATGCACAGATCAAGTACCATTTACAAGCAGTTCTAAATAAGTTGGTGGATTTTGATGTGAGAGGACAACAGCGGATGGACAGCGGATTTTACTTGATGAAGCGTCATTATGGATTATGGACTCATATTTTGCTTATGGACTTGTATTTCTTGAATTAAGTTGAAACTCCTTATAGGTGGATTTGTTTCTTACGAACATGCGGTTTTTCACTTCACAAGGCATTAACTGATGGACTGGAGTGGTGTGGATTACTTGTGGATGTTTTTATCAGCTGTTTGGACTCCCATTCTGACGGCACCCATTCACTGCAGAGGATCCACTGCTGAGCAAGTGATACAATGCTACATTTCTCCAAATCTGTTCCCATGAAAAAACTCACCTACATACTGGGTGGCCTGTTCTCAGCAAATTTCCATTTTTGGACTACTCCTTTAAATATACTAATATCTATATTAAATCTGTTATTTCAGAGCTGGTGAAGCGCTTCAGATGATGTGGCTGCCTTCAAGTGTCTGTTTCTACCTTTACACTACTCCATAAAGACCTCCTGGAGCACTACACACACACAAACACTACTTAGCATAGCAAAGCAAGAAATATTTCTACTGTGTTCATTTTCTTCATATCTGCACAGTTGCTGTCTATTTGTATGAACTGTATTCAGACCGATCGGTGTATGACATCAAAATACCATACAGACGGTTCCTTATGCTTTCAAAATGCTCTCGAGGTATTTTGATGTCATACACCGATCGGTCTGAATACAGTTCATACAAATAGACAGCAACTGTGCAGATATGAAGAAAATGAACACAGTAGAAATATTTCTTGCTTTGCTATGCTAAGTAGTGTTTGTGTGTGTGTAGTGCTCCAGGAGGTCTTTATGGAGTAGTGTAAAGGTAGAAACAGACACTTGAAGGCAGCCACATCATCTGAAGCGCTTCACCAGCTCTGAAATAACAGATTTAATATAGATATTAGTATATTTAAAGGAGTAGTCCAAAAATGGAAATTTGCTGAGAACAGGCCACCCAGTATGTAGGTGAGTTTTTTCATGGGAACAGATTTGGAGAAATGTAGCATTGTATCACTTGCTCAGCAGTGGATCCTCTGCAGTGAATGGGTGCCGTCAGAATGGGAGTCCAAACAGCTGATAAAAACATCCACAAGTAATCCACACCACTCCAGTCCATCAGTTAATGCCTTGTGAAGTGAAAAACCGCATGTTCGTAAGAAACAAATCCACCTATAAGGAGTTTCAACTTAATTCAAGAAATACAAGTCCATAAGCAAAATATGAGTCCATAATCCATAATGACGCTTCATCAAGTAAAATCCGCTGTCCATCCGCTGTTGTCCTCTCACATCAAAATCCACCAACTTATTTAGAACTGCTTGTAAATGGTACTTGATCTGTGCATATTTCTCTCCTGATTCAGGCAAGATGATTTTTTCACTGGAGGAAACAATATTATGGATTATGGACACACATTTTTGCCAGAAGCAACAGTTTGAAGGTAAAAATGTCTTGATGGATTTGTTTCTTACAAACACACAGCTTGTGGATAGATGAGTTTGTTTATTCATCAGATTTGGAGAAATGTAGCATTACTTCACTTGCTCAGCAGTGGATGCTCTGCAGTGAATGGGTGCCATCAGAATGAGAGTCCAAACAGCTGATAAACACATCACAATAATCCACAAGTAATCCACAAGCTGTGTGTTTGTAAGAAACAAATCCATCAAGACATTTTTACCTTCAAACTGTTGCTTCTGGCAAAAATGTGTGTCCATAATCCATAATATTGTTTCCTCCAGTGAAAAAATCATCTTGCCTGAATCAGGAGAGAAATATGCACAGATCAAGTACCATTTACAAGCAGTTCTAAATAAGTTGGTGGATTTTGATGTGAGAGGACAACAGCGGATGGACAGCGGATTTTACTTGATGAAGCGTCATTATGGATTATGGACTCATATTTTGCGTATGGACTCGTATTTCTTGAATTAAGTTGAAACTCCTTATAGGTGGATTTGTTTCTTACGAACATGCGGTTTTTCACTTCACAAGGCATTAACTGATGGACTGGAGTGGTGTGGATTACTTGTGGATGTTTTTATCAGCTGTTTGGACTCCCATTCTGACGGCACCCATTCACTGCAGAGGATCCACTGCTGAGCAAGTGATGCAATGCTACATTTCTCCAAATCTGTTCCCATGAAAAAACTCACCTACATACTGGGTGGCCTGTTCTCAGCAAATTTCCATTTTTGGACTACTCCTTTAAATATACTAATATCTATATTAAATCTGTTATTTCAGAGCTGGTGAAGCGCTTCAGATGATGTGGCTGCCTTCAAGTGTCTGTTTCTACCTTTACACTACTCCATAAAGACCTCCTGGAGCACTACACACACACAAACACTACTTAGCATAGCAAAGCAAGAAATATTTCTACTGTGTTCATTTTCTTCATATCTGCACAGTTGCTGTCTATTTGTATGAACTGTATTCAGACCGATCGGTGTATGACATCAAAATACCTCGAGAGCATTTTGAAAGCATAAGGAACCGTCTGTATGGTATTTTGATGTCATACACCGATCGGTCTGCACACGCAAACAAAGCCAAAACCTAGATATTTTAGGCAATATAGAAATCCTGGCCAGGACGCGTCCTGGGAAAATGGCACGTATGGTCACCCTATAATATGTTGACTATGCTGAATTAACACTGTATGGTAAAAACCCATAACACATCCCATGTTTTGAAAGCTATTTTATGTACCAAACACTATTTTATTTGTAATGCGTATTTTATAAAACAAAAAGACTTCCTTAAAGATTGTATGAAGTTTTCCCTGGTTTATGTGACTATTAGAGTATTTTTCCTATCAGAAATTACATGACATTTATCTACTATAGTCTTTTACTAATTTATGGCCAGCAGGATTTGGTTTGAAGGTCATTTGTAAGCATGCTTTGTGTCCTCAACAGAGCACATGTTGGACGTCTTCCTTTATCTGACGCTTATTTGAGGTCTTGGGAGTCTCGATTAATGTATCTTTGAGTTGAATCAGGTGTGTCTGATGAGTTAGACATACAATATGTGCAGTGTTGAGGAAACCCTGATCACCTACTGAATGAACAGGTTACATTTGAACCTTTTTTTCTCGTTTCATTGACTTTTTGCTAAACTTACTTTTAAAATAAAGTGTTATTGATCATTAATTGGTTGTCTTTTGTTGAATGGGCTTTAAAATGCATATTGAAGTGTGTTTTGTATCTGATATGAGGTCTGTGCTCACAGCTGCTGTTACATAGACTGAAGCTCTCAATCACTGATGAGATGAAGATGAAAGAAACCTGCAGATGAAATGCTTGATTAAATGAACTGAAGTCACTTGTGATCTCAGTTTGCTCTGTAACAGTCTATATGAACTTTCGTTTCTAATCTGCCTTCTGAGAGAACACCTTTTTTGCTCTTGTAAGACATACTGTATATACGTTATAATATTTGCATATTCATATATATTTAGGAATTAAATTGATGTAGAAATACATTTTTATGCTATAAATTTAATAATTGCACAAAAAAGGACAAAAACCAAGCTGGTTTGCTTTGTTGCTGAAGAAATTGACCAGTTCTTTCGCAAGTCAGATTTTCACAGTCGCTGCCTTTTAAGTTTTATACACTGTAAAAGAAAAGCTCTATATTGCATTACATGCCAGCGTTTTAAGTTGCAGTGATTTTTAATGTCATGCTGATGTTACAGTATCTGCAGGGTCTGGGCTTATGGCGCACAAATGGGTTGCAAGATCCCCAGCATGCCATAAGAGAGCTCAGGACTGCTCAGGTAACTGATCACACACACTGACAGCATGCGAGGCAGACCATGCACAGATTGAGTTTGTGTTTCTCTGTGTGTCTCAGAGATGCTGAACTCTGTGATTCTGATGTAAGCACTCAGCTTCTCTCACAGGATCTTCAGAGGGGAGTGCAGAGACCTCACCAACTCATTACAGGTGCAGTTCAGTTCAGGTGAAGCTCACAAAACCTGTCATCAACCCATCAGCATCTTTACATTTTGCATTAAGCTTTGACATTACTTTCATTTTAGGTGCTTATTTTATTTCTCCAGTTCTCATCACTATATATCACACTTTTTTTTGTAATGCCTTTACTGTATTTATTTTACTGCCTTTTAATTTATATTAAATTATATATAGGGATTCCAAAATAAATAATATTCTAATTAAAATTAAATATTGTTGTTTTATTATTATATTACTTCATAATTAACACATTTGAGATTATATATTAGATTTTGAGACCTCCTGGAAAAAGAGAATGTACATCTCAAGGGGTTTGTCACAATGTATATAAATATTCCTAATTATTATTTAATTGTCATGATTATGTATATATTCATACATCTAATCATATTTTATTAATAAATTGTTGGGACCTCCTCAAAACCACATAGTACATCTCAAGGGGTATGTCACAAACAATATATAAATAATATTCCTATTTAATATTTGTTATGATTATACATTCATATTAATATTTTCTTATTATTTTAGTATCCCTTGAAAAAAAGTATATATATATATATATATATATATATATATATATATATATATATATATAGGGCAGGGATCTCCAACCTTGCTCCTGGAGAGCTACCGTCCTGCAATTTTTAGGCAAGGCAAAAATTATTTATATAAAACATTTTATACACAATGGTAATTCAAAGTGCCTTACATATAAAAGGATTTAAAATAATCATTAAAGAAAAAATAATAATAATCACAACAATAAAAACAAGGAATTTAAAAATGTTTTAAAAATTGATTTAAAATGAATGAAAACAATTAAGAATAAAAATGATTATACATAAAATATAGCGCAATCAGTTCAGACATCGCACAGCTAAACAGATGAGTTTTGAGTATATATTTAAATGTGACTAATGTTTTAGCACATCAATCATTTATTATCTTTTTGATGTCTTTGTGCTGTGGTGCGGTCGGAAACCAAATTGAAACTTGTCCAGTTATCCATTTGAGTTTAAGTAGTTGTTCAGCTGATTAAAAACCACCTTTTCAATTATCTTACCTATAAAAGGAAGATTTGATATTGATCTATAGTTGCTCAATATGGTGTTATTAAGATTGCTCTTTTTCAGGAGGGGCTCCTGACTTTTACAGGAGCAATGTCATCAATAACATTCTTAACTTTTGAGTTAAAGGAATCCAAGAGAAGATCAACAGTCTGCAGAAATGCTTGGTGTTAAAGATTTAGCCTTCATAAATAGCACACTAGTGTTTTCGTTAATGCATCTCTTTCTGACAGAGACAGATCTAGATTCAGTGGTAACAGAGATCAATATATCAAAGAAAATACAGAAGTGATCAGATAGTGCTACAGCCTTAATAACAATGGATGAATTGTTTAGGCCTCTACTGATGATTAAATCTAGAGTATGTCCACGATTGTGTGTGGTTCATGCACATGCTGGATAAGGTCAAAAGTGTTTAAAACGGTTATAATTTCTTTTGTAGTTTTGATTTCTGCATTATCTATGTGAATATTAAAATCCCCTGCAATAGCAAAACAGTCAAACTCTGAGGAAATCATTGATAACAGTTCTGTGAACTCTGCAACAAAGGCTGGAGAGTATTTTGGAGGCCTGTAAGTATTAATAAACAGAATGCGTGGAGTACCTTTCAGCACAATCCCTAGACATTCAAAAGACAAGTACTGACCAAATGACACTTGCTTGCATTGATAGACATCTTTAAATAGAGCAGCTACACCTTCACCTCTCCTAACAGGCCTGCAAACACTCATGAAAGTAAAGTTAGGAGGGGCTGTTTCATTGAGGACTGTTGCACTGCAGCTGTCTTCTAGCCATGTTGCGTTTCGAAACATAGGTTGTTTGTGGTTATCAAGTCATTGATAACCAAATATTTATTTTTTTAGTGAGCGAATGTTTAACTTGATAACCAAATATTTATTTTTTAGTGAGCGAATGTTTAAAAATGCTAACTTTATGGCATTACTTTTTGTCCCCACAGCAATCTTAGTTTGACGCATAATAGGCCGCAGATTAGATGGGTCATTTTAGTTCCAACCCTGCTCCAGTACACCTGCATGTAATTATTAAGTAACCCTAAACACCTTGATTACGTGGCTCAAGGTGTGTTTGATTGGGGATGGAGCTGAAATCTGCCGGACGGTAGCTCTCCAGGAGCAGGGCTGGAGATCAGGTGGCAATTGCTATTTGCGAGTCAAAAAAGAAACTACAATTGTTTGGTAATTAAAATTGTAAACCCTAAAGAATTCAGGAATTGTGGAATTAAATTATTTTAATGTCAAAAATATTTTATTATAGTTGTTGTTATAACAATTCTATTACATATTTAAATTCAAATTCAGAAATTTAAAATGACACTCCCTAGTTTCAGTAAAATAAATTTAAAAATAAGCAGCTTAGTCATTATAGCAAAAATCACTACAAATCACCCAGCTACTTTACAGACCACAAAAGAAGACATTTAGAAGATTTATTAGATATAACATAAAAATAGTCCATCTTTCATATTCATATGCTTGATAACTTAATTTTCCTTTTAGTTTCCACAGGAAAAAAAACAAAGCGTATGGGTTGCAAAAATAATAATGGATTTAATTTGGGGTGAATTACTCCTTTGTAATCATAATTGTCCCCAGCATTTAATCTGCATGTGTGTGTGTTTCAGAGATGTGAGTTTCAGTGGCAGAAGGCATCCTGTTTGAAGTCAGACTTCTTCAGTCTGTCACCTGTCAAGAAAACCTCGCAGTGCAACAGGAGAGAAAAGCACAGCGCTCAACGACCTATGTACACACACACACACACACACACACAACACAGAGATCAGACATGATCAGAGACATGCAACGGCCAGCAGAGCAGCCTGACGCGGCCGATGACACCGCCGCCGCCGCCGCGCTCCTGGAGTCTCCAAGCGGCCCGACGCGAGCGCACGGGACCCTGACGACGGAGAAAAGAGACCCGGAACGCGGCAAAAGCACCCGCAGCAGCCCATCCGAGAAGAAGTTCTGCAGCTTCTGCAAACACAACGGAGAGACCGAAGCCGTGTTCACCTCACACTACTTAAAAGACCGCGCAGGAGCCGTGATGTGCCCGTACTTGAGCCAGTACGAGTGTCCCCTGTGCGGAGCCACCGGGGCCAAAGCGCACACCAAGAGATTCTGCCCGCTCGTGGACAAAACCTACAGCTCCGTGTACGCCAAGACAACATGGTGAACCGGCCGTTTCTGACCCGTAAAAGATCTGGCCACGGTATACGAGGACATTTTTACGAGTGGTTTTAATATTTAAGTTTTAAACTTTAATCGTTCAATCCATAATGGCTTGTGTGAGTTTGCATGCATGTGTGCTTTTTGGTGTTTGGTTTTGCACGCTTTTTAGTGTCTTCCTCTTGTGTGCAGTGGTGGTGTTTTTTCACTCTTTTTGTTTTGTCTTTGAACAAACTTGTACACAAGCCAATAGGCTCGCTACAGGTGCAACCACGTGTGAACTAGCTTTCTTTAATTTTACTAAAAAAAAAGTATTTTGTGATACTCTATGGTGAAATATATAAATGCTTTTAATGTTATTTGGGTGCGTTTCTCTTTAAAGCTGCCTATATTTTGCATTAATATATAACTACCTCAATCTTCTGTTTGTATTTCTCTATTTTCACTGCATTTTGGAGAACATGATCATCAGGTTTTGTTCACGTGGCATCAGGAAGTTCATGTACATTTGTTTAAAAATATGATGGTTTACTTTGTGACAAAAGCAAGAAAATGAACAACAGAAACGTGTTCAGTGAACTTTTGGAAACCTATGTGTTCATATCACAGCACGTCAGCTGAAATTGGTTCAGTTTGACTTTTTTTTTTTTTTTTTTTTTTTTTTTTTTTTTTTTTTTTTTTTTTTTTGAGATGTGTAGTTTTACAAAACATGATTTCACTGAATCAAACGTGCACAGCAACAACCAGAAAGATTCATTTTATTTATGCAGAATGTGTTTTGAACAGGAATTTGGACCGATTTATGACTGGAACTTTGAAGACCTGTTGCTAAGGTTACGACCCTTCAGTCTTGGGGGTCACACCCTGTGATTGACAGAATTACAATGTTTACTACTTTGCTTGAACCTCCTAGGAAAAGTGTTAACTTTGGCTTACTAAAACAACAACTCTAAGCATGTTGTGCCTTTGCTCGAACAAGTGTAACCGAACAGTTGTAAACCAGTGCCTGCTGTCTGAACTCATCAGTGCAAATTATTCCATGTTCTTTTTTTTTTTCTGTCCATTATATCATGCAGTAAAATATGTTCAGAATCTGTTGGTATTATGCCTATATTTCTGAGTGTGGAGCGGAGGTTTTCTGCCTTGTTGCCCAAATCCAATCTGCCTGCGTGCGTCCATCAATAACTGACTGCAAGAAAACATCGAAATTACTGTTTATGGTCAAAACTGTTCTTTACCGTGTTATTCAATAATAAACTTAATAGTGTAAACCACAAAATCAGAATTGTGTTTAAGTGCTCAAAACAAATCCTGACTGACTTCAGAGAGGCAATATCTCGGATTAGGCCACATACAAGCTCTGTGGCATCTTCCAGATCACAGGAGGCTTCTGAGATGGGGAGATCCTCCAAACTGAGCAAAATATAAACCATGAAAATGGACAAAAACACCTTGCGCTGTGCATTAATGTTGTGGACGGTAAAGTCTGAAATTTAACCAACTTCTAGAAACATTCAAAGTCAATGGCTTTCACACTTGTCTCACCTCAGAGGGATGTTGTTGAGCTGGGAATCTGTCACCGAGTGCATGGATAAAGGGCTGGAGGGATCCGGTTCAGCGGCAGGACTCCGAAGAGGCTCATGAGTATCTCTCAGTAAACTTACTCGCTCTGTAAACGACTGAGGATACAACTCCGTTTTAGTAACTTAATGCTGACTTTAAAGGACATGTGAGAGTTTTGGATACCAAAACCTACACTGTAAATGTAAAACTAAAGTCAAATAAAAAACCACCAAGTAGTGGTTTAGGCATTTCAAAGGAATATTACACATCAATGACACAGGTTTGATGGCAACCAACACTGATTTCTGTGTCAATTAACACTTTATATTCTGGCCTTTTTCTCACCCAAAGCTATCTTAGAAGTCCTATGGACTACTTTTATTGTGGCTTTTATGACTTTTCTAGATCTTAAAAGCACTTCAGAGAACATTCTGCAGTATATCTTCTTGAAATATGGCTTTGGAATGACTACTGTTTTTTATAAACTTAATAGTGTAAACCACAAAATCAGAATTGTGTTTAAGTGCTCAAAACAAATCCTGACTGACTTCAGAGAGGCAATATCTCTGATTAGGCCACATACAAGCTCTGTGGCATCTTCCAGATCACAGGAGGCTTCTGAGATGGGGAGATCCTCCAAACTGAGCAAAATATAAACCATGAAAATGGACAAAAACACCTTGCGCTGTGCATTAATGTTGTGGACGGTAAAGTCTGAAATTTAACCAACTTCTAGAAACATTCAAAGTCAATGGCTTTCACACTTGTCTCACCTCAGAGGGATGTTGTTGAGCTGGGAATCTGTCACCGAGTGCATGGATAAAGGACTGGAGGGATCCGGTTCAGCGGCAGGACTCCGAAGAGGCTCATGAGCATCTCTCAGTAAACTTACTCGCTCTGTAAACGACTGAGGATACAACTCCGTTTTAGTAACTTAATGCTGACTTTAAAGGACATGTGAGAGTTTTGGATACCAAAACCTACACTGTAAATTTAAAACTAAAGTCAAATAAAAAAACACCAAGTAGTGGTTTAGGCATTTCAAAGGAATATTACACATCAATGACACAGGTTTGATGGCAACCAACACTGATTTCTGTGTCAATTAACACTTTATATTCTGGCCTTTTTCTCACCCAAAGCTATCTTAGAAGTCCTATGGACTACTTTTATTGTGGCTTTTATGACTTTTCTAGATCTTAAAAGCACTTCAGAGAACATTCTGCAGTATATCTTCTTGAAATATGGCTTTGGAATGACTACTGTTTTTTCTTTTAAGTCAGGGGTGTCTATACCTGATCCTGGAGGGACAGCGTCCTTCAGAGTTTAACTCCAACACATGTCTTCTGAGTCTGAAAAGCTTAATTAACTGGTTCAGGTGTGTTTGATTAGGGCTGGAGCTAAACTCTGCAGGACAGTGGCCCTCCAGGAGCAGGTTTGGACACCCCTGCTAGAAATGTACGTTAAGAATAACTCACTTGCACATGTTCATTATCACCACCCGGTGGAGCTGCAGGTATGGACAAACTCGACACGCTGTTGTCCTCACAGTCTGCCTTGTTCTCAGCTGTGGCAGTGGCGGCAACCTGAGAAAAGTCTGAAGACTCACACTTATCTTCTGTCTCATGGATTACAGGAGGTGCCCTGATGGTCTCATCGGCTGTGATGTCCATGAGCTCCACACACTGTTCACTGGTGTGGTCACTAGTAGAAATGTTCATGTCACATTCACACGGACTGCACTGCTCGGTCTCGTCGCCTCCCACTACGAGTTCTTCTCCAAACTGGTTAGCAACCTCAGAAGCGGATGCAGAGCCTTCATTGGCCTCTTTGGGAACTTCAAGTGAACCGGCTATCACAACCTCTTCTTGAGCTGAAACATCAGTTGAGTCCTTGCAAACGTCAGCAAAATCGACAGGTACTTCAGTGCCAATCTCAGTTGTGACCTCATTGCTATCTTCTCTAATGTTGCTTTCAGTAGCATTTTGCTCCATGCATTCAGTTTCATTTTGCTCGAGAGGGTTTAGATCATCAGCATCAGCATGGGATGGGATTGCATTATCAGTTTCACGAGTAACAGGCTCCCTTGACATGCATTTGACCAGAATCTGAACTTCATTCCCAGGCTGCTCCTGTCGCTCTCGTACGGGTGTATCATCCATTGGGCAAGGGGTTGAGAAGGAGGGCACTGAAACCTCTGACTCAGTAACTCCCTCTTCTTCAACAGAAATTGAGATATCCTTTTTCAAACCGTCACTCGTCATGACCGGCCCTTCATTAGTGATTTCCCCCGCCTCGTTCTCCTGGCTTCCTTCAAACACATTCCCTCTAGTCGGCTGTCCCTTGAGCATCTTCTTCCTTTCTCCAAGCCTGCACATTCCCATCCTCTTTCTTATGTTCCTCTTTACTAGAGGATCTGCAGAACCTGCATCTTCAGGCATCTGGATCTGGTCATACGAGGTCTCCGCTACGATGTCTGAAGACCCCAATTGTTCATCCGTCTTGGGTTCAGTGGCTGTATTCCCCTCATGTGACGATTCTCTCTCGGTCTGATGCTCATCGGATGGTAATTCAGAGTCGCAGTCATCTGGGACCTTCTGAGATTGATGATTTGAATTTCTAGTGATTTCACGCCCTTCATCATCTAGCGCTCTATTGGGCTGATCTACATTAATAGCTTCTGTATTCAAAGGTCTAGAGAGAGTGTGCTTGTCGCTTCTGTCGAGTTCTGGGGTTTGTAGTGGGACCGCTGCAGTTTGTTCAATCTCATGAGAGACCTCAGGTGGATTTGTGCTATCATTATCATGATGGCTTGTTTTCTCTTCCAAGGAACAGCACGGATCTACTGGGAATTCTGTTGTCTGAGTGTCTTGTGATGTGCTCTGTCCAGGCTGATGTTCATCCAGCTTGTCTGAGCACAATGCATTGTGGGAATTGTTGTTTTCTGACTCCGGTGTCAGAGTCTGGACATTAAGGTAAAGAGTTAAGTGAACCAGCAAACGAAAACACAAATATAACAGCACAGTGACATCAAAGCATATTGTAATTCCTTCAAAATGGTATGTTATGGGATGTAATCGAGAGAGAAATCACCTGATTTTCATCTTCAGACTGGTTTGTTGCTTCAGTGCTTTTCTGTCGTTTTGCTCTCTTAGGGGGTTTGAACTCTGCTAAAAGACATTTAACAGCATCAGCATGTTTACTGACAAATTAAATATGTAATATAGCTCTAATCAAGCTGTATGTAGTATGAATGACTGATAATTAAGTTTACATGGGTCCAAGGTACCTGTCGTCTTCGATTTTCTTTTGGCCATTGTCTTGTTTTAGTCCAGATTCAACTAAATGAATAAAAGTTCAAACATGTTAATGCCGCCAGGGCCAAACAGGTAATAAACCAGATGAGAGTCAGGACTGTGTCCAGAATTATACGATGAAGTCAGCATGAAATGGGGGGAAAAATCACCCTATTTATTTTCTAAATGCATGTTATAGATCATATTGTGAACTATTCATCTTTGCATTTTTTTTCTTTATAATGTTTAAAGGGGTCATATGATGCGATTTCAATTTTTCCTTTCTCTTTGGCGTGTTACAAGCTGATTGTGCATAGATAAGATCCCTGAAGTTGCAAAGACTAAAGTCTCAAAACCAAAGAGATATTCTTTATCAAAGTTAAGACTCTGCCACGCCCCCCTAAAACGGCTCGTTCTAACACGCCCCCACATATCTACCTCACTATGTGGAAATATTAGCATAATGCGCCCAAATGTGCACGCAAAGAAAGAAGGCGTGGTTTCAGTAACCGCAGTTAGTGTTGAAGCAGCATGTCAGGGAGACGCTGTGTGTTTCTAGGAGAAAGCAAAAGCTCTTTATTCGGCCTTCCGGAAGTAGATGCATTTAGGAATCTTTAAGATTACTTACAACAGAACAGCAATGCATTTTATGGACGACCGTTTCGTGAACCTAGGAGAGGAGGTCATTCTGACTTTGCTATGACAATCTGGCACTTCTGAATCAGTTACTGTTTTGTTATTAGTTTAAGTATTTGCTATTGACTGTTCAAATGCGGAGTTTTGCGCATCGTGTGTGTGTGCGTGCGTGTTTGTGTGTGTGCGCACGAGAGAGAGCGAGAGAGAGAGAGAGAGAGATAGAGAGAGAGGGTCACATCACAGTGGAGTCAGCTGTCTTAACCGTGGCTTGTGTACTGCAAACACATACCAGCTTCATCACTGTGTCTGTCACGAGACTCTGTTCCCCTTTCGGGCTCTGTCTTTACATTTATTTTGAAAGATGAAGCTGGCGATTATGGTAAGGGGCGTTACATTTCCGACGAGTGCTTGCGGTGTTCGGCCAATCACAATGCACTGGGTCAGCTGGCCAATCAGAGCAGACTGCGCTTGTCGGAAGGAGGGGCTTTGTAGAAAACAAAGCGTTTGAGAGAGGCTTTAAAAGTACTACAATACCAGGGAGGAAGATCGGGTTGTTGATGTTTGCCTGCCATCCTCGCTCTGTCTGCACAACGTGCGTGAATGCGCTGATGACGTATCCTGTCTGCGCGAACAGGGTGCGCAGAGGTATGCTAATACATACGTTGACAGGCAGGTAGGAAAGCATATTAAAACGCTCGGACCGAGCGTTTTGATTGTACGAACATTTCTTGATCCTACGCCTTCCACAGAATATATAAATACAGATAAATACATTTAGACCACTTAACTTAATAATTGCTATCGGGATGTGAAGAGACTTTCAACCAGCATAACAAAAAATGTTTCTGAAGACAATCACCTATTGCACCTTTAAACTGCATTCACTTTTGAGTGCCACACATATAGGTTCATAAAATGCTTTTGAATCTATAAAGCAGTTTTGAGGGTTATTATTGTAAATTAAACTAAACCCTATTAAAAATTGTCACTTGAAAGAAAATAAACATTAACCGAAATAAAATGTAAAAAAAGGGTTTTGTTTAAATTCATGCTAGTTGCAAAGGCATTATTAAAGCAGCACTATGTAACTTTTGGCGTTCTAGCGGTTAATAAACAGAACTGCACACATCCCGCGGAAGAACATTCCAACCGGAGCACCTTCTCTAAGTTTATGTCTATGGCGATTCACGCAGGTATGTGTTACTCCGCAGCGGTGACCAGGCTACAATAGTCCAAATATAAGTACTTATTATAAGTGTACCGTAGTGATTCGGAATAAGACAAAAACTCGGTTTGGAAGATGAATTCATGATGTACTCGCTCATTGTATACATTTTGCAAAATTTGAACACAGAAAAAGTTACATAGTGCTGCTTTAAAATGTCATCTTTGAAGTCAGTATGAAATGAAAAACCTATTAAACCTATTAAAAAATGACACTGATAAAATGTAAAAAAAAAAAAAAAAAAAGTATTTTTTTATTCATGCTAGTTGAAAAGGCAACATTTCTAACTGTCCTTTACTTTAACCTGAAGTACCATAATAAAGTAATAAAATAAAAATTGAAAGGAAAATTATTAAAGCATGTATAGACATTAAGTGAATGTAGGTGCGTAAAATGCTTTTGAATTTGCAACAGTTTCATATGTAATGTTCAAACAAGCTATAAATATTTAGGAATATTTACATATATAGACAAAGAATGGCACACAACAAAATGACTAAAACGTTATCTGAAATGAAAAGATAATGTAATTCAAAATATTGATTAAAAACGAAAATAATATCTCCATCCTCGCATGTAATCAGATGGGACTGCTGCTGGATTTGGCTCCTGACGGCGGGCTCGATGACTCTGGAGGAAATGATGAGGAACTGGAGGCGGAGCTTCTGGCATTGATGGGAGGAGGAGGGAGGAGCGGACCAGCTGGCAAGAAACCTGGAGGAAAAGGTGAGGATGTTATGAATTTATGCCGTCTACCAACAGCAAGCCAAACCTTGATCCCTTGCCATCTTTCTGTCTTTTTTGCATCATGTAGCTCCGGTGCCCATGGAGGACATTGAGCGGATGGCAGCACTTTGTATGAAAGACCTGGACGAGGACAGAGACGATGATGGTGATTTGGAGAACGACGCTGATCTCTTGGTAGGACAAAACCCTTCTTGTCTTAACAGCACTACAGGTGGCACATCAGATGCGATCTTTCTCTCAGGAGCAGGTTTTGATCGAAGTCGTTTTCTATGTTTCAGGCCGAGTTGAGTGAGGTGCTGGAAGACGATGAGGAGCAAGTGGTCAGGAAACCTCCTCCGTCACCAGTGCCTCCTCAACGCTCC
Organism: Sinocyclocheilus grahami; assembly: GCF_001515645.1. Classification (NCBI taxonomy): domain Eukaryota; kingdom Metazoa; phylum Chordata; class Actinopteri; order Cypriniformes; family Cyprinidae; genus Sinocyclocheilus; species Sinocyclocheilus grahami. The sequence continues at coordinate 57,548 of NW_015505431.1, forward strand.
AATGCAGCGCCCGCGTCCCAGAATGCACCTGCTAGCCTGGAGGCTTGCCTGCAGGAGCGCTTGGATATGTACCAAACAGCCATCACCAACGCCAAGGCCGCAGGCGAGACCAGCAAAGCACGGCGATACGACCGCGGACTGAAGGTGGGACTAGAGCTCCACCCACATTGACTTTTTGATGGCCGATGATAGTGTCTCAGAGCAGGGGTCTTCAACCCTGTTCCTGGGGAGCCACTGTCCTGCAGAGTTTAGCTGCAACCCTAATCAAGCACACCAGAAGCAGCTAATCAAGCTCCTCAAGACTGCTTGAAAATACACCGGCAGGTGTGCTGAAGCAGGGTGGAAATAAACTTTGCAGGAGCAGGGCTGAAGACCTCTGTCTTAGAGAGCAGGGTGGCCAACGTAAAGGTGATATATAACAATTACTGCAATTTATTTTACATAATACTTACCAAAATAATAATTTGAAAACGTATCAATTTAGTATATTTGTCTGAGGATTTCTGAGCGGTTAGTAACACATTTTCTGTTTTTAGACTCTACAGTCTATGCTGATGTCAGCTAAAAAGGGGAAGCCCATCAATGAAGATGAGATTCCTCCTCCTGTGGCCACCGGTGGAAAACCCTCCACTGCTTCGCAGGCCGAGCCAATCACAGAGCAAGAAAAACCTGCTCCAGCAAACATGCCACCGCAGACGGCCAACGTCAAGCCAGTCGCTCCATCCAAGCCTCAGCTGCTACAGCCGACGGCCGTAACACCCGATACACCAGCCATATCACCCCTCACGCCCGGCCAGCCCAACACACAGCACTCAGGTACACACACACTCGCGCTCTGACATTATCGCACATCTTCTCATTAACTGTCACTGTGAAGCTGTTGCCGTACACATTGTCATGTGTGTTTGTGTGTGTTTCAGAGCTCAAAGCGAGCATATTAAGCAGACAGAGAGAGTATAAGCTGGCAGCCTTAAAGGCCAAGCAGAGCGGAAACACTGAACAAGCCAAACAACTCTACCAAATGTTCAAGGTGAATGAGTTTTGCCAATTTATGATCATCAGGTCTAATTTGGGTCACAAAGTCACACATTTACACTAATTTCTTTGTTGCCCTGCGCATTTTTTTTTTATGTGCAGTAAGATTCAAAAGTTTGCCGTCTGTACGATTATTTATTTTGAAAGATATTAATACTTCTATTCAGCAAGAATGCATTCAATTGATAAAAAGTGCCAGGGTAATTACAGATAAACTGGATATTATAAATAAATTAGAATTAGAAAAAAAAACATAATTTTTTTTGTTACTTAAAAAAATTAAATAAATGTTAAGTGAGATAAAATATAAAAACCTAAACTTATTGTACTTCAGCTAGTTGCCTAGGCAAGATTTCTCATTTTCATTTAGTTTATCTTGATATACTTAAACTTAAATAAAAACTATAGAGACATATTTAAAGAAATAACTGATAAAATAATTACTAAAACTTTAACAAAATGAAAAATGAAAATGGAAAATATAAAAATAAATACTAATTCAAAATATTACAAATAAACTCTAAAATAAGTAAAGACATTTATAATGTTACAAAAAAATTCTGCTGTTATTTTTAACTTTATGGTTATCAAATAAACCTGAATTAAAAACACAGAAATATGAAGCACCTCAACTGATTTCAACAATGATAATAATAATAAACATTTCTTGAGCAGCAAATCAGCATATTAGACTGATTTCTGAAGGATCATGTGACACTGAAGACTGGAGTAATGATGCTGAAAATTCAGCTTTGATCACAGAAATAAATTACATTTGAAAAAATACTGTATATTCAAAAAGAAACCAGAACAGACTGGTTTTACAAAAATTAAAACACATACTCACCCCAAACGTTTGAACAGAAGTGTAGGTGTGTTATTGTGGATTGTAGATTTATCTGGCTACACAGCACTAGGTTATCCAACAATTAACAACTGTGAAAATGAACTTTCGCTTGCTCTCCGTCTCTCCTTTCCTCACAGAGATTAGACTCAGTGGTGGAGAGTGTTGACAGAGGCGAGTTTGTGGACGTCAGCTCACTGCCACCCCCTCCGGGTACAGCTTTACCTCACAGATCTCCACTCACCCCAGTAACATTCTGCTCAGTTCAGTATGGTTTTGATCTGAAGTGTCTGTCTTTCAGGAGAGGTTGAAGTGCCACGCTCTAACCCTCCCCAGCTGTCCTCTAAAGCAGCCGCCCCTCCTGCTGCCTTCACTGCTGCCCCTACTGCTGCCCCAGACACAGGTGAGAACGTGTGTGTGTGTGTTAATGTGACGTCCCACTCACACGCATCAAAGTTATATGTGTGTGTGTGTGTGTTTCAGCTCTCTCTGCTCCCCGGAGCGTCGCCGAGGCCTTACAGCAACGCATGGACAAATACAGAGAAGCCGCAGAGAGCGCCAAGAGCAAAGGAGACGACCGCAAAGCACGCATGCACCAGCGCATAGTCAAGGTAACACACGTGAAGACTCATTTAAATAAGAACAGGTGCTGTTTCTTTAATCTCTCGTGTGTGTGTGTGTGTGTGTATGTGTGTGTGTGTGTGTGTGTGTGTATGTTCGTTCGTTCTTGACCTCAGCAATATCAAGACGCCATTAAAGCTCATAAAGCAGGACGGCCTGTGAATTTGGCAGAACTTCCTGTTCCACCAGGTAACGCTCGTTTACTTGTTTCTAGCGAAAGCCAAACTTCTGACAAATATAGTAAAATGCCTTGAATGTGCATCACCAGTGAAAAAGGTTAAGAAATGTACCATATAATGTGTTCATTAAAATCTAAATATATCAGGAGGTGTTTGTAAATGTTACAGTGTGGTGTGCTGATTATTTATATATTTATAATTCAATAAGTAATTTAATTATACACACTGCTGTTCAAAGTTTGGGATCAGTAAGATTGTTTTAATGTTTATGAAAGTCTTCTGCTCACCAAGACTGTATTTATGTGTTAAAAATTACAGTAAAAACAGTAATATTGTGAAATACTATTACAACTTAAAATAATTGTTTTCTATGTGAATATATGTTAAAATATAATTTATTGCTGTGATCAAAGCTGAATTTTTATCATTACTACAGTCTTCAGTGTCACATGATCTTCAGAAATCAGTATAATATGCTGATTTGCTGCTCAAGAAACATTTCTGATTATTATCAGTGCTGAAAACAGTTGTGCTGCTTCAGATTTCTGTGGGGATTTTTTTTTTTTTTTCCAGAATTTTTAATGAATAGTAAGTCCAAAAGAACAGCATTTATTTGGAACGGAAATCTTTTGTAATTATTATATTAAATATAAATATATATTATATTATATTATATATTTTTTTCTTTTAAAATAAAAAATATTCTGATACCAAACGGCAGTGTGCATTTATAATTATGTAATTAATTATAATATGTAAAACAGATACAGTGTAGTTATTGTTTCTGCACAGAATAAATTTAATTGTAACTTTTTAATTTTACAATTCAGACGTGTTTTCTTGCCGTTCTGAGAAAGAAAAGTCATAATTACAAGAACTACAAATTTATAAAAATAAAAAAAAAATCTGACTGTTTTGCAATTTAGAGTTTACTTCTCATAAATCTCTTTTTGTTTTTTGTTTTTGCCATGTATTAAAAAAAAAAAAAAAAAAAAAGGTAATTGTAACTCTGTCTCACCAGTCTGACTTTTTTTCTTTGAATTGTGAATTTACAATTTCATAGTATATAGATTGTGCACCTCAGTTTTGACCATGTTAATGTTTGTGCCTGCCAGGTTGTCCTCCGCTGCAGGGCACTGAGGGCGGCGAGCAGAATTTTATGGGCGTCCTGGAGACAGCCATGAAGTTGGCCAATCAGGACGCAGATGCCGACGCAGACGAAGAACCACAGAAGGTATCATCAAAGTTCAGCAGAACCTCTAGAAACTGTGCTTGGGCCTGATTCTTCATCTCTCTGTGTCTGTAGCCATCAGCTCAGCCTGCCGTTCAGAAATCCAGAGCTCCCGCTCCTCCGAAAGCCTCGTCCGCCGGCTCCACTAACACTCCCAAATTAGGAGGGAAAGGTAGGTGCGTGTTTATATATCGGCATTAACAGGTACATAGTACTGGCACTGTTGTGTGACGTGTGTGTTGTTGTGCAGCCCAGCAGCAGCTGGATTTCCTGACCATGCGCAGGCAGCAGTTCGTGAAGGCTGCGCTGCGCTCTAAAGAGATGAAGGACATGCAGGGAGCCGCTCAGCACCTGAGAAACGCTAAAGGCCTCGATGCCATGATCACTGCCGCCAAGGCCGGACTTCCTGTGGACATCACCAAGGTTTGTGAATCAGTGATGCACCGAAATGTCATCAGAATTGGTTCTGCAGGGCCAAAGTCATTGACTGAAAGAGTAAGGTTGAATTAGCGCTTCTAGGAAGTTTGTATTTATGAGTTAGGAAGTCGTAATTAAGATGTCAGATGCGTTCAGGTCACTTTGGTTGGAGCAAGATGGCGATGTACCTTTTCTATGAAAAATATATGATTTTTAAACTCCCCTTCTACAAAATGATGAATAAATAATGCACATCAGGTGTGTGTTTTGCATATAATTGCATTTGTGGACAGCTTTGCAGCAAATACTGCATCTGTATGTGTGAAAGTGATCAGATGTGTTTGACACAGATCTCAGTGTGTTAGTGTGTTTTATGTATGCTCTGGTGTGCAGGTGCCGGCCGCTCCGGTCAGTGAGGACAATTACAGACTGTCTCATTCACGCTCATCCACTCTCTCTCCGCGCTCATCTGAGCAGTACACTCAACTGATGGCAAAGCTCAAACAGCAGCACGAGGTTATTACACACACACACACACACGAGCGGCTAAACACAGATCTGATCCATGTGAAGCACACACTGAATTCAAGAGAAACGCATGCTTTATTTACAGTCTACATGACTCTCTAACACTTGTTTCCAGAAATGCCTGGCGTACTCGCAGCAGTTCACTCATATGGGGAATGTAGCAGAAACTGCCAGGTGTGTTTTCATTTATTATATTTAGAAAGAAACATCATCAGGTAAGACAAATTTCCAGGTGTTTGTTTTGAGCGATGTGTGTACACTACTGTTCAAAAGTTTGAGCATTTTTAAAAAAAGAAATGAATAGTTTTTTTTCAGCAAGGATCCATTGAATTGATCAAAAGTGACAGTAATTACATTTATAATGTTATAGAAAATGTCGATTTCTAATAAATGCTGTTCTTTTGAACTTTCTATTCTTCAAGGAATCCTTAAGGAAAATGTATAAAACTGTTTTCAGCACTGATAATAATCACAAATGTTTTACTGTATTTTTGATCAAATGCAGCCTTGGTGAGCAGAAGAGACTTCTTTCGAAATCATTAAAAAATCCTAACAGCCCCAAACCTTTGAATGGTATTGTATGAATCAAAAACAGACCAATTTTATATCTGCCTAAACAAGCATTAAAAATGCAATTTTTAACAAATCTTATTTTTTATAAATGGTTTTATAAAGTACTGCTTTTGCTTTCTTTACTTATTTAATATTTATAAAAAATATATATTTTTTAACATATTAATGGTATAAGTATAAATGAAAAAAAAAAGTTTTTTATTAATTAAAATATGTAATAATTATCAGAATCTAACCATAAATACTAACATAAATATTAAATTAAATATAAAATATAATTTAGCCTTAAAGTGTATTTGTTTGTGTGTCGTTAGAGTTTGCCTACATTGTGGAGACTGAATGCCCCCACATGGATAGTAAAACCTGAGATGAACATTGTGGGAGCAGCAAACAGTCCTCACGAGGAAAACAGATTAATAAACAGTAAATAAAAATAAAAAAATGCTGAGGGTTTGGTTTTAGGATTGCTGCTGAGCTCAGTACAAAAATATTACAAGTAAATGGAAAGCTCCCATGATAGAAAATATGTGTGTGTGTGTCTGTAGGTTTGAGAAGCTGGCTGAGGAATGCATGAGTAATATTGAAGTGCTGAAGAAAGCTCACGCTAAAGGAAGATCGGTTCCCAAATTCCACACAGAGGAGCGCACCTTCAACACCGTCAAGTGAGAACACACACACACACGACACGTCTGTCAGCGCAGTCGTCCTGCAGATTCACTAAATGTCTTCATGTCCGTGTTTAGGATCTTTCCTACCCTGATGTCCAATGACATGGTGCTGACCGTCATGAAAGGAATCAACCTGCCCGCTCCTCCAGGTGTGTATGTGAACGTGTGCCTGTGTGCTGCTCGTGTGTCATAATGCTGTAAACATGTGGTCTCTGAAATACACTACCATTGAAAAGTTTGTGGGATTTTTTTTTTTTTAAATTCAGTTCTTTCAAAAAAAAATTTACTGACCCCAACCTTTTGAACATTAGTGTCTATATATAATAAACAATAATGAGATTCTGTCACAGAATGGCTGCAAATGTTCTTTTCTTTGTTTTCTCCAGGAGTTTCAGCCAACGATCTGGATGCGAGTGTGCACTTTGAGTTCCCATTCCCCAGCGCGGTACGCAACACTTTCTCACACACACACACACACACACACATGCTATTGGCGTCTAACAGTGTGTGTTTGTTTCTTAGGAAGAAGCTCAGAGAGACAAAACCAGCACTGTGAGAAACACCAACTGTCCAGGTACACACACGCACGCACGATCTGTGTTAAACAGGTGGCGGCATTAGCTGACAGTCTGTGTGTTTTCAGAGTTTAAGGAGCAGTTCAAGCTGAACATCAAGCGAGATCACAGAGGCTTTAAGAGAGTGGTACAGGCCAAAGGCATCAAGTTTGAGGTCGTACACAAAGGGTGAGACTCCTATTAATCAACACTAACAGTGAATCTGACAATAACACGTCCAGATCGCATTCCACCCCAAAAGAAATTACATTAGTAATATTTTTCATAAGGAAAATTAAGATTATATTTTAGATTATTAATGTTTTTTATGGAAGCTTCTTATCTCCACAGAATAAAACTTAAACAGGTTATTGTGACTTTATATCTCATGATTTAGAATTTTGCTATGAATTCTGCCTTTACATCTCACAGTTCTGATGCGTTTTCCCAAAAATTCAGAGTTTGCATTGCAAAATTCTATTTTTTTTCCACCATGGACTAAAAAAAAAAAAAATTGCTCTTTTGATCAATTAATTGCTACTTTTTTGGCGAAAATTAACATACATAGTTTTCAGTGATAATTAAGCAGATTTTCTAAACAAAGTCTCATTAATGTTATGTATCTGCATTGTTTGTTTGTTTTTAGCTTTTTTTTGCAGTCACATTATTTTCAATGATGATTCTCAATGCGGTCATTTTTTTACATGTTAAATTTTTAAATAATTTCTTTAAAGGAATTTAAAAGAAATCGGCATAAATGTTTTACTACAATTTAAATAATAATATTTTTTTATTTGAATTGTCATGTAATTGGTTTAAATTAATAGTCCTAAAAATAAACCTAGTTTTCTTTAGGCAAAATAGTTTTTCACTTTTCATACAGGGTTGAAATGTGGTGTCACTATCATTAGCAGTGAGTCTAATAATCGTGTGTGTCCGCAGCGGTCTCTTCAAGACAGATAAAGTGGTGGGAAGTGCTCAGCTGAAGCTGGAAGCTCTTGAGAACCAGTGTGAGATCAGAGAGATCATTGATGTGAGCGATTCACACAAACTCACACACACGTGTCTCATGCACAGGAGCACTGGTGTCCCATAAGGCTGTGCTGCTGTTGCAGGTGTTGGACGGACGCAAGGCGACGGGAGGGAAGCTGGAGGTGCAAGTGAAGATCCGCGAGCCGCTGTCTGGAGTTCAGCTGCAGCCGGTGACGGAGAAGTGGCTCATCATCCACCCCCTCACACCTTCACCGGAGAAGGACCGAGAGCGGGAGAAAGACAGAGAGCGGGAGAAAAGCAGGGAAAAGGAACGGGTATGAGACGCCGATTAGTGTTGTTTATATCATACACAGGATGTGTTCTTGCATACAAACACAGTTGGACAGAAACCACATAAAGCATTTTATTTCCAGCAGGCTCCTCCTCCAAGATCCAAACCCGGGAACGATCACGACAGGAACTCTAAACCAAGGTAACACGAAAGCTGATCGTACGGCACTGATTTCCTGTCGCTCGGTGAGTGTGTTTAACACGTGTCTCTGGTTGGTTTCAGCTCGTCTCCTCCGCAGTATAAGCTGCACAGCTTCAGTCTGCTTCAACACGACAAAGAGAGACTGGAGTGGAAGGTGTGTGTCAGTGATAGGATTGAGCTGTTGGCTGGATATAGAGTGTATCATGAGTCATTTTGTGCATCTCTTTAGATCAACGATTATAAGAAGAACAGACGAGAGCCGTCAGAGCTGATCAAGCAGCACATGGACGTCTGTCAGCAACTGCAGTGGCAGAAATCATACCTGGAGAAACACCCGGCAGCACTGACAGGTGCCACATGCAATTAGAAAACTCTTAATTAAGCTGCAGATTATGTGCTCTACCGTTCACTTCAAAGGGGGTTAGGCCAGGGGTTTATTTCCAAAGACACTAAAGCTTTTCTTCAGCAAGGACGCATTAAATGGATCAAAAGTGACAGTAAAGCCATTTATAATGTTACAAAAGATTTCTAATTCTTTTGAACTTTCTAGTCAACAAAGAATCCTGAAAAAAAATGTTTCACGGATTCAACAAAAATATAAAGCAGCACAACTGTTTTGAACATTGATAATGATTAGGGTGGCATTTCCCAAAAGCATCGTAAGCGTAAAGTGGATCATAGCTCCATTGGTGGCAATAGGTCTACGGTGTACTTGGGCTTACAATGCTTTTGGGAAACACAGACCAGAAATGTTTACTGAGCGGCAAATCAGTATATTAGTATGATTTCTGAAGATCATGTGACACTGAAGACTGGAGTAATGATGCTGAAAATTCAGCTTTGATCACAAGAATACATTACATTTGAACATATTTTAAAATGGGAAACAGTCATTTTAAATTATATTATTTCATAATATTACAGTTTTTACTGTATCAAACGAATGCAGACTTGTTGAACAGAAGAGACTTCTTTCAGAAACATTAAAACCTCCCGAAACATTTTGAACAGTAGTTTAAAGAGAAAAACACCCAAAAACCTAACCATAAACTGCCCTATTTTACTAGATGTTTATTTTGTTACGAATGAGAACATAAAATGCTGGGAATAATACTGATTGATGATTCAAATGAATCTGTGAATCCTTTTTAAATGTTTCATTTAAATGAACCTTTAAAAAAAAACTGATTCACTTCAATGAATGGGACTTTCCAGTGCTACATATTAAAGACATTCAAGAGCAAAACAGACCATCATTAATGTACTGTATCTCTCTGTCTGTGTCTCAGAATATGAAAATGTGCTGCGGAAGTTTGTTCACGGTCTGTCAGATTCAGTCAAAATGTTTTCCAGCCAAGGCAACAGGGTGAGCAAACCACACACACACACACAATCAGACGTTAGCTGTTCTGTGCAAACGCATTAAGATGTGAGCTGTCTATTTTGTTCTCATTTCACTCAGATATACTTGACATTACTGAAGTAAAATGGGTTACGAATGTCACTTCATGTTGACATGAAATACTCATGCAGTTGCGCAGATGTTTCATCAAAAACAAACACTGCAGAAGCTGGAAGTCACTTTTGTGAAGTGATTTAGACATTTTTAAAGCTAAGATTACATTTTAGATTAAAGCTAAAGAGCTGTTCTGGTTTCTCAGGATGCAGCAAAAGACGCCCTCGGCCGACTGAAGATGGTGGAGAACGAGGTGAATAATAAAGCCTGCCGTGTCTGTGCTTCAGTCGCATCTCCATGTGAACTCACTGTCGTCTTTTTCATTGTCTCTCTCGCACAGCTGGAGTCGGTCAGGAAAAAACGGGCCATCAGAGAGTGAAGAAACGCGCCGAGTGACGTGACCGTCTGCTGGAAAACTCTTCACACTTCTGAAATCATGAGAATAGAAATTAATCGTGACAGATATAAAGGAGCTGCAGAGGGAAACACTACACACACACACACATGCAATTAAGCACCTTTTGCATTGCTGCACTTCATTACTCTGCACTCCAGACCATCCCCCAATTTGTCTTTTGTAAGGAGAGACGTCTGAATGTTTCGAGTGAGATCAGACTTGTCTCATCTCATGCAAAAATAAACATCAGTCAAACACTAAAGGGATCATGAGAATAGAAATTAATCGTGACCGATATAAAGGAGCTGCAGAGGGAAACACTACACACACACACATGCAATTAAGCACCTTTTGCATTGCTGCACTTCATTACTCTGCACTCCAGACCATCCCCCAATTTGTCTTTTGTAAGGAGAGACGTCTGAATGTTTCGAGTGAGATCAGACTTGTCTCATCTCATGCAAAAATAAACATCAGTCAAACACTAAAGGGGAAATCTCACAAAACCCATCAACAACATATCACATTTATTTAGCCCCCAAAAAAAACGAGATTAGAAATTTTTGTTAAATATTTTAGGACCATTAAGATGTTTTTGCAATGAGATTTTTTTTTAATGACAATTAAAAATACACGCATTCTCAATGTTTATATAA
>NW_015505431.1:68181-98181 GCF_001515645.1 Sinocyclocheilus grahami
AAACGATTAATCGCGATTAATCGCATCCAAAATAAATGTTTTTGTCTACATAATATACTGTATGTGTGTACTATGTATATTTATTATGAATATAAAAAAACACACATGCATGTATATATTTAAGAAAAATTTTGTTTATATATTAAATATATTTATATATAATAAAATAATATAAATATATCAATGTATATACATGTAAATATTTTAAATATATACTATATGTGTGTGTATTTATATATACATAATAAACACAGTACACATACATATATTATGTAAACAAAAACTTATTTTGGATGCGATTAATTGTTTGACAGCACTAATGTGTATTAATCAATATATCTGCTTTTTGCTTTCACATTTTCAGCTTCCACAGATCTGACGGAGAACGGTATCACCTTGGCTAAAAACCCAGACTCAAAAGCGGTGAGCAGAAGTGACTCAAGCATTTATTTGCTGTTTTAGCCTGTTTTGTCTTGGTTAAATCACCGTGCCTTTCTTTTTCTTTTTTCCTGATTCAGCCTTCACTGCCGGAGTTTCATGCAGCATTCTCTGTGGTATTTGTGGATCCCTCTGGGCATCTCAATCTGCTTGCAGACATGACAGCTTTTACCTACAAACGGGTGAGCACCGCTGTAGTATCACTGCAGCTCTGTGATAATGTGATTTTCACTTACTTATAGTAATGTAAATTTAACATGTTATTTTAGTAGAATTAAAATAAAAGCTAAAAAATGAACACAGTCAGGCCAGTATATAAGAACTGCATAAGAGATTTTTTTACCAGTGGAGCAGTATTGTAGTCCAAGATTTACTTATATGCCACAATACTGCAGTTATTATCATTATTAAAAAATTTAAAAAAAATGTGTTAATTGAAATAAAGCTGAAATAAAATAAAATGTTACAGGAACAACTAAACTAAATATATATATATATATATATATAATTATTTTGTCAAATATGTCATTAATTTGTGAGATTTCCCCATGCAATGTTTTGTACATATATACAACATAAATAAATAAAATAATGGTTATCAGAGAACAGGATTACAGACGGTCATTCGTTCCCTCTGACAGTTTCGTGCATGTACCTAGCACTACAAAAGCGCAATAGTTCTTTTTATATGTACCCAGTTTTGTTTTCCATCTCCTCCTATCTGACATGGCTCAGCCTAATCTCTCTTTCACATATAAATGCTGTTAATCTGCAGTCTTTACAGTAATCTGTGTCTTCCAGTATTCCCAGATTAGGATAATGCCACTGCACGGCCGTGATATGGGAATAATCTCAGCACTCCAGAGAAGATGTTCAAGTGTGTGTTAGATGGAGGAGATGCAGATAATATCCCATAATCGTGGATTATCCGCACCCTGATGCTTCGTGAGAGGAAATGAAGCGGGGCTCATTGTGCGGGTGTTTCGGGTGGAGGACGGAGTCCATGTGTGCCTGTGTGTGTTTTGGGTCTGTTTGGTTTGATAAGATGGAATGAGAGGTTTTGTATCTGGGTGATAATGTGTGATGTTGTGTTGTTGGAGATGTGGTCATTCATATGCTGAGATCAGCATGTTTTTAGGGAAGCTGTCGCTGCTTCTTTTTTCTTTCTTCCCTGCTTGTCTGTTTCAGAGTCATAGGGCATCAACTTTAACCCCTGACTGACACAGTCCAAACCCCTTGTTGTTTGTGTAGAGAAGATCTCAGAGTGTGTGTGTGTGCAACAGTCAGTCATTCTGTCAACTGTTTGTTTGTTTGGTTGCATTTTTTTTAACGAGCCAGACATAAAGCTGCCTCGTTTCCATGACAACCTCTTTATTCGGCACGCCGTCGTCTTTAAGGATGCCGTCTGAACCAAATTAGCCTTCTTCATCCTCGTTCACTCCAGCATGTACAGATCAGGTTCATTACGGTCTCCGCATACTGAAGACAATCACTGCTAATGTATTAATGTATGTACTGATGTTCTGACGATGGGTCTATTTTTAAAAAGCTGCTTTAATTTGTTAATGTGTCTGCGGTGAAGGATATGATAATGTCTAATGTAATAATTAAAAAGGAAAGTTGATCTAAAAATGGAGATTCTGTCATCATTCACTCATACTTGTGTTGTTTAAAGCCATGGATTTTTTTTTTAAATGCTTAAGTAATGCAAAAGGAGATGTTTTGCAGAATGTCCTGGCTGCTCTAAAAAGTGAAAGCAAATGGGGACTGGGACTGTCATGCTCGAGAAACAACAGAAAACACCTTTAAGGTAGGTTATAAATGTTTGCAGTACTTGTTCATTTAACTTTATGTGATGCATCTTAACAAGCCATATTTAAAAGTTTGCAAATATAAGTAAGCTTTGAAGCTTTCAAAAATCCTATGGACAACGTTTATTATAGTTTAATGGATCGTTCACACAGAATGCATTCGTTTCTGTGAGTGGCCTCTTAAGGCCTGTTCACTCCAAGAACGATGATGTTCTGTTTATTATAAGCACGCACTTAAAGAGATAGTTCCCCCCAAAATAAAAATTCTGTCATTAATTACTCACCCTCAAGTCGTTCCAAACCCGCAAGACCTTCATTCATCTTCTGAACACAAATTAAAATATTTTTGATGAAATCCGAGAGCTTTCTGACCCTGCACAGACAGCAACGCAACTGAAATGTTCCTAGGCCCAGAAACGTTAACAGTCCATGTGATATCAATGGTTCAACTGTAATTTCATGAAACTATGACAATGCTTTTTGTGCACAAAGAAAACAAAAATAACAACTTTATTCAACAATTCTTCTCCTCCAAATCACGTCTTCTGCCACTATCGAAAGTACCTCTGCACATAGAACATGCATGCGCTGCAATTTGTTTACATGCAGAGGAAAGCACACGAACGTGGTACTCTCCATAATGGAGGCAGAGGAGAAGAATTGTTGAATAAAGTAGTTATTTTTGTTTTCTTTATGTACAAAAAGTATTCTCGTAGCTTCGTAAAATTGCGGTCAAACCACTGATGTCACATAGACTGTTTACGTTTCTGGACCTGGGAACATTTCAGTAGCGCAGGGTCAGAAAGCTCTCGCAATTAATCAAAAATATATTAATTTGTGTTCCGAAAATGAACGAAGGTCTTATAGGTTTGGAACAACACAAGGGTGAGTAATTAATGACAGAATTTTCATTTTTGGGTGAACTATCCACTTAAGTAGTCGCCTACTGCTTCAAATATTCGCGCTCATTAAAGTCTGTTAGATTTTGATTGGCTGTCAATGTTTTTTAATCGTTTTTCAGATGGGGAAAAAAATCGTTCTGAAAGTGATTCGAACGACATCATTCCTCTGAATCGTCATCGTTAAATTTTTGGCATGGGCTTCCCAATTCTCACAGAATTAAAATGATTAATAATTATCCTTGACTTGAACAGCCCTGTCATTTTTGGCGCTCAACTGACCCCATTCACCGTATCGCAGGAGTAACCTGTGTAACGTTAAAGGGGTCATATGATGCGATTTCAATTTTTCCTTTCTCTTTGGAGTGTTACAAGCTCTTGGTGCATAAAGAAGATCTGTAAAGTTGCAAAGACTAAAGTCTCAAATCCAAAGAGATATTCTTTATAAAAGTTAAGAGTTAACCACGCCTACCTAAAACGCCTCGTTCTAACACGCCCCCACATGTCTACCTCACTATGTGGGAAGATTTGCATAACGCCACCCAAATGTTCACGCAAAGAAAGAATGTGTAACTTTTATTCTTGCTGTAGTATTGTTGTTGCCGCCATTTTGTGAAAGCAAAACTACTTTGTTTGGTCTTCCAATAGAGGACGATATCCGCTTCGTCATGCCTGGAGCTGATCCGTGCTGGTCGGTGAGGGAATACAACAATTTCGCTGTGGATCACCGGATCAAAAGGATTTGCCACTGATGATTCAAACGCGAGTTTTGAGCAGTGTAGAGTAGTGCTTGTTGTTTTGTCATTTCTCCGATCACAAATGCAGACATGTTTACGCGGCGCGATGCAACGCGTAAAAAGACAGTATAAGTCATTAGAATCCGTAATTATGTCCCCACTGGATGCAATGAATGCCTCGTTTATAATGGGTTTTAATGTTTTTGTCTCGTCGCTCCGGCCGGACAGGGCATCACAGTATGGTGAGGGGCGTAACATTTCCGTCACACGCTTGAGGTATTCGACCAATCACAATGCACTGGATAGCTGGCCAATCACAGCACACCTCGCTTTTCAGACCGATGAGCTTTGTAAAAATCGAGGTGTTTCAGAAAGGTGGGGCATAAAGGAGAAACAATAATGTACAGTATGTGGAAAATAATGTTTTTTTTTTTTACCTTAAACCGCATGAACATTTCATTACACCAAACACACAAAATGTTATTTTTAGCAACATCATATGACCCCTTTAAAGTTTTAAAAACTCTAGTTTTGTGCTACACAGGAGAAAGAGCTATATATAATGTTCTCTAATATTAGATCAGTGGTTCGAAGGTGATTACGACAGAATTTTCATTTGAGGAAGAAACATACCTTTTTTAATTAAAATCCCTCGTGTTTTTGGCATCATTGTCAGACCTAGTCCCTATCCACTTTCAATGTAAACTGAGCTGTGGGTGTTTATTTATTTATTTTTTAAGAACAAACACCGTTTGCGACTATTAAGATGAGTAAATGGCAGAATTCTCATTTTGGTGAGAACCATTCCTTCGAATTAAAGTCCCTGAAGACGTCGTGGCTTATTAAAAAATGAACAATAGCGCCTGCGTGTGCGTTTTTATCGATTCCTCCATAGAAACATGATCTTACGTGTCCTCGTTCCGAGTCTCAGACATCTGCTCTTCATTGGATCCCTCCATTCACTCGCTAAGAATAGTCTGAATCGCTTTATTGTTGCTTCGCCGTAGTTATACGAATAATAAAGGCTTCATCTGAACGTCTCACGCGCCTCCGCGGGATGACTGACAGGAGTGGGCGTGGTCAAGGGGCGGGGCTTCCTGACAGAGCGAACACGCGGTTCCGTGATCGGTGCGCTTCTCCCCCTCGATCCGTGCGGACGCCCACACCTTGTGGTTCATGATTCACGAATCGCAGCGCTTTTAACGCGAAGCGGACCGACGGAACCCGTCACACATCGGCGCCAGCGCTCCCGGAATACGTTCAGCCGCATCTCATACGGGTCATGACGCTGGAGGCGATCCGGTACCGGCCCGGTTCTCTGCAGATCCTCAACCAGCTGCTGCTGCCGCACGAGACCGTGTACGACGAGATCCGCTCGGTGCGGGACGGATATGAGGCCATCAAGAGCATGAAGGTAGGCTACTGCAGGCCCGGTCGACGGATCCTCTTCCCGGTTTCGCTCGCGCACCTCCGGACATCTCAAAGCCGGTGGCGCTCCTTTGTGTCGGATCGGAGCACGGGCTTGCCCTTTTTCTTTGTGCACTCGTGTGCATGTATGATCTGCATAACCTGCGCTTGACATAACGTCCCTGCGCTGCTTTATGTGGTGTAGTTTTAAATAATGCACGCTTGCGTCTTAACCCATTTAATCCCACATTTTTCTCAGGCATGAAAGTATCAAAATGATGTGTCATTAGTAACCCCTTGAAACAATCAATAATTATTTTGGGGGAAAGTGTGCGTTTTATGGTTGGTCAATATTGTGACCGGTGGGATAATGTGTAGGCTATACAGAAATTAAACTATTTCTGCAGTCATCAAAATTCTTATATATCTCAGCCCTGATATTAACCCGTTTTAAACTGTTTCATCACTGTGGTTAGTATTATACATTTAAACCCTTATACAACACTGAATACGTATACTAAGATAAAAAAATATGACCCTGGGCCACAAAACCAGTCATAAGGGTCTATTTTTTTTAAATTGAGATTTATACAAGCAGAATAAGGTGGCGCTCCTTTGTGTCGGATCGGAGCACGGGCTTGCCCTTTTTCTTTGTGCACTCGTGTGCATGTATGATCTGCATAACCTGCGCTTGACATAACGTCCCTGCGCTGCTTTATGTGGTGTAGTTTTAAATAATGCACGCTTGCGTCTTAACCCATTTAATCCCACATTTTTCTCAGGCATGAAAGTATCAAAATGATGTGTCATTAGTAACCCCTTGAAACAATCAATAATTATTTTGGGGGAAAGTGTGCGTTTTATGGTTGGTCAATATTGTGACCGGTGGGATAATGTGTAGGCTATACTGAAATTAAACTATTTCTGCAGTCATCAAAATTCTTATATATCTCAGCCCTGATATTAACCCGTTTTAAACTGTTTCATCACTGTGGTTAGTATTATACATTTAAACCCTTATACAACACTGAATACGTATACTAAGATAAAAAAATATGACCCTGGACCACAAAACCAGTCATAAGGGTCTATTTTTTTTAAATTGAGATTTATACAAGCAGAATAAATCAGATTTCCATTGATGCATGGTTTGTTATGACAGGACAATATTTGGCCGAGATACAACTATTTGAAAATCTGGAATCTGAGGGTGCAAAAAAAATCTAAATATTGAGAATCGTCCAAGTTCTTTGCTATGCATGTTACTAATCAAAAAATTAAGTTTTGATACGGTAGGAAATTTACAAAATATCTTCATGGAACACGATCTTTACTTTAATATTCTAATGATTTTTGACATCAAAGAAAAATCGATAATTTTGACCCATTCTATGTATTTTTGGTTATTGCTACAAATATACATGTGCTGCTTATGACTGCTTTTGTGCTCCAGGCAGGGTCACAAATAGTTATTATCCCACCGGTCACTATTGTGACCATCAAGATGTTTACTCATTCTATGTCCACACTCAACAAAACTGAATATATGTGAATTCATATATTAATACTAGACACATTAAAGATAATGCATACCAAAAATCTTTGTCATATCTTTGTTAACATACTTTACTAGCCTTTTGTTTTGGAGCTTTGCTGCAACCATCATCATCTTCTCATGGTGCAAACAGGAAGTAAACTGCTCTGGTCATGTGACTATTTGCACTAAACATGTGACACGGCACATATTTAATTGAGACCCTTTATTTTTTCCATATTTGCTGAAAATGCACTAAAACAACAGTCAGTAATATTTTTAGAGCTTTATAAATGAAAACCTTCTTTACGGGCACTATTGTGACCGGTGGGATTAAATGAGTTAATTATGCACACGGCCGCTTGGGTAAACAAGTTATTTCCTTAAATATTTGGGAGTGTTAGTTTATGCTTGTAAAAACTTAAAAGTAATGTTCCTAAAGAAGTCAATCGTGTATTAAGGTTAGGGCAACGTTCTGTAATAGCTGGCTGTTCCTGACGCTGATATTACAAGCCAGTCTTAACAGTTTACGCGATCTTGCTCTTGATTTTATTTTATTTATTTTTTGCTGGGAGGCACACGTATCAAAAATGCGCGCGGTAAGAGCATCTACGGTAGTTCACGTTGGCCAAAACACACAAGGAAACACGATGTGGGAAAAATATTGTCGGCAATCTCAGACATTCGTCTTTCGGACGGGATTAGCTTTCTCAGAGGATCACTGAGTTTGCCGAAAAACAGTAGGTCATTTGCTCTGGAATTATTACAGAGCTTGTGTGAGAAAAACACAGACGTGGAAGATTCAAACGGGGTTAAAATCGCAAAGTCCTTTTCTCTAACGCTAGTCCCGTCCGAATAGGGCTTAAATCATAAACATCTTAAAGACATCTAAAAAACGTCTATTTGACATCTGATAGGAAACGTCCTATAGACGTATTGCAGATGTAAGTGCAGACATCAAATAGACGTCTCCGAGATGTACGTGTGCTTGCGTACACATGTTGTGACATCATAAAGGTGTTTCGCAAACCTCGGGTTTTCTTTCTCCAGCTGTTCCAGTCTTGATTAACGTAGTGCATAATTAATGTGTTGGGGCGATAGTTTTCCGGCAGCCGTGTCGGTGCTTCATTAATAGTCCTTACTGCAAATATCTGGCATGAATTATTGATCAATCGGGGATTCAGGGGCTTTGGTCCTGTGCCAGCCGCTGTCACTGTCATGAGACCTTTACTAATGGACGGGAAATGACACTCACTCACGAGCAGTCCTACACCAGTCTCTCTTTACTCTGCATTTGTCCAAGGAAAAAAATTTCTTTGATGGTTCATCACGAGTGGCCCGTGTAATATAGAGCATGATGCTTCCATGCCAGAAATACCAGATCCTGTCAGAAGATGTCTTGTAACAGAACAGTTAGCCAGCAAAACTGTCTAATACCCAAAACCAGTGTTTTGTCTGGAACCCAGAACTGTATTAACAGTCTTCTATCAGCCAACAAGTTGACTGAGGAAAGCCAGAGAAGAGCAGAAGTAGGAGATGAAGTGGTGATGATAAAAAGGAGCAGTTTATTGAATAATCTTAGTTGTGACCAGCACAAATCTGGAAAATTACTGCTTCACAACAACGTCCCGTGACCTTCAAAAACCCTGAAAGTAAAGCATTCTCCTATCTCTTACTAATGAAGACAAACATCCAACCACACATCATAAGACTAAACAACAATGGCAAAAATATCAAAAACAATCATGTAATATAAATGACTAATCAATGGAATGAGTATATAAATGGCTTTAAAATGATTAAATGGAATAATAAAATGATTAAGTGATAAATGATTATGAATGAATCAATATAAAAGAAGGAAAGTAAAACACAACACAAATGTAGGGTTGCTCTCTTGAAACACAGGACACACAGTTTGCGTTTATAAAGAGACATTATGAATGTCAGATATTCCGATTCCGATACGATTATTAAAGGGATAGTTCATCTAAAAATAAATATTGTCTTCATTCCAAACCTGTATGAGTTTCTTTCTTCTGTTGAACGCATAAGATTTAGTCAAAAATAGAAGAATGTTGGTAACCGAAGAGTTGTCAGTAGCCAGTGACCTCCATGCCTTTTTTTTTCCATTCTGTGGAAGTCATTTGGCTACCGTCAACTCTTCGGTCAGCAACATTCTTCAGAATATCATCTTCTGTGCTCAGGAGAAGATGAAACTCAACAACTTGAGGGCGAGTAAATGATGACACAATTCTCCTTTTTTCCCCTTTAAGTCATTATGACGTCATAGTTATTTAATTAGCTCTTAGAACTTTCAGAATGATGTCATAATTGTTCATTGTAACCATAATGGCAGAATTCCGAGTTCTAAAGAACGGTTGACATCATACTTGCCATAACTTCTCATAATCTCTGAACTGTGATTACTCTGGATGACTCCATAATTTCACTGAAACTCTTAAATGGAAATGTCGTTTTCCTTTAAAAGGTTCACTAAATGCAATGAGTGGTACTTTTGTGCATTTATCCCATTGGATTTCCTGGGAATATTTAACATTTTGAATGTAAAATGGGTTTGCAAACAGCATTTTGGCTTCAGCGCACAACTTTTATCTCAGTTGTTAGAGCTGACTGGAAGTGTTCACATTGTGAAAGCCGACTGACATGGATGATTTGTGAGTGTAGCAGGCGTGTGAAATCAAGCTCCTGGTGATGAGAAGCGCTATTCGCTTCTCATGTGACCCTGTGACCCTTCACCCTGCAGGTGCGCGGAGCTCCCGCCATCGCCATCGTGGGCTGCCTGAGCCTGGCGGTGGAGCTGCGGGCGGGCATGGGGGGCAACGACCTTGTGTGCTTCATCAGGGACTCGCTGTGCCACCTGACGTCCGCTCGACCCACGGCGGTCAACATGGGCCGAGCCGCCCGCGAGCTCATGGAGTTCACAGAGAACGAAAGCATGGAGAAGAACACCGGGCGTGTGAAATCAAGCTCCTGGTGATGAGAAGCGCTATTCGCTTCTCATGTGACCCTGTGACCCTTCACCCTGCAGGTGCGCGGAGCTCCCGCCATCGCCATCGTGGGCTGCCTGAGCCTGGCGGTGGAGCTGCGGGCGGGCATGGGGGGCAACGACCTTGTGTGCTTCATCAGGGACTCGCTGTGCCACCTGACGTCCGCTCGATTGAATTTTTTAATTGTTTTATTATAATTTTTTTAAAGTAGTATTTTTTTTAATCTCGTTTTTCATTACGGTGAGCAGATTTTAGAGCGGAATGGATTTGATTTCGAAATATTAAAAAGAAATAATAGAAATATTTTGTTTAAATAAATATTTTAATGGTTTTTATTTTTTCATTTTTAAAGTAGTCTTTAAAATATTTAAAATGATCTACACACCTTTCTACTTTGTGCAGTATCTGTTTAAAGAGCCTTGAAGGAAGTACGCTGGTTATTGTATGTTTCCAAATTTACCGTGTATAAATGTTTATCAGATATTCACTGTGAGAGATAAGTTTAAATCATTAAATGCAATTATATTTAACGACACTTCATTTTCAGCAAAAATTAAAACAAATGATCACAACAGCCTAAATATGAAGTGCTGCATTGATTACACCTCTAACGTGCCTGTCTTTTGGCCACGCCCCTCTGCAGCGTGATTGGCTGGATTGAGGAGATGTTGGAGCGAGACGTGAACGACAACAAAAAAATCGGCAACTACGGCGCGCAGCATATCCTGTCAGGCGTCCCGCGAGACTCGGTCACCATCCTCACACACTGTAACACCGGCAGCCTGGCCACCGCGGGATACGGCACGGCTCTCGGTAAGTCCGCGTGCTTGGCATCACTGCAGAAATTAAAGGATAAGTCCACAATTCCACGATAAAAAGTTCCTGATCATTTACTCACCCCCATGTCATCCAAGATGTTCATGTCTTTCTCTCTTCAGTCGCAAAGAAATTACGTTTTTTGAGGAAAACATTCCAGGATTTTTCTCCATATAGTGGACTTCAATGGTGGCCAACGATTTCAATGTCTAAAATGCAGTTTCAGTGCAGCTTCAAAAGGGATATCAGCCGAGGAATAAAGCCCCGTTTACACCAAGAACGATAACTATAAAGATAACAATATTAATGTCCACACCAGCAAACGATATCATCTGTTTATTCTAAGCGCACGCTCGTCTACCGCTTTAAATTCTCGAGCTCGTTACAGCAGGATGGATTCTGATTGGCTGTCAGTGTTTTATCCTTCATCAGCTGGAGAAAAATCGTTTTGAAAGCGATTCCAACGATATCGTTTTTCTTTGTCTTTATCGTTATAGTTGTGGTGTGGACTCTGCTATTCTTTAATATTGAGAACGATTTGTAGAACTATATCTTTATCGTTATCTTTATCTTTATAGTTACCGTGCTTGGTGTGAACGGGGCTTTGAGGTCTTATCTAGCTAAACGATCTGTCATTTTCTAAAAAAAAAGAATCATATTTATACACTTTTTAACCACAAAAGCTTGGCTTGCTCGAGCTTGAAGCAGCACTGAAACTGTATTCTGGACCTTGAAATCGTTGGCCACCGTTGAAGTCCACTATATGGAGAAAAATCCTGGAATGTTTTCCTCAAAAACCTTCTACTGTAGAGAGAAAAGCTGCGTCCCAAATGACGCACTATGCACTCATACACTATGTACTTATGCACTATGTGCTCAACCATGTGTAGTATGAATTATATAAGGTTATTTTGTCATTCATAATCGGAGTCTGATAGCCCCTCCCCCTTCGGTAGGTATTTAAAGCTGCGACAGTTGAGTGCATGAAGTGTCCAACATTCCACACTTCGTTTTTTCGGTCATTTAAGTGCATCATCCGGGTATTTAAAGTGCACTTTTTCTTTTTGGAATTTTCAGTGTGAACGCACTACTCGCACTATTTATACTACAAAACGTCATAGAATAGTGCATAAGTACGCGATTTGGGACGCACCTAAAGACATGAACAGCTTGGACATGGGGGTGAGTTAAATAATCAGGAAAGTGGACTCATCCTTGATGAGCAACTCTGATAACGACTGTAACTGATCCATGCAGGAGTGGTGCGGTCGCTGCATGCGCTGAGCCGCTTGAAGCGTCTGTACTGCACAGAGACCCGGCCCTACAACCAGGGCGCCCGGCTGACGGCGTACGAGTCCGTGGCGGAGGGGTTCCCGGCCACCCTCATCACAGACAGCATGGCGGCGCTCGCCATGAGGGAGAAGGGCATCACAGGTGACGCATGTGGAGTGCATTCGCTTGAGTGTCGTGACTGTGTCAGGTGTGTCAGATGTTAATGTTCCTGTGCACACACAGCTGTCGTCGTCGGAGCGGACAGGGTTGTTGCCAACGGCGACACGGCCAACAAAGTGGGCACGTATCAGCTGGCCATCGCGGCTAAGCATCACGGGGTACCGTTTTACGTGGCGGCGCCCAGCACGTCCTGCGACCTGAGTCTGGAGAGCGGACGAGACATCGTGATCGAGGAGCGTCCAGCGGAGGAGCTCACCAGCATCAATGGAGTTCCTGTAGCCGCTCCCGGTAAGTCAAGTGGACACTGCCAATTAATATATTTCACACAAACAATGGCACAAATTTAGATCCAAAGCACTCTAGTTTTAAAATTAGAACTATTGAAATAAATAAAAAATTAATAAATATTACGCAGATGAAAAACAACATGCAACATTTCAAATTTTTTTGTCAAGTTTTTAATTTGAAGCACTAAAATTACAGACTGGAAATAAATAAAAGCTAAATTAAAACTGAAATAAAATCAATTAAACCTAATTAGTAATATTTAAAAAAAAACTAATTAAAGAACAAAGTTACTGAGTATTAGAATCTAATTAAAAAGAAAACTACAAATATAAAAATAACAATAATTCAACCACAATCAGCTTGTAACACTCCAAAGAGAAAGGAAAACTTGAAATCGCATTATATGACCCCTTTAATAAAAAGTATAATAGTATATAACTAAAACTAAACTAACACCATTTTACCTGTTGATATACTGCAATAAAAAGAAATCACTGAATTTGCCTTTAGTTTGCGAAGATTCTGCATAGAAAGATGATTAAAGTTTCATTTTCGACACTTATTAGCAATTCTTTAATAACTTAATAACGAAAACAAAAATTAATTCATATATTCCACTTTTTACCTGCCTTTAAAGTCACACACACACAAAAAAACTGTGATTGGACATTTTACATGTCAGTCAGATGCAAATATAAAATGCAGAGATAAAACATTTAAACAAATTAATTCTCTTGGGATTTTTTTGTGAAGTTCAGCATGCTTCCTTTAAATATATTTTTTAAATAAATATACGTCGGCGCCCATAGCCTTGTGGTTAGTGCGCCGATCCTGCTCCCTTCTCTCCTCCCAGTGCTTTCCTGTCAGCTCTCTACTGTCGTAGAAAAGGCGTAAAAAAATAAATAAATATACACGCATTCAGAGGTTTAGGGTTGGTATGATTTTTCAAGTGACCGTGAAGACATTTATGATGTTTTCAAATAAATGCTATTCTTTTGAACTTTCTATTCATCAAAGAATAGAGAAAAGAAAAATATATCACTGTTTCCACAAACATATGAAGCGACACAACTGTTTTCAACATTGATAATAATCAGAAATGTTTCTTGAGCAGTAAATCGGCATATTAGAGTGATTTCTGAAGGATCATGTGACACAAGACTGGAGTAAAGATGATAAATTCAGTTTACATCACAGGAATAAATTACATTTTACAATATAATAACATGCAAAACACATTTTTTAAATTGTAGTATTTCACAATATTACTGTATTTTGTAATAATAAATTAAATTTTAACATATATTAACATTGAAAACAGTGGATTCAACTTGTAATAATATTTCACAATATTACAGTTTTACTGTATTTTTCATTAAATAAATGCAGCCTTGGTGAGCAGAAGAGAACATCTTACCAGTGCTAAACTTTTGAATGAGGGTGTAAGTGTATTAAATGTGCTATTGCTATTGTGTTCATGTATAGTAAATGGCTATTTGCGTTTTTTTTTAATGTTCAAAGCAGCAGGGTTTTTTTGTTGTTGTTGAAGAAGGGGTGAGAAAAGCAGAAAAAGCTGATTAGTGTGAGTGTGTGAGCGCAGGGTTTAAGTGAGCTTTGAAACAGAGCGGAGCTGCTTTTAATTAAACGGTTCTGATATGAGGGAGGAATGATCCTCCGCACATGTGAAAACAGAAGAGAGAGAGAGAGAGAGTCAGAATCATCAGATTAATTAAAGCTGCAGCGTTTAATAGCTGCCGGCGTCTCGAGGGGAGAGACAGATTACTGCACTACTCTCATGAAGACTGCCTCACAACAGACAAGACCGGGAGATTGAGCCGGGAACGCTGGTCCCAGATCAGCATCCCAATCAATTCATCTCAGCAAATTAACTTGTTATCTTACTGGAACTGTTACACGTCTGTTATATCTGAAGAGAAACAGCATGAATTATATGAGCTAAATTGCTGTCTTTGGAGAAATGTAGCATTGGTCAGCATTGGATCCTCTGCAGTGAATGGGTGCCGTCAGAATGAGAGTCCAAACAGCTGATAAAAACATCACAGTAATCCACAAGTAATCCACACCACTCCAGCCCATCAGTTAATGTCTTGTGAAGCAATAAACTGCAAGTTTGTAAGAAACAAATCCATCATTAAAGGGCACCTATTATGCTCCTTTTTAAAAGATGAAATATAAGTCTCAGGTGTCCCCAGAATGTGAAGTTTCAGCTCAAAATACCCCCGCAGATCATTTATTATATCATTTTGAAAATGCCTATTTTGAGTGGAAGCAGGAACGCGCTGTTTTCGTGCATGTCTCTTTAAATGCAAATGAGCTGCTGCTGCTCCCCACCCCCTTTTCCAAAACTGGGCTGTGCCTTTACAGCTCGTTCCTCAGATTATCTGATAAAAAACATCTATTTGGCTTGGATTATCATG
Organism: Sinocyclocheilus grahami; assembly: GCF_001515645.1. Lineage (NCBI taxonomy): Eukaryota > Metazoa > Chordata > Actinopteri > Cypriniformes > Cyprinidae > Sinocyclocheilus > Sinocyclocheilus grahami. The sequence continues at coordinate 83,013 of NW_015505431.1, forward strand.
TCTATCGCGCTGAAATCATGCGTTTTAACCCACATTAGTTTAAACTTCTGATATACGGTTTCCTGAGCGCACACAACTGAAGTGAACGCACCGACACAGCTGTCACAGCATGTGAGTACTAAACTCTTTCATGTCTTATTGCGCTTAAACTGTCAAATACAAGTTTGTTAAATACACACATGAGGTTATGTCTGTGAAGGTGAACAGCTGGGATAGAAATCGCATGTCTATATTAGATCTGTGTATTAAGGGACAGCAGTGTAATATACCGTAGCTACTGCTGTCTATGCTGATAATATGACCCCAAAATATCTATAGCTTTAAGATATTTCTTACTTGAATGCTGCTTTTAAATGCTCTAGCGTGAAGATAAACATGGCAAATTGTGTGCGGCTCACTCAGGGCGGGTCTCTGCTAATACGGCAGTGTCCGTCAACAATCGTGGGCGGAGCTTGTCAAATGTGACATCACATTTTACGGATTTGGAGAACGGCTTGTTCTAAAACACTGCTTATGATTTATGGGGATTTTAAAAAAGCAGTGGGAGGATTTTTATCATTATATGGTGGTTGTGTACACACACTGCCAACACACATTTATGTTCAAACAACATGTAAAAGTTAATTTTGTATAATAGGTGCCCTTTAATGCATTTTAACTTTAAACTGTCACTTCTGTCCAAAATATCAATCCATAACACTGACTAGTCGATTATGAAAAGTGGTAGTTTACACATTGCTAATTAGTATTAAGTGAATTTTAAATACTGAAATAACTTCAAATAAACTAAAACTATTAAATAAAAATTAATAAACCTCATATGTGACCCTGCAGCACAAAAGCAGGCTTAAGTCGCTGGGGGATATTTGTAGCAATAGCCAACAATACATTGTATGGGTCACAATTATAGATTTTTCTTTTATGCCAAAAATCATTAGGATATTAAGTAAAGATCATGTTCCATGAAGATATTTTGTAAATTTCCTTCCGTAAATATATAAAAACTTAATTTTTGATTAGTAATATGCATTGCTAAGAACTTCATTTGGACAACTTTAAAGATGATTTTCTCAATATTTACATTTTGTTGCACCCTCAGATTCCAGATTTTCAAATAGTTGTATCTCGGCCAAATATTGTCCTATCCTAACAAACCATACATCAGTGGAAAGCTTATTTAGTCAGAAATTGTGAAATGTCTCAGAAATGTCTGGTTTTGTGGTCCAGGGTCACATATAGCCATTTATAAAACAGATAGTTACGGTCCTTGATTCTGATTGGCTGAGCCGCGTTCGAAGCTGTTGTAAATTACTGTACAAACACACACCTTTGTTTACTTCTGTGTGTTTCTCGGCATCCACTTTGTTGGAACCACAACTGTTTCTGAGGAACTACATTGTTTGGTGGAAGAATACTGTTTTTATTAATATCATTACACTTTATTTGCTCTGTTTTATTCTGTGAAACCTTACTACGTATATGGAATAACCGTTTTATAAAAGCAATAAGCCCCGTGAAGCCGTGGTTTACAGTGAATCTATAACAGCTAAGGGGGTTTTAGGCATGACGCGAACAACGTCCCTTAGCTGTTATAAATTCACTGTAAACCACGGCTTCATGGGGCTTATTGCTTTAATTACTAGAAGAAAAACTAAAACTAATAAAAATGACAAAAAAACTCCTAAAACATAAATAAATTCAAAGTGCACACAGAAAATCTCACAATCAAATCTAATTCAAAGTATTAATATTAAATATGATCGTTCTGTGGGTTGTGTTGCAGGGATCGATGTGTGGAACCCGGCGTTTGACGTCACTCCTCACCAGCTGATCACGGGCGGCATCATCACCGAGCTCGGCGTGTTCCTGCCGTCTGAACTGCAGGCCGCTCTGACGGGGAGACTCACGGCTCTGTAGGGCACTCGCCCGCCTCATGTTTTCACCTCACTGCAGTGGAAGTTGCACCTTTACTTACACACACACAAGCGTCGGCACCGAGGTGTAAACAAGGTATACTAGGCACGTTCGATTCAATTCAACACTTACGACGTGGAATAACACCATGTGACACACACTTGTACAACCCAGGGATGCTTGTAAACACACACACAAACACACACACACACACACAAGTACATTCTCCTTCTCTCTGTGTGTACAGCTCATGTCACGTCATCTCATGTCTTGTTCCTTTTTCCACTCATTTCTTCCCCTCTATCTGGCTCAGCTCCAGCTTTTAACAGGAAGTGTTTCACAGAGGTGGTAAACAGTGTAGAACTTTCAGAGTATTTCAAAATAAAAGTCATACGATGAATACGGGTCAACTGATGTCCTTTAAGGGGGAACCTCATGAAAACTGTCCGGGTCGTATTTCACCCCAAAATCAAATGGAAAAGTAAGAAATTACATTTTTTAGAAAGTAAACAAAGCCTATTTTAGAACTATTAAGAAAGATGTTGCGTTGTGATTTTAATGACACTTAAATATTTTTTAAATCCCCCCATGTTCTCAGTAATGTAATACAGAAAAAAAATTCTATTTAACTAAATTTTAGATTTAAAATATTGTATAATATTACACAATATTGTGTTGTATTACTGTAATATTGTAAAAGATAATACTATATTACAGTAATGAGAATCCTAATAAAGATATTTTAAAAATGACAGAATTTTCATTTTTGGGTGAACTATCCCTTTAAGTGTCTTTATGATCCTCAAATGTTTTTGCAAAACTTAATGGAAAATGTAATGCAATTTATTTTGGTTTTGAGGTGAAGTGTTTTCATGAGACTTTCCCTTACAGGTCCGACTGTTTATTAACTATAATAATAGATATATGTTAATATAAGCCCATTTTAGATAAGGGCTGTTCTTTATTCTACATATACACGATTTATGCCGATCTGAGTGCCAGTCCTTGTACAGGCCGTGCCAGCTGAATAAACTGTCTCATGTAACAAAATCAAAATGTTATATTAACATTAACATTAAGAGAGATTTGAAGCCTGCAATCGAGCAAATAAAACAAATAGAGAGTATGAGCATTCATATGCAGATGATCTTTAGCCTTATTTGAGTAAATACAGTATGTTAGAACAAAGTCATTTAGACCAGAATAGTCAGTCTACCTAAAACGAACAATTACCGGTCAGTGATTTGAACGTCAAGGTTTCAGGTTTATCTCGAGCTCTATGGACCGGCAAAATGTGGTACAAATCCAAATTATTTTCACGTACAACCACAGATGCTGGAGTTAAACCTGTGATAATTTAGGCAGATGTATTTGATCAAGGTGTGGAAAAATGGTGCTATGGAGCTAGATGTTAGACAATACCTCAGAAGAGATCCCAGACTCCTCTAGTACTTCCACTCTATTTTTTATCATAGTTCTGTATTGTATTTATTCACACGATCACACACGATCGGGGATCAGCGTCACGAGTTGGTCCGGGCTTGCGCTCCGTGATACCGAATGTAACGAGGCGCGAGATCCTCACTGCCTTACGAGACCAGCAAAAACACCCCGCCCACTGATGTCTGATTGGCTGAATGAGACGGAGCCACGCCCACCTCTGAGAACGGTGTCGCTACTAACGGCTTTCTGAAATCATTTCAAATAACAATGTATGATTTTTATCATAGTCCAGTTTTTCACGGTCGGAGAATCAGTGTCACATTAATAAACCTTAGTCAGGGTAACGTCATATTTAATTTCTGACAGAAATTAAAATGAGGCTGGACAGAATTACAGCGCGTTCAATGGATTGAACTGTTGTTTGAAAGCATAGCTAATGAAACGTCTTTATGAATAAAACTCTCAGAAGACGAAAACTGCATAAAACAGCCTTGAAGGCTGAGAGTTGACGAAAAATGACGACCTTTATACCGTGTGTGCCACGACAGTACAGCCTCATTTTTAATCCGCGTTAAATTCAAAATGGCGTCTATCCTGATTAAAGGCCTGTCCACACTAAAGCCCCGTTCACACCAAGAACGATAAAGATAACGATATTAGCGTCCACACCAGCAAACGATATCGTCTGTTTATTCTAAGCGCACATGCGTCTGTCGCTTTAAATTCTCGAGCTCGTTACAGCAGGATGGATTCTGATTGGCTGTCAATGTTTTTATCGTTCATCAGCTGGAGAAAAATAGTTTTGAAAGTGATCACAACGATATCGTTCCTCTGTATCGTTATAGTTGTGGTGTGGACTCAGCTATTCTTTAATATTTAGAACGATTTTTAGAACCATATCTTTATCGTTATCTTTGTAGTTATCGTGCTTGGTGTGAACGAGCCTTAAGAACGATAACTATAAAGATATAGCTCTCAATATCGTGAGAAAATCGTTCTCAATATTAAAGAATAGCATAGTTCACACCACAACTATAACGATAAAGGCACAGAGAAACGATATCGTTGCAATCACTTTCAAAACGATTTTTCTCCAGCTGATGAATGATTAAAAACATTGACAGCCAATCAGAATCAATCCTGCGAATTTAAAGCGGCAGACGAGTGTGCGCTTCATAGTTATTGTTCTTGGTGTGAACGTGCCTTATGGTCTATTTAGATAACTTTGGATCACACGGCATTGAATGCGCATTTATTTTTACGGTTTCATCTGTTTAAATCGAAAAATGTAGCATCGATACACTTAAGAGCAGCTGTAAATGTGTTAGTCTAATTTTTTTTATCCAAATTCTCACATAATACAGCTCAAAACAAAATTTGTTTTATTTTTTTGCCAATTTATTATCGTTGATTATTTGAAGACTATGAATGGGAAATATGGAAGGATTCATTATAAAGACAAATGTAGCATAACTCGAGGTCATCCGTGTGGATTTGTAGTGCAATTTGTAGGTACAAAGTTTAGTTTTTACATCACATCGATTATTTTTCATTTTTATATTTACTTAAACTGTGTGAGCTGATGATTTGTTTTATGTATATCTATACATTGTATATCCATGAATTGTGAGTATTGGTGATGAAACTGCTGTTTGAGAGGCCCTCTATAGACGGGGCACGCCACTCGACAACCAGAGGCTAAATCTACAGTATAAGCAATGAAATTCCTCCCGTTTAGATCATTTAAAGACTCAAAGCTTTGGAGCGCTTGACATGCACGGCCTGGCTCTTGTAGAAACTGTGAATCAAGCAGTTAGCTGTGGTAGTCTAATAAATGAGCTCGTATGTTTTCCAAATGTGATTTAGTGAGATGAGAGGAAACTCTGGTGCCAAAACGACAATGTGACTGTGTCTTTGGTGACTGTGATCAGTGGGAAGCGTGACGGTGGACGGATGTCCGTCTGAGAGGACCTCTTTGTGTTTCTGTTTGTTCTCGTTCTTCTAATTGATCATCACAGCTGGGTTTGATTTTGTATTCTGTGGAAGTAGTTGGAGAAAAAACTATTACACTGGATGTTTTTTTATACATATGAATATAATATACAACGTACATAAATTAAGAGATGTCTGTTACACATCAGAACAATAAACAGAGAGAACCAATACTGTTGTGTTTGTGGTCGTTTCTTGTGTAATTATTGACCAGTGAGATGCTAACAAGGAGACCCAATATCAAAGCAGTCATCTCATGAGTAATCAAATAGTCCTTTCTCTTTTCAAATTTGATTGTACTATTAAAACATGTATCGTTCAGAACTTTCCGGTTCCCCTGAGTCCTAAAGTTAACAGTTAAAACCAAAAGTTTCCGTTGTCAAGATACTAAACTTTTGAACCGGATGATTATTTTGTTTAAATATCATATTTTTCATTTAGTACTGCCCTTCATACTTGCACTTATTATGTCTTTGTGGGCCAAAATAAATATAATTTACATCTTCAAATTCAAAATGTTTTCACTGCCCAGCTCTTAAAGGGATAGTTCACCCAAAAATGAAAATGTGATGTTTATCTGCTTACCCCCAGGGCATCTAAGATGTAGGTGACTTTGTTTCTTCAGTAGAACACATTTGATGATTTTTAAGTCCAGCCATTATCAGTCGTATAATGCAATGCAATGGTAACAAAATCTATGAGAGTAAAATAAACATGCACAGACAAATCCAAATTAAACCCTGCGGCTCGTGACGACACATTGATGTCCTAAGACACTAAACGATCGGTTTGTGCCAGAAACCGAACAGTATTTATATCATTTTTTACCTCTAATACACCACTATGTCCAACTGTCTTTGAGTGCGCGCACGGCATCCGGTGCGTGAGGTGTGTACGCGCTCTGGCATAGTTTACGTTAATGGGTGTGTTGATATCCAGCCGAAGAGCAATCAACCATAACTTCAGGCGAGCAGGCTCAGAAGTTGGGAATACGAGGAAAGTCACCACTCCCGAATGAGTTCGCGTGAGAGAACGTAATCTTTTAGTTTTAAGTCGGTTTGAACAATCCGGATTAGCGCAAGTAAATACCATTTTGATTAGCCATCATACCTACAATGTTTGTGCACTGTGTAAACAATGAGTGACGTATACGTGCAAGAGATCACTTCCGGCGCTTGTGGAAACTACGCCAGAGCGCGTACACACCTCACGCACCGGATGCAGTGCGCTCGCCCAAAGACAGTTGGACATAGTGGTCTATTAGAGGTAAAAAATTATATAAATACTGTTTGGTTTCTCGCACAAACCGATAGTTTCGTGTCTTAGGACATCAATGTGTCGTCACGAGCCGCAGGGTTTAATTTGGATTTGTCTGCATGTTTTTTTTACTCTCATAGATTTTGTTACCATTGCCATGCATTATACGACTGACAGACTGCAATGGCTGGAGTTAAAAATCATCATACGTGTTCTACTGAAGAAACAAAGTCACCTACATCTTGGATGCCCCGGGGGTAAGCAGATAAACATCACATTTTCATTTTTGGGTGAACTGTCCCTTTAATGCATCAAGTTCCTTCTGGAGCATCGGTGAATGCTTTAACCTTTTGTAATAGTTGTGTATGAGTCCATCAGTTGTCGTCAGTGTGAAGTTGGATCTCAAAGTCATACAGTCACTGCTGGAAAAGGTTCAAATATAAAAAAGATGCTGGAAAATCAAAGACCTGGAGGATTTTTCTGAGGAACAGTGGGCAGTTAAACACAGTATTGCGAATCAAGCATATGTACATTTTGAAAGGGGTCGTTGTTCAAATTCAGCTATTATTTTGTGTTGTGGACTATATGTAAACATCTTTTACATAAAATATCGTTTTCAGGACGGCTAAATAATTTTAATAATTTTATTTAAAAAATTAAATCTAATAAATAACATTTGGCAGATTCTTCAACTGTATGTGTGTGTATACAGTGCTGGCTAGTAACATGTAATCTGGATTACATAATCAGATTAAGTACTTGTAATTAGATTATATTAGATTTTAAAATAATCGTAATCAGACAACAGTTACTTTTTTTTACTGATTACGTAATTACATAATATTCACACAACAGAAATAAATCATTCATAATTTATTGAATCTCCCTATTTTTATTCCTTTTTCATCTTTAATAACAACGAATGGAACTAATTTGCTTTCTCTTTTCTATTTTTTGTCGATACGGTATTTTTATATCGATATGGTACAAGATTATCTTATTTAACTCAATGTTATAAACGACTTAGGTTAAAAGCAATGCAATCAAAAAGTAGTCAGATTATATTACTTCAAATGTGTAGCAATGTAATGGATTACGATAGTAACTACAATTTTTGTCATGTAATTTGGAATCGGTAATGGACTACAATTAGTATCTACCCAGCACTATGCCAATGAAAAAAAAAACTGAAAAACGTTTGGGACATTCCAGTTAAAGTTTCACATTTTTGTTTTTATGAGTTACGTATTAAAAAAAAAAAAAAAAAAGACCATAGACTCTGATGACCTCGCGACGGCCCGACGTAATGACGTCACCCGCCCTTCAGCCAATCAGCGCTCGAGCTCTGCAGCACTTCCTCGAGGCCGCGTAACCAAGCGGGAGCAGCGCGAGCGGGTCGGAAGTCTCATTCCGAGAGGGAAAAAAACAAATAAAACAATAAAGCAACAACAAATAAACACTGTCAAAGTTTTGCGAATATGGACCACCACACAAAATACTGAACTGCGGATTGATAAAGCAGCGCGAGGACTGATAAATAAGCGCGCTTATGGCGGATTGAGGAAGAGTTAGCCGCTGCTGCTAACGCTCCACACTAGCTCCCTGATTCATGATTGACTGATTTCAGCGGCATTTCAGCGATAAACTGCGCTTTCTGGAGCATCTGGAAGTCAGAAGTGTGCGCGGTGTTAGTAGAGAGCGTGTTAGTGAGTTACAGGAGGCGGGTGTGTTGTTTTCGGCGGCCGCCGGGCTTGAGGCCTGCTCTGTGAGGAGCTAGCTGAACAGCTCAGCTCACTGGGTTTAACGCACCAGGCAGGTATATTCACAGGTGTAACGTTAGACAGGTGAGCAGGTGAAGATGTCGGCCCAGGCGCAGATGAGAGCCATGCTGGACCAGCTCATGGGCACTGGCAGAGATGGTGAGTGTTTCTTTCATTCCCGGCGAATCGAAAGTAAACCATGCGTTTGACTCAGTCAGAGCGTCGTTGCTTTATTTGTTGTTTTATACTCTATATATTGGTTCTCCCTTGATCTGTTCGACAGACCTGTTCAGAAGCCACGGGTTTATGTGATTCATGGCTCTCGTGATTTGGTTGCATCGTTTAAAAGCACTGAATTGAGTGATTTGATTGACGGGAATCGCGTCAGATTGATGTTTCCAATGATTGTGTCGCCATAATTTTATTATTAGTGCTGTTCTCACTTTTCGATTGGTCCATTTCATGATTCTAACCACTCTGTCGGTATAATTAAACATCATAAATCTTAGGCTTTGGTTGGAATAATTTCATATCAGTCAATTATTTCGTGGGATTCGTGATTTTTATGATTTATTTGCCATGAAAGGAATCACAAGTCACATGATTTGGTTGAATTTCATTGTTTTAATTTTTGACATGAATTTGTCAAAATGTAATACATTCAACATAATTTAGATTTTTATGATTTGGTTGTCATGGCTCTTTTTTTTTTTTGATTGACTTAATTTGGTAAACATCATTATTAGTTCTCATGATTTCATCGACTGAATTTGATGGAAAATCATACATTTTATGATTTAATGTCTGTTAGATGAGAATCAAATTGTTAATGATCAATTAGTCCTATTCATTTATGAAAAATTCTAAAAAGAAAGACTTGATAAGAATCATGATTTTGTATATATATATAATTTGATATTTTGTCGATTTTGACTTATTCTACTTTTTTGGCATGATTTGATAAAAACTATTTTGATGGACATGGTGTCATAAGTTTGATTTTCATGATTTCATTGGCATGGGATTAATTTTATCCCTTTTTTTTAATGACATGATTTGTAAACGTCTTTTGATTGGTGTGGTTTCTGTGTTTTCATGAATTTTCATTGAATTTAAAAAATGTCATGACTTGAGTTGATAAACTCCTATGGCTTTGCCTGAGATTATTTTATAAATGTCATAAATTCATTGATGTTGATTGATGATATGAGAACCATGAATATGATGATTAATTGTCTTACATAATTCTTACAATCATTAGTCTCATTTTTGATGCAGTTATGTCAAAATTGTAGTTTTATCATCAGTGTCATAATTCTCATGTTTTTTTTTATTGAGAATCATGATTTGTTTTTTATTTGATTGGCGTGTCTCGTTGTGTGGTTGACACGATGAGAATCATGATTTTTGATGCTCATATAATGTGTGGATCTGGTTTCTCGCAGGAGACACGATGAGACAGCGGATCAAGTTCACGGACGAGCGGGTGTGTAAGAGTCATCTGCTGGAGTCGTGTCCACATGACATACTGTCTGGAACCGTAAGTGTCTCATTATCGTTCCTCGCCTCTGTGGGGTTGACTTTACTCATCTAAAACCGGTTTGATAATTGCAGGACTGTATTTATGCTTCGCCACAGTTGCATTATTTGACATTGAAAGGTTGCCTGAGTTTTCTAAACGGTTGTGTTTGTGGTTGTGCAGCGCATGGATCTGGGGGAGTGTGTGAAGATTCACGATCTCGCTTTGAGAGCAGATTATGAGATCGCATCTAAACAGCAGGAGTATTTCTTTGAGCTGGATGTGCGTATGAACCCTTTACATTCATGCATTTGACTGTATGTGCTTATAAATGGCTGATCGTGCCGCGTCTCCTCAGGCCACAGAGCACCTGCAGTCTTTCATCGCAGACTGTGACCGAAGAACCGAACTGGCCAAAAAACGGCTGGCTGAAACGCAGGAAGAGATCAGCGCTGAAGTGGCTGCCAAGGTAAAACCTGACGATCTGCGCTGGGGAATCCCTGAACGATCTCTGCAACACGAGATTTCACTTGCACATCATTTTCATATTGAAGTTTCACACACCTGCTTTTTGTGCACAGACCAGCGACTAGCGAGTCATGGTCCACAGCTCTGATATAAACTGACTTTTTATGAAGAAAAAGGAGGATGGGCCCTTCAATGTGTCCTGTTCCAACTTCCTGTTTCGATAGGAAGTACATGCAAACAGAAAAGAAAACCACTCAATTTATTTTCTTTTTAAAGAGACCATATCCTACAGAATTAGAATTTTAAGTTTATATTTCAAAGTTTTAACTAAGTCTAAAGCTAAAATGTAAACGTAGAATTCTGAGGAAAAAAATGTCTTAATTGTGGAATATAAGCATAGAGTTCTGAGAAAAGTCAGAATTGTGAAGTGTAACCTCCAAATTATGAGAACCATAGTCCAAATTGTGAGATGTAAACAGAATTCTAAGGAAAAAGTCTGAATTGCAAGATAAGTCAGAATTCTAAAAGGGGAAAAAGTGTCAGTTGCGAGATGTAACAAAAAAAAGTTTGATTTGAGTTCAGAATTCATGAATTCAGAGAAAATAAGTCTGAATTGTGAAGTGTAAACTCTTTGAGTTCTGGGGGGAAAAAATCTGAATTATGAGAGTAAACGCAGAATTCTAAGACAAAAGTCAGAGTTGTGAGATGTAAACTCTGAGGTATGAACTAGAGACCTGCGCTCCCGCGGGAGTACCGTGGGACTCAACGCAACAGGGTGCGGAGCGGGACAACTTTTGATGGGCGGGTGCGGGTGGAAAGAGACTCGTGTGTATGCGGGAGAATAAAATGATTTGCGGGACTCCCGCAAAATAGAAATGATCTAAACATAAAGTGTCTAAAACATATAAATTGTTATTGATCTGTTGCACAAAAAGAACAACTAATATTAACATTAAAATGATTGACATGCGCAAGCTAGGCATAGTTTCTATTTATAAAGGGTTGCGCAATGTAGCCAATCACTGACTCACCTGTTGATTTCTGGAACGCAATGGCCAACCAGAGGTGATTGTGAAAGATTCATTGTGCATACATTTATTGTGTTATAACAGAGCTTTATGAGATCGCGATTAACTGAGATGTCAGCTTTTAGTGATAATAAAGGAAGCGCTGCTCGCATTCTGCCATGCCAAACCATGCACGCAGCAACCCATGCTTGCTTTTCTGTTAAAAATAACAGTGGTTTGAGGTTGCCTGAGTTTTCTAAACGGTTGTGTTTGTGGTTGTGCAGCGCATGGATCTGGGGGAGTGTGTGAAGATTCACGATCTCGCTTTGAGAGCAGATTATGAGATCGCATCTAAACAGCAGGAGTATTTCTTTGAGCTGGATGTGCGTATGAACCCTTTACATTCATGCATTTGACTGTATGTGCTTATAAATGGCTGATCGTGCCGCGTCTCCTCAGGCCACAGAGCACCTGCAGTCTTTCATCGCAGACTGTGACCGAAGAACCGAACTGGCCAAAAAACGGCTGGCTGAAACGCAGGAAGAGATCAGCGCTGAAGTGGCTGCCAAGGTAAAACCTGACGATCTGCGCTGGGGAATCCCTGAACGATCTCTGCAACACGAGATTTCACTTGCACATCATTTTCATATTGAAGTTTCACACACCTGCTTTTTGTGCACAGACCAGCGACTAGCGAGTCATGGTCCACAGCTCTGATATAAACTGACTTTTTATGAAGAAAAAGGAGGATGGGCCCTTCAATGTGTCCTGTTCCAACTTCCTGTTTCGATAGGAAGTACATGCAAACAGAAAAGAAAACCACTCAATTTATTTTCTTTTTAAAGAGACCATATCCTACAGAACCTTGTTTCCACCACAGAATAAAAAGGATGATCGCAAAATTCCACAGTTTTGATATAAGTTTATATCTCACAATTTTTCGTTAACGGCTCACAATTCTGCTGTTTTTCTTTTAGAATTTTAAGTTTATATTTCAAAGTTTTAACTAAGTCTAAAGCTAAAATGTAAACGTAGAATTCTGAGGAAAAAAATGTCTTAATTGTGGAATATAAGCATAGAGTTCTGAGAAAAGTCAGAATTGTGAAGTGTAACCTCCAAATTATGAGAACCATAGTCCAAATTGTGAGATGTAAACAGAATTCTAAGGAAAAAGTCTGAATTGCAAGATAAGTCAGAATTCTAAAAGGGGAAAAAGTGTGAGTTGCGAGATGTAACAAAAAAAAGTTTGATTTGAGTTCAGAATTCATGAATTCAGAGAAAATAAGTCTGAATTGTGAAGTGTAAACTCTTTGAGTTCTGGGGGGAAAAAATCTGAATTATGAGAGTAAACGCAGAATTCTAAGACAAAAGTCAGAGTTGTGAGATGTAAACTCTGAGGTATGAACTAGAGACCTGCGCTCCCGCGGGAGTACCGTGGGACTCAACGCAACAGGGTGCGGAGCGGGACAACTTTTGATGGGCGGGTGCGGGTGGAAAGAGACTCGTGTGTATGCGGGAGAATAAAATGATTTGCGGGACTCCCGCAAAATAGAAATGATCTAAACATAAAGTGTCTAAAACATATAAATTGTTATTGATCTGTTGCACAAAAAGAACAACTAATATTAACATTAAAATGATTGACATGCGCAAGCTAGGCATAGTTTCTATTTATAAAGGGTTGCGCAATGTAGCCAATCACTGACTCACCTGTTGATTTCTGGAACGCAATGGCCAACCAGAGGTGATTGTGAAAGATTCATTGTGCATACATTTATTGTGTTATAACAGAGCTTTATGAGATCGCGATTAACTGAGATGTCAGCTTTTAGTGATAATAAAGGAAGCGCTGCTCGCATTCTGCCATGCCAAACCATGCACGCAGCAACCCATGCTTGCTTTTCTGTTAAAAATAACAGTGGTTTGTGATTGTGAATGTTGATGCTTAGCCTAAATAACAAATATTTTATCGAGAGTGTTTATGCTGGGATGTTGTGGAGCTGTTACAGAACCATTTCTTGTAAATTAAAAAAAAAAAAAAATCTATATAGATTACTTTTTTTGTGGGCGGGAGCGGGACGAAACTTGAATGTCGCAGGCGGGACCAGATATATTTCTGCAGGCACGGGACAGAATCTTGCGGGACTGAAAAATCCAGTATGGTAATCCAGTAATCTAGTATGAACTCATGATTGTGAGAAGTAAGAATAGTGGCAGAAACAGGCTTCCATAATATCTTGCCATTTGGTAGCTTTTAGTTCTTTTGCCTGAGATAAGTGTATAACATTATTCAAGGTTTTTTTTAGTTTTTTTTTTTCAACCACAAAGAATGTAATTTTTCATGCCCATTTGCCACCCTCTCTGACCTTTGCTCAGGATCTGTCTGTTTTTACAGCTGTGACTCTATAATCTTGATGTGCTCTGATTGGCAGGCGGAGCGTGTGCACGAGCTGAACGAGGAGATCGGGAAGCTGCTGGCGCGAGCGGAGCAGCTGGGCGGTGAGGGGAACGTGGAGGAGGCGCAGCAGGTGCTGGAGAAGATGGAGAAAACACGCACCCTGAAGAAAGAGGCAGAGGTCGGTGTGGGGTCAGAGGTCATGGTGGAAATATCATTGTGGTCCTCAGTTCTAGCTCTAGATCTTAAATCACAAATAAAATTTGATTAGGTATTTTTTGTTGTTTTTGTTTTTTTATTTATTTATCAGGTTACAATAACAACAATACAAAAAAAATCTACAGATTGTGAATGTTGATGCTTAGCCTAAATAACAAATATTTTATCGAGAGTGTTTATGCTGGGATGTTGTGGAGCTGTTACAGAACCATTTCTTGTAAATTAAAAAAAAAAAAAAATCTATATAGATTACTTTTTTTGTGGGCGGGAGCGGGACGAAACTTGAATGTCGCAGGCGGGACCAGATATATTTCTGCAGGCACGGGACAGAATCTTGCGGGACTGAAAAATCCAGTATGGTAATCCAGTAATCTAGTATGAACTCATGATTGTGAGAAGTAAGAATAGTGGCAGAAACAGGCTTCCATAATATCTTGCCATTTGGTAGCTTTTAGTTCTTTTGCCTGAGATAAGTGTATAACATTATTCAAGGTTTTTTTTAGTTTTTTTTTTTCAACCACAAAGAATGTAATTTTTCATGCCCATTTGCCACCCTCTCTGACCTTTGCTCAGGATCTGTCTGTTTTTACAGCTGTGACTCTATAATCTTGATGTGCTCTGATTGGCAGGCGGAGCGTGTGCACGAGCTGAACGAGGAGATCGGGAAGCTGCTGGCGCGAGCGGAGCAGCTGGGCGGTGAGGGGAACGTGGAGGAGGCGCAGCAGGTGCTGGAGAAGATGGAGAAAACACGCACCCTGAAGAAAGAGGCAGAGGTCGGTGTGGGGTCAGAGGTCATGGTGGAAATATCATTGTGGTCCTCAGTTCTAGCTCTAGATCTTAAATCACAAATAAAATTTGATTAGGTATTTTTTGTTTTTGTTTTTTATTTATTTATCAGGTTACAATAACAACAATACAAAAAAAATCTACATTAAATAGCATCGGTGTAGACAGATATGAAAACATACATCATCAAATCCGATTTGTTAACAAATTAAAACTGAAGTCAAATGATAGCACATGAATGGTCAGTGAGATAACAATGGATATTAAGTTATATAGGCACGAGTCAAAGGGTTCATACTAGGTCCAAAAACATATTCCAGATCTCTAAGAAGATGTGGCTGTATGTTAAATATTCCATGTGCTGTGTGTCGTTTATGATATTCTCAGATAATCGATTAGATGTGTTTTT
>NW_015505431.1:100681-119987 GCF_001515645.1 Sinocyclocheilus grahami
AGGTTTCCATATTCACAGTATCTGATATGGTGCTGACCTCTATCAGAGTAAACTAGTATGAGGCGTTTTATATTGAGAGAGAGAATCAAATACGAATCTGTAAAATTCCACATTTTTCATCAAAGATCTATTCTTTGAGACTTATGTCATTATTATTATTATTATTAATAAATATAAATGTTTTTATATATATATTCCCTTCAATGAAATACGTGGTTTCTTACGCTTTAAGATACATGTTCCAAAAAAAAAAACTTTTTTCAAATATGTTCACTTTAACAAATACGTGATGTTTCTTACGTTTTAAGAAACATGTTCCAAGAAAGAAAAAAAAGTAAAAAGTAAAATATGAAGTTTAAGCACGAATGCGAGGCGGGTTGTGTACGCGCGAGGGCAGCAGCGCGAGCTCTACGTCGGGTCGCGTTGTGTGTGACGTCACGCGCGTGAGCTTTGAAAATAAGCGCGAGGAGGAACCGTCGCTGGAATCGCGAGCTTTCGCAGGGTTTTTTTCCGGATAAACATACAAACAAATCAACAAAACTCGCCGTGTTTCTGATACACCTCAGCATGGCGCTCCTGACTCCGTACAGTAAAGTCCCGGAGCTGAACACCGCGACTGTGCTCGTGAGTAACGCGCCTCAGCTCAGCGCAGCTCACGGAAACGGTTTATAAAGCTAATACAACAATACAACGGTTTTAATGTCTTTATATTTATCTTCACAGCTGGTTGAAAACGAGGAGGAGCTGCAGTCCAAACTAGCCAACGCCTTAGTGCGAAATGAGAACGATTTCAACGTCAATGTGTGAGTGTGTCTAGCGATGATTATTATTATTATTATTATTATTATTATTATGCTGCTCGATATGTGTGATAGGGATGGGCGTATCGATACTCAAACAAAAAATATCGATACTAAGGTGTGTTTTATTTACCAGTGGTTTTGTTAATTTAACAAACAAATAATAATGCGTACCATATGCATTGAATTGGACGAATAACCTTTGTTGGCGAGTAATTGTGTAGGACATAACTCTGTTCCTGCTCATCTGGACACACACATGTTGCAGGACAGAACTTCTCCATCACACAGAGAGCGTTCACTCACTGCTGACAGTGCATTCAAACTGTGCTGCGGCTCCCAAAAGCATCACAAGAAAGCATTAAAGCTTTTGGGAACAGCAGCCCTGAACAATGCTTATCAGAGGACAGAAGGACAGAGTTATTTCACAATAAACAAACTGAAATTGTAGCCTACATAGTTTGTGCAATTACAATTATTTAAACTGAACGTTGAAAGATAATACTGATCATGTTCTGTTCTGTAATGTTAATATAAATAATACGCTGTCAGAATAAAAAGGTTGCATTTTATGCGTGCAGCAGCCGGTCACTGGCAGTCCCTGATGAAAATGAACCATGGTTTTACTAAAGTGACCGTAGTTCAACTGTAGTATTTATAGATTTGAATCACGTGTAAACAAAATACATATCTGAACCATGTGCAAACAAAAATATAACCTAATAATTACAATTAAGGCATATTGAATGTTAAAATGCGTTTTAAACATGAAGTTAAGTGGTTTTCATTATCCATTTTACTCTTAGGCATTTAATACATTTTTCGTAATTTAAATTTTTTGTTAAATAGTATCGGTATCGGCGATACTGCCTTGAAAAATATCGGTATCGAAAACAAAATAAGTGGTATCGCCCATCCCTAGATATGATGTATTTCATGTTTAAGCGCGTGTAAATGTTCCTGATGTGTTTCAGGCGTTTGGCCAGAAAACTCCCTCTGCCCGTTGAGAACAAGGAAAGCCGTCCTCGCATTGATTTAATAGTGTTTCTAGTGAATCTGCTGTCAGAGCGCAGGTACACTGACCTCTCTCGCTCTTATCATTGACTGTGAGTGCACAGTCTTCTCTCTCTCCCTCTCTCTCTCTCTCTCTCTCTCTCTCTCTCTCGCTCTTATCATTGTCTGTGAGTGCACAGACTCTCTTCTCTCTCTCTCTCTCTCTCTCTCTCTCTCTCTCGCTCTTATCATTGTCTGTGAGTGCACAGACTCTCTTCTCTCTCTCTCTCTCTCTCTCTCTCTCTCTCTCGCTCTTATCATTGACTGTGAGTGCACAGACTCTCATCTCTCTCTTTCTCTCTCTCTCTCTCGCTCTTATCATTGACTGAGTGCGCACAGACTCCCCTCTCTCTCTCTCTCTCTCTCTCTCTCTCTCTCTTTTTTGACTGTGTGTGCGCACACACTCTCCTCTCTCTCTCTCTCTCTCTCTCTCTCTCTCTCTCTCTCTCTCTCTCTCAGTCTGCAGTCAGTGGAAAGCTCTCTCGCCCATCTGCACTCAGACTGCTTCCTGGGGAAAGTGTGTTTCTTGGTCACTGATGGTGAGTTGAGAGCCTTCTTCAACAATTGTAAATGTGCGCACACTCATTTTTGTGTCTTAGTTTTCCACAAAAAAGAAATTCAAAGTATTTGTGAAAATGCAGTTATAGTCACATACACTCAATGTTGGGTGGGTTACTTTGGAAATGTAATAGGATACAGATAACAAATTGCTCAATTTGAAATGTAATAAGTAGTATAACTATTTCAATTACTTTATTAAAGGGGTCATATTATGCTGCTAAAAAGAACATTATTTTGTGTATTTGGTGTAATGAAATGTTTATGCGGTTTAAAGTATAAAAAACACATTAGTTTCCACATACTGTACATTATTATTTCTCCTCTATGCCCTGCCTTTTTGAAACGTGTTGATTTTTACAAAGCTCATCGGTCTGAAAAGCGAGGTGTGCTCTGATTGGCCAGCTATCCAGTGCATTGTGATTGGCCGAATACCTCAAGCGTGTGACGGAAATGTTACGCCCCTTAACACACTGTGATGCCATGTCCGGCCGGAGCGATGAGACAAAAACATTAAAACCCATTATAAACGCATTATGCAAATCTTCCCACACAGTGATGTAGATATGTGGGGGCGTGTTAGAACGTGCCATTTTAGGTAGGCGTGGCTGACTCTTAACTTTTATAAAGAATATCTCTTTGGATTTGAGACTTTAGTTTTTGCAACTTTACAGATCTTCTTTATGCACCAAGAGCTTGTAACACTCCAAAGAGAAAGGAAAAATTGAAATTGCATCATATGACCCCTTTAAAGTAATGTAACTGATTACTTTTCTAAATTTCTAACGAATGTTTTCAACTATTATTCATTTTCAAACATGTGAACCAGGCAGGGTTAACCTTACAGTAGAGCTCAACACCGATTACCTTCATCACTTGAATTAAGATTATAATAATTTAATTTTAAAGCACAGCCAGCACTAAATCAGACGTTAGCACCTCTTTTCACTTTGAGATATTTCTGAGGAAAAATACAGATTTAAAATCATAACAAGATGTAGCTTAATAGCTATGATACTGTTTTTGAAATCAAATCTTTGCATAGTTATGACAGGGAGCGCTGGCATCTAACAATGCCTTGGAAAAACAAAACAGTTCATCTTAAAAAATAAAGCATACATAAACCCAAATAGAACATTAAAGTTATAAAATAAGCATGAGTCCTATTCTGTGTCCTAAACTCCTGAAACATTGGTGTCTCATATATTTAGAGCAGTCACTGCAATTTGGGAAAGAAATCGGTCAAAATATTTAGACGTTACCCCGTTAACATTTTCATAAGTAACTAATTTAATTACGCATTGTTTCTCAGTAACTGTAACGAGTTACTCCCCAACACTGCACTCAGAAAAGCTGAAATAGGTTGCTTTTTATATTTTTATTTGTGTAGTTCATGGCATCACACAATTCTGGCTTTTAATCTGTTTTCACATAAGTCCCATTTTGTAACAATGTAGCAAAATGGTAACATAAAATAAATGGTTCACATGTTATTTGGTTTGACCTCGAGATGGATGAGCAACATTTTCTGAAGGTCAAGCACCTTCTTTTGCTCATCATGTACTTAAATGGCATGAGTTTGAGTGTTGTGTTATATGTACATTGTACCATTTATAAGTCTGGGCTCAGTAAGATTTTAATGTTTACAAAATAAGTCTTTTCTGCTCACCAGAGCTGCATTTATTTTATTAAAAATACAGTAAAAATTGTGAAATATTATTACTATTTAAAGTCACTAATTTCTATGTAAATGTATAGTAAAATATTATTTATTTCTGTGATCAAAGCTGAATTTTCAGCATCATTACTCCAGTCTTCAGTGTCACATGATCCTTCAGAAATCAATCTAATATGCTGATTTGTTGCTCAAGAAATGTTTATTATTATTATCATTGTTGAAATCAGTTGTGCTGCTTCTTACTTTTGTTAAAACCCTGATAGAGTTTTATTTTCAGGATACTTAGATGAATAGAAAGTTCAAAAGGACAACATTTATTTGAAATGGAAATCTTTCATAACATTATAAATGTCTCTGCTGTCACATGTGATCAGTTTAATGCATCCTTGCTGAATAAAAGCATTAAGTTTCTTGAAAAACAAATCTTCCTGACCCCAGACGTTTTACCTGCTCTCTGAGTGCTCAGTCTGTCAATGATTGTCAGAAGTGTTTGTGAGGTCAGTGTGTTTTACATGTGTGTCTGCAGCTCGCAGCGGCTTTCACACTCAGGAGCGTTTGGTCAGCGTAAGAAAACTGGCTGCTTCACATCAGTGTCCCGTCCTCTGCGCCGAGCACAGGGTAAACACGTACGCACACAGACACACACACACACAGAGACAGACACGCACGCACACAGACACACGCACATGCAGAGACACACACACACACACAGACAGACACGCACATGCAGAGACACACACACACAGACAGACACGCACGCACACAGACACACGCACATGCAGAGACACACACACAGACAGACAGACACACACAGATACACAGACACGCACGCACATACACACACACGGTCACCTCAGGCAGATGTGTGTTACGGCACGTTACTCTCCTCTCTCTGTCTCTCAGACGGCAGATGGTGTGAAAGCAGCAGCCGTGCGGCTCCTGAACATCTTGAAGGTGTCGGCGGGAATGTCGCCCATAGCAACCACCGCCCTCTATCTGTCCTCTCTCACCCGCTGCTCGGTGACCTCTGACCTTGAAGAGGACTGACCTCCAATAGGATCAATTAAGAACTACATTAAGACTCAAATTCATTACTTTGAATTTCCACACAGGAAACACAAGTTGCAGATAATCACACTGGACTGCAGATTAGTTCACTGTTATTTTCACATCACTGTCCATGAAATTTACCTTGCCATGGGACTTTATTAAATACTGTGTGTTTTCATGGCTGCCCAGGGTTCATATTCAGCTCTTGTAATGAATTAACACATCCAAATCAGCAGGGGGAGCAATTGGGTAGCGAAGGAATCGAAGGAATTCCTTGGGTAGCGAAGGAATCCTTTTACAATATTTATAAATACAATAATTGAATTTTTATTGAAATGAATTTCATTTCTTACATATATTTACTACAATACTAGTAAAAAGTTTGGATGTACTTGGTGAGCTTACTATTATTATTATTATTAATATTCCCATGTTTTCCCAGTTTTAATGGCTTAACTATTATAAAATAAAAAAGAATAAGTAAATAAGTCAGAAATTGACTGGTACTGAACCTATAAATCAATATTGTTCTTGCCCTAAAATATCTTAATACCCAATAATTATGTTCGTAAAAACATATTTACTATATGTGTCTTGGAGCATTTTTCCAGATTTTTTGATGGCTAAAAAAAGTTAAGCAATGATTTGTGAGATTAAATGTGTCTACTCCAGTGTTATTGTAGATACTATTATAGTTTCTATTAATTGTTTGAATTCGTTTTTATTTTTTCTTCTGTTTTCATCTTAATTTTAGATAAAGTTTTAGTCATTTTGTTGTGTTTTTTATTAGTTTTAGTTTTTTAATGCGCACAGTTTTGATTCATTTTTATTTCAGTTTTAGTTATTTTAGTATGTTAAAAATGGGAAATATTTCTCTGGCAATATACGTTTATATCAAAATATGTTTATTCCATTTTTATATATATATTTTATTACATTTCAGTTGCTGTTTATTTATGGTTTTAGTTTTTGTTAACTTCTCTTTTTGGTGCACTACAGTAACCTCATCCCAGAATCCTCTTATTCCCCCTCGAATCTTTTGCGTTTCTATGACAACCTCACCTGTTGCAAACCAATCCTATCGGTAACCCGAGTCCTGAATAATGGATGTACTTTGCGAAGAAATGACAAAAAGGCTTTCTGGCATCTTACCTGTGCTCTCTCTCACTCGCCCAACCTTTCCGTTGGCTCCCTCGTGACTGACCTCATTCGACAATCTCTTCTCTGACCACTTCACACACGGGTCACAGTCCAGATATCCTCTCACCCCACAGACACACAGAGAGCCTCGACTGTCACGAAGAGGCCATCGCG
This sequence comes from Sinocyclocheilus grahami, assembly GCF_001515645.1. Classification (NCBI taxonomy): domain Eukaryota; kingdom Metazoa; phylum Chordata; class Actinopteri; order Cypriniformes; family Cyprinidae; genus Sinocyclocheilus; species Sinocyclocheilus grahami. The sequence goes on from NW_015505431.1 coordinate 107,135, forward strand.
GTCTAATTTTAGAGTCTTTTTATTGTTCATGAATTGGGCTTGAACCTACCAGCTTTGGGAAAAACGTTCTGTATTTTGGCTTTAACTATAAAAGTCATTAAAGTTCCAAATTATAGGTCTGTTATTCTCATGAGGTCACAGACTGAGACGCCGCTTCAGTTCATTCTCAGTGGCTTTGTGTCATATTGTTCCATGATCTGCTCTGCTGGCGTCCATTAGAGTCCTTCACAAACACCTCTACAGTGCAGCCGTCCCTCCAGAGAACTGCCTTTGTCCCACTCGACATTCTGTTACTGAATAATGCAGTGTGTGTGTGTGTGTGTTCACATGCTGAGAGACTGGCAGAGCTGGATGGCAGTGGATGCGTTTCTACCTGCACGTACCACTTTCACACACATTCCTGCTCTTATTTATGGCCAGGTAAAGTGTGTTTGCTAAATGAAGCATCACTACTGGTATTGATCATAGTTACTGATCTGAACCAACCCCTGCCAGTAAGTGTCACCTGAAATCATATGTCTTGGTGAGAAAAGCTGTCATTTTGGGTAAAGAAGCTTTAATACAATGTATATTGTCAAAAGCATTACACAAGTTCCTGTGTCTAAAATGTCAGAGTCCAAATTCATTCGCAGTCTGAGTCCAAGTACCTCAACTCTAAAAATTGACTTGACATTCGGAGCACCTGGTAACTGCAAAGCAACACCCTAGAAACCATCCAGAAAATGCATAGCAATGTGTTAAAAAAAACCATGCCACAAATTCTAGCAATGACATAGCAGCATGATAAACACCACTTGGAACACCTGGCAACTGCATAGAAATGCCCTAGCAACCATCAAACTCTAGGAACCATGTAAAACCTGCTTCGATCAACTGCATAGCAACGCCGTAGCAACCATGTAAAAACATTAAAAACCACTTAGAACACCTGGCAACTTCATAGAAACACCCTAGCAACAAGAAAACTCTAACAACCATGTAGAAACATGTTAAAAACCACTTGGAACACCTGGCAACCGCATAGAAACGCCCTAGCAACCATGTAAAAACATTAAAAAACGCTTTGATCACCTGCCAACTGCATAGCAACGCCGTAGCAACCATGTAAAAACATTAAAAACCACTTAGAACACCTGGCAACTTCATAGAAACACCCTAGCAACAAGAAAACTCTAACAACCATGTAGAAACATGTTAAAAACCACTTGGAACACCTGGCAACCGCATAGAAACGCCCTAGCAACCATGTAAAAACATTAAAAAACGCTTTGATCACCTGCCAACTGCATAGCAACGCCGTAGCAACCATGTAAAAACATTAAAAACCACTTAGAACACCTGGCAACTTCATAGAAACACCCTAGCAACAAGAAAACTCTAACAACCATGTAGAAACATGTTAAAAACCACTTGGAACACCTGGCAACCGCATAGAAACGCCCTAGCAACCATGTAAAAACATTAAAAACCGCTTAGAGTGCATAGCAACGCCCTAGCAACCATGTAAAAAACATGTTAAAAACCGCTTAGAATACCTGGCAACTGCATAGAAATGCCCTAGCAACCATCAAACTCTAGGAACCATGTAAAACCTGCTTCGATCAACTGCATAGCAACGCCGTAGCAACCATGTTAAAAACCACTTGGAACACCTGGCAACTGCATAGGAATGCCCTAGCAACCATAAAACTCTAGAAAACATGTAGAAAATGTTAAAAACCAGCCTGAGCAACCAGCAAACGCTAGCAGCAACCATGTAAAAATGTCACAAAACCGCTTAGAACACCTGGCAACTAGATAGAAACGCCCTAGCAACCAACAAACTCTAGCAACCATCTAGCAACATGTTAAAAACAACTCAGAAAACCTAGCAACATCTTATCAATGCTATAGCAACAATCCATTAAAAAACTGAGTAAGTGCACAACAATGTGCTGAAAACCTATTAGAGCACCTTAAAACGGCATAGCAACACCCTGGCAACCACCTAGCACCGCTCTAGTATTGTGACGGTGAGATTAGCATGATTAGGAACGCATATCATTTCTTATTTCAGTGTTTCTGTGTGTTTTGAGAGTACGTGATCATCATCCCGTTTTGACTGTGATTATCATCATATGCCTGCGTTATAATGACACAAGCCTCGTTCTGAGCTGGTTGTGAGCTTGAATGGAGAGTCTGTTTCAGATGGACTCTCTGGAGAGCTCCAGATATCTCAGCTTTCCTGCCCTGCCTCTTCCTCTCACAGTAGATAATACAGGATGACACTGAGCTTCCTTACAAACACACACACACACACATTCAGTCAGGAGATGGTCAGAAACCAGATGCTCTTCCAGCAGACCTGCGGAACAATGCTGGCATTGAGAGGAGAAACACATCAAACCACCGCTTGATTCTAGAGCTCAGAGGAAAGTCTCGATGCTCAGACGTCACTCTTTTGTTGCTCAGGAGACTTTGTTTGACTATTAATTTGATGTTTCTCTTAGAATTTCTTTCGATAGAAAAATTCAAATGGGTTTTAGATACCACAGAACTGCAAAAATCATCCTCAACATCCCCTATCCTACAGTTTAAAGGGCTGCTATATATTTTCATAAATAAAAGCCCAATTGACAGGGAAAAATTATAGTATGAATATGTATAAAATATTATTTGGTAGTACTTTTTAAATGTATTCTTTTTTCATTATTTGTTTAATAATTTCTTTTAATTTTTAATCTGTTTGTCATTATTTATTTATTCGAATCTTTTATTTATTTGTAACTTTTTTTATTTTAATCTAATTTTACTCATTTTTTATTTATCTTAATCTGCACACGCACATGCAGAGACACACACACACAGACAGACACGCACGCACACAGACACACGCACATGCAGAGACACACACACAGACAGACAGACACACACAGATACACAGACACGCACGCACATACACACACACGGTCACCTCAGGCAGATGTGTGTTACGGCACGTTACTCTCCTCTCTCTGTCTCTCAGACGGCAGATGGTGTGAAAGCAGCAGCCGTGCGGCTCCTGAACATCTTGAAGGTGTCGGCGGGAATGTCGCCCATAGCAACCACCGCCCTCTATCTGTCCTCTCTCACCCGCTGCTCGGTGACCTCTGACCTTGAAGAGGACTGACCTCCAATAGGATCAATTAAGAACTACATTAAGACTCAAATTCATTACTTTGAATTTCCACACAGGAAACACAAGTTGCAGATAATCACACTGGACTGCAGATTAGTTCACTGTTATTTTCACATCACTGTCCATGAAATTTACCTTGCCATGGGACTTTATTAAATACTGTGTGTTTTCATGGCTGCCCAGGGTTCATATTCAGCTCTTGTAATGAATTAACACATCCAAATCAGCAGGGGGAGCAATTGGGTAGCGAAGGAATCGAAGGAATTCCTTGGGTAGCGAAGGAATCCTTTTACAATATTTATAAATACAATAATTGAATTTTTATTGAAATGAATTTCATTTCTTACATATATTTACTACAATACTAGTAAAAAGTTTGGATGTACTTGGTGAGCTTACTATTATTATTATTATTAATATTCCCATGTTTTCCCAGTTTTAATGGCTTAACTATTATAAAATAAAAAAGAATAAGTAAATAAGTCAGAAATTGACTGGTACTGAACCTATAAATCAATATTGTTCTTGCCCTAAAATATCTTAATACCCAATAATTATGTTCGTAAAAACATATTTACTATATGTGTCTTGGAGCATTTTTCCAGATTTTTTGATGGCTAAAAAAAGTTAAGCAATGATTTGTGAGATTAAATGTGTCTACTCCAGTGTTATTGTAGATACTATTATAGTTTCTATTAATTGTTTGAATTCGTTTTTATTTTTTCTTCTGTTTTCATCTTAATTTTAGATAAAGTTTTAGTCATTTTGTTGTGTTTTTTATTAGTTTTAGTTTTTTAATGCGCACAGTTTTGATTCATTTTTATTTCAGTTTTAGTTATTTTAGTATGTTAAAAATGGGAAATATTTCTCTGGCAATATACGTTTATATCAAAATATGTTTATTCCATTTTTATATATATATTTTATTACATTTCAGTTGCTGTTTATTTATGGTTTTAGTTTTTGTTAACTTCTCTTTTTGGTGCACTACAGTAACCTCATCCCAGAATCCTCTTATTCCCCCTCGAATCTTTTGCGTTTCTATGACAACCTCACCTGTTGCAAACCAATCCTATCGGTAACCCGAGTCCTGAATAATGGATGTACTTTGCGAAGAAATGACAAAAAGGCTTTCTGGCATCTTACCTGTGCTCTCTCTCACTCGCCCAACCTTTCCGTTGGCTCCCTCGTGACTGACCTCATTCGACAATCTCTTCTCTGACCACTTCACACACGGGTCACAGTCCAGATATCCTCTCACCCCACAGACACACAGAGAGCCTCGACTGTCACGAAGAGGCCATCGCGGTCTAATTTTAGAGTCTTTTTATTGTTCATGAATTGGGCTTGAACCTACCAGCTTTGGGAAAAACGTTCTGTATTTTGGCTTTAACTATAAAAGTCATTAAAGTTCCAAATTATAGGTCTGTTATTCTCATGAGGTCACAGACTGAGACGCCGCTTCAGTTCATTCTCAGTGGCTTTGTGTCATATTGTTCCATGATCTGCTCTGCTGGCGTCCATTAGAGTCCTTCACAAACACCTCTACAGTGCAGCCGTCCCTCCAGAGAACTGCCTTTGTCCCACTCGACATTCAATAATGCAGTAATGCAGTGTGTGTGTGTGTGTGTTCACATGCTGAGAGACTGGCAGAGCTGGATGGCAGTGGATGCGTTCACGTACCACCGTACCACTTTCACACACATTCCTGCTCTTATTTATGGCCAGGTAAAGTGTGTTTGCTAAATGAAGCATCACTACTGGTATTGATCATAGTTACTGATCTGAACCAACCCCTGCCAGTAAGTGTCACCTGAAATCATATGTCTTGGTGAGAAAAGCTGTCATTTTGGGTAAAGAAGCTTTAATACAATGTATATTGTCAAAAGCATTACACAAGTTCCTGTGTCTAAAATGTCAGAGTCCAAATTCATTCGCAGTCTGAGTCCAAGTACCTCAACTCTAAAAATTGACTTGACATTCGGAGCACCTGGTAACTGCAAAGCAACACCCTAGAAACCATCCAGAAAATGCATAGCAATGTGTTAAAAAAAACCATGCCACAAATTCTAGCAATGACATAGCAGCATGATAAACACCACTTGGAACACCTGGCAACTGCATAGAAATGCCCTAGCAACCATGTAAAAACATTAAAAAACGCTTTGATCACCTGCCAACTGCATAGCAACGCCGTAGCAACCATGTAAAAACATTAAAAACCACTTAGAACACCTGGCAACTTCATAGAAACACCCTAGCAACAAGAAAACTCTAACAACCATGTAGAAACATGTTAAAAACCACTTGGAACACCTGGCAACCGCATAGCAACGCCCTAGCAACCATGTAAAAACATGTTTAAAACCGCTTAGAATACCTGGCAACTGCATAGCAATGCCTTAGCAACCATCAAACTCTAGCAACCATGTAAAACCTGCTTCGATCAACTGCATAGCAACGCCGTAGCAACCATGTAAAAACATGTTAAAAACCACTTAGAACACCTGGCAACTGCATAGGAATGCCCTAGCAACCATAAAACTCTAGAAAACATGTAGAAAATGTTAAAAACCAGCCTGAGCAACCAGCAAACGCTAGCAGCAACCATGTAAAAATGTCACAAAACCGCTTAGAACACCTGGCAACTAGATAGAAACGCCCTAGCAACCAGCAAACTCTAGCAACATGTTAAAAACAACTCAGAAAACCTAGCAACATCTTATCAATGCTATAGCAACAATCCATTAAAAAACTGAGTAAGTGCACAACAATGTGCTGAAAACCTATTAGAGCACCTTAAAACGGCATAGCAACACCCTGGCAACCACCTAGCACCGCTCTAGTATTGTGACGGTGAGATTAGCATGATTAGGAACGCATATCATTTCTTATTTCAGTGTTTCTGTGTGTTTTGAGAGTACGTGATCATCATCCCGTTTTGACTGTGATTATCATCATATGCCTGCGTTATAATGACACAAGCCTCGTTCTGAGCTGGTTGTGAGCTTGAATGGAGAGTCTGTTTCAGATGGACTCTCTGGAGAGCTCCAGATATCTCAGCTTTCCTGCCCTGCCTCTTCCTCTCACAGTAGATAATACAGGATGACACTGAGCTTCCTTACAAACACACACACACACACATTCAGTCAGGAGATGGTCAGAAACCAGATGCTCTTCCAGCAGACCTGCGGAACAATGCTGGCATTGAGAGGAGAAACACATCAAACCACCGCTTGATTCTAGAGCTCAGAGGAAAGTCTCGATGCTCAGACGTCACTCTTTTGTTGCTCAGGAGACTTTGTTTGACTATTAATTTGATGTTTCTCTTAGAATTTCTTTCGATAGAAAAATTCAAATGGGTTTTAGATACCACAGAACTGCAAAAATCATCCTCAACATCCCCTATCCTACAGTTTAAAGGGCTGCTATATATTTTCATAAATAAAAGCCCAATTGACAGGGAAAAATTATAGTATGAATATGTATAAAATATTATTTGGTAGTACTTTTTAAATGTATTCTTTTTTCATTATTTGTTTAATAATTTCTTTTAATTTTTAATCTGTTTGTCATTATTTATTTATTCGAATCTTTTATTTATTTGTAACTTTTTTTATTTTAATCTAATTTTACTCATTTTTTATTTATCTTAATCTGCTTTTATTTGTATTTGATTTTTATTTAATAATTTTAATCCATTTTTAGTTTAGTGTATTGTGTATTTATTTTTATTTTAAGAAACTTTTTATTTATTTTGATCTATTTTTTATTTATTATTGTTATTTATTTATTTTTAACAAATGTGTTATTTTTTTAAACAAATATTTCCACAGACCCAATCACTCCATTTATTTATTTATTTATTTTAAACAAATACATCACTCCACTGCGGCCCGCTGTTTGAAAAGCCGGGGTCTAGCAAAGAAAAGGAAAATCATCTAAGTAAAAAAACTCAAGTCTCCATTCACTCTCCTTTCAATCTTGTTGCTTTCTAGGAGAAACTGGGATATTAGAGCTCAGGCTGATATGCTTTATATGTCAGCTGTCTCGTGTGTGATATCATGTGGAGCTTTCAGATATGAGGTCAGGTCTCCAAACACTCGACTACGAGACAACTAAAGGAAGACAGAGAGAGACAGAGAGAGAGTAACTGTTGTCATGTCTGGTGTGACCGAGACAAATCCCCCGGGAGAACTTAACACATGCTCATGACATCTCTTAACACAACTGTAAAGTAAAAGCAAATGGCAGTCGCGGAGCAGGAAACCTCTGTGGCTTCAGTCACGTCCACAGGCGTCCTGGAATGAGATTTGCCAGGGATGGAAAAGCGCGAGTGGCCGTGACCTCGAGCGTGTGCGTTTGTGGACGGCTGCAGATCAGCCTGCAGTTTTCTGAGGATAAAGATTTGACAACTAAAGGAAGACAGAGAGAGACAGAGAGAGAGTAACTGTTGTCATGTCTGGTGTGACCGAGACAAATCCCCCGGGAGAACTTAACACATGCTCATGACATCTCTTAACACAACTGTAAAGTAAAAGCAAATGGCAGTCGCGGAGCAGGAAACCTCTGTGGCTTCAGTCACGTCCACAGACGTCCTGGAATGAGATTTGCCAGGGATGGAAAAGCGCGAGTGGCCGTGACCTCGAGCGTGTGCGTTTGTGGACGGCTGCAGATCAGCTGAGAAATAGTGGCCAACGGAAGAACATAAACAAGAGGTCGAGGTTTAGCAAAGAGTAAGGGTCACAATGTCATAAATAAAGCTCAGATCAGGCCAGATGAGTTTAGCATGTGATTGCACAGCAGCTTAGAATAAAGCCGTGTTGTCAAACGGACCGTAAACGCAAGCAGGCGTGATCCTTCAGATGATTATGAACAGCAAAACAGCCCAACCGCAGTCATACTGCAGCCATAATTCATCTAATATTTTGAATAAATATATATACAGAGCTGGGCAGTAATTGATAACATGTAATCAGATTCCAAAAATTAACTTGTGATTAGATTAAATGAGTTACTTTTATATTGACTACATGATTACATATTATTCACACAATAGCAATAAATTATTCACAATAATATTGATTCCCCTAATTCCTCTTTTTCACCTTTTAAATTTTCCGTTCTAAAATAGCCTGCCACTTATATACGCTCAAAGGCTTGAGTTTGTGGACATTCACACAGAGACCAGTCACTAGTCAGGTGCTAAATCATTTCAGGTTAAAAAGTATTTTAACACTGCGTGAACTACTGATGAACACATGAATTTTTATATAAATTATCAGGTTATTCAACCATGTATTTCTGTGTCTTTGGAAGGCTTTTGTCTTTCAAACACATTAAATGCACAAATTCACAAACTTTTGTATCATCTGATCCTCTTTTACCTAATATATTTTTATTTGGAGTACCCCTGAGATCATTTAAAATAAATAATTGAATATCACATTTGCGTGTTCACAGTTCTCTGATGTTGGGTATGGCCACGTGACATGCAGGTAAACAAATAAAATATTTAATTAAAAATTTTTGGGTTTAATTCATTATTAGCTTCTCATTAAATTCAAAATCCCGAACTTAATTCGGGAAACCTTGACGTAGTATAACGTTTAATGCACTTCATGTTGTTAATAACAATGAATGGAATATATTTCTGTCTTTGTATTTTTATATCAATATGGTACAATATTATCATATTTAAATCAATGTGATAAACAAGTTAGGACAAAAGTAATCTGATTATATTACTTAAAATGTGTATTATAATGGATTACGTTACTAATTAAAATTTTTGTCATGTAATTTGGAATCAATAACAGATTACAATTTGTAAGTAATCTACCTTCTTGTGTGTGTGTGTGTCTGTGTGTGTGTGTGTGTGTGTGAGAGAGAGTGTGTGAGTGAGTGTGTGTGAGAGAGTGAGAGTGCACGTTTTTGTGACAAATGAGGACATACATTTGTACAATGACAAAGGTATGACAGGTATTACAAGGAGAAGGTGACTTTTCAGGACATTACCCCATGTCCCCACTTTTCAAAACGCTTATAAATCACACAGAATGGAGTGTATTGAAAATCTGAAATAGCAGAAAGTCTCCTGTGAGGGGTAGGTTTAGGGGTAGGGTTGGTGTAGGGCAATAGAATATACGGTCTGTACAGTATAAAAACCATTACGCCTATGGGATGTCCCCACTTTTCACAAAAACAAACCTGTGTGTGTGTGAGTGTGTGTGTGTATTAAATCAGCTGTGAAAAACCTTTAAATTCAAATTTTTTTTGTTGCTATTTTAGTCCAATTATATTTATAGAAATAATGTCAATCACCTATGAGGTGATTTATGAGGTAATAGTTCAGTTAGATTTCCTAGTTTACCCTTTGAATTGAAAAATATAATTTATTTTCGTTTATTTTTTTTTACTGTTTTTGTGTCTGTTTATAATAATTCAGCAAATAGTGAGTGACAAAAGTGAGGTTTTTACTCCATGAATGACAAATAAAGACACAATTCAGTTTTTCAGCAGACAAAAGCGACGTTTATTAATAAGTGTTGCTAAACAAAAGTGAAGCAAATGATTTGTAACGCAGGTTAATAATAGTAAGACAAAGCAAGTGTAGAGAAACCAATATCTATGGCCTTTCAAAATAATAGAGGCGTCATTAGAATTAAACCATTTTGATTGTCATTTTCTCCCAAACTGAAATTGTTTTATTAACGTGCAATCACTCGAGTGCAATTCAGATGAAGTTTAGTCCTAATCTGATCAGATCAGCTGACGCTCTAAACCTGACGTGATTGGCTCGTTCCAAGGCACATTTACCTTAATCCAGTGTTGGGCTGGTTACACAAAGAATGTAATATATTACTCATTACTAGTTACTCCTCTCAAAATAATACTGTACTTATTACTTTCTGGCAACAGTAATTAGTTACACTACTAGTTACATTACTTTTTCCTCACGCACCACAGAAGTGGTAACTGTGTATCTTCCACAAACAATTCTTCTAGAATGTTACTAACAACATATTTCTGCTTCATCATTTGACCAAAATCCACATTGGATCGCAGTCAGAAGTTATTACAAACACTCAATAGTGATTGATAGTGACATTCAAGTAGAAGTGTTGTATTAATCTCATTAATTGTCATGTGTAGCTTGAAGCTAACTGTAATTTCTCCATATACGACTATATTTCATTGTATTTTATCAAATCACATAAGTTTGTACGAAACTGTTTCATTTTCCAAAAAGATTTTGAATTATAGTAATATAATGTACCACATGCTGATCAGAGGTATGCCAGAGTAAAGTAAAGCCACAACTTACACAACAGTGCTCAGATCATCTTTTTTTCCTGACAAAATCAATACAGTGCAATATTTCTATCTTCTGAATGTAAGATTTTCCATATTCCAAGCTTGCCTGCTGCACTGGGGACATCACATGCATGTGCGAGTCCTGAAAATTATGAAAATAAATCTAGGAATGATTTGATTGTTGGATTTTAAATCGGTGGGGTTGAGGCATTGAAAGTAACTAAGCTGCTTTATGGATGGTAACTGTAATATTATTACTGAAATCTGATTAGTAATTAGTTACACTTCTAGTTACTGCAAAAAGTAATATTATTACAGTAACTGATGCTGCGTTCAAGTCCTCCTGGGACGTTCGTTCTTATGAGTTGACAAGTCGTAATTACGACGTCAGGTGCGTTCAAGTCAGTTTAGTCGGCACAAGATGGCGGTGTACCCCCTTTTAATAAATTACAAGAAAATACAACAGGGTCTGTTAACTCTGCTTATAGAAAATGAAGAGCAAAGAATTCGCATCAGGTGTGTTTTGCGTTTTTAATATTTTTAAAAAGTAATTTATGAAGCCACTTTAATCTGTATCGCATAAAAACTTCATCTAAACTGTAAATTTAAACAAAAATTTACCGTCAACTACAGACGTTGCATCCATGGATTCCGCCATGTTTCTCATTGACATGCCCCCAACTCAGAAACTCTGGGGTTAAAGAAAATTTCGAGTTTCCCAATCGTGATAACGACTTTGTGGTGGCGTTCATGTGCGTTCAACTCGTAAATACGATCTCTCCGACATGACTTGAACGCACCATGAGTTACTAGTAGCTAGTTACTGCCCAACACTGCCTTAATCAGGACAGGCGCCATCTTGGATCTAACGCAGATGAAAATGAGGCTGCGCGGGATAGACTGTGCAAGGTCCAGTCCAGTAGGGGGCGGTAAATGCACCTTTCAGTTGGTTTGCCAACCGCTAATAAAATTTTTAGAAGAAGTAGTAGACTGTGCAAGGTGTTAGATCACGTGATTTTCAACAACTTTCAAATTTTTTTATTGAGTTTGTGTCTAGAGAAAGTTGTATTGAGTTTCGTCAGCTGAACAACCAGTGTGTTGTCAACAGTGCAGTCCAGTGAACGCGCTGTAATTACTTCAGTTCCAGCCTCGTTTTCATTCCCGTCAAAATCAAAATGAAACATGGCGCTTGTCCTGACTTAACAGTTGCATGTTTATTTGGGTTTTAGACATGATTTGTTCTCTGCGGATAGTTTTTAATCGTATTAGCTGCATAGTAATTTCTACTGACTAATGCATGAGCAAGACAAGCGTTGTTTCTGTGATGCCGCTGAGTTCGTGATGCTCAGCGTGTCGTTTAACCGGCGAATCCGATCTCCTTGTAGTAAGCGTCGATGTCTCCGATCACGGCCTCCATGACTCTCCTGAGCGCGCTCTGTCCGGCCGCGTCCAGACCCACCTTCTCCGCCATCACCTTCACCAGCTCTCCCGTGATCAGCTGAACACACACACACACACACACATTAACTGTGTCCCAAATGGCGCACTATACACTACGCACTTATGCACTATGTACTCAGCCATGTAGTGTATGAACTTTATAATGTTATTGTGTCATTAATCATTGGAATCTGATAGCCCCTCCCCTTGTGCTACGTAATTAAAGCTGCTACAGTTGAGTGCATGAAGTCAAAGCCACTAGAAGGCAAGCCTGCAACCTTTAGCCAAAAAAAGCATACCGGCTAATGCTAACCCTTCTGCTTTGGAAGTATGTGGGAAAGGAGACCAGAGGCCGGGTTTTTAATGAATGGATGTCATGGAGGAGAGGCTTCACTATGCTGAATAAACAGCTTTTTAGAGGAAACGGCTTATTTAATGAACCGATAATCTAATGCTGCTAATCTTCAACATGTTTTACACTAAACAATACTTTTAGATTGAACTATTTTTAGAGTTTTAATTATTGTACTATTCTTTTTTATATAGAAATGATGCACAGCATTTCTCTGTAATGAAATATAACTTTTACAGTTAAATAAAAGTATATATATATATATATATATATATGAAGAGTAAAAAATTAGATGTGTATATATAACATTTTCTTTACTTATCTTCCTTTTTTATGATGTATATAGATAGTTTCATGATTATACAAAATATTATTTAGATATATAACATACAACATTCAAAATCAGTCACTTATGAGGTGAGCTATAGTAAGAATAGTTTACTTTTAAGTTTAATTTTGTCTTTTTTGCAACAAAGTATGCACGTAAATTAAAATTAAACAATTTATAATAACCTAACATTCTGCTCTTTCATTTCTTATATATATATATATATATATATATATATATATATATATATATATATATA
>NW_015505431.1:120790-123290 GCF_001515645.1 Sinocyclocheilus grahami
TCATCATTTGACCAAAATCCACATTGGATCGCAGTCAGAAGTTATTACAAACACTCAATAGTGATTGATAGTGACATTCAAGTAGAAGTGTTGTATTAATCTCATTAATTGTCATGTGTAGCTTGAAGCTAACTGTAATTTCTCCATATACGACTATATTTCATTGTATTTTATCAAATCACATAAGTTTGTACGAAACTGTTTCATTTTCCAAAAAGATTTTGAATTATAGTAATATAATGTTCCACATGCTGATCAGAGGTATGCCAGAGTAAAGTAAAGCCACAACTTACACAACAGTGCTCAGATCATCTTTTTTTCCTGACAAAATCAATACAGTGCAATATTTCTATCTTCTGAATGTAAGATTTTCCATATTCCAAGCTTGCCTGCTGCACTGGGGACATCACATGCATGTGCGAGTCCTGAAAATTATGAAAATAAATCTAGGAATGATTTGATTGTTGGATTTTAAATCGGTGGGGTTGAGGCATTGAAAGTAACTAAGCTGCTTTATGGATGGTAACTGTAATATTATTACTGAAATCTGATTAGTAATTAGTTACACTTCTAGTTACTGCAAAAAGTAATATTATTACAGTAACTGATGCTGCGTTCAAGTCCTCCTGGGACGTTCGTTCTTATGAGTTGACAAGTCGTAATTACGACGTCAGGTGCGTTCAAGTCAGTTTAGTCGGCACAAGATGGCGGTGTACCCCCTTTTAATAAATTACAAGAAAATACAACAGGGTCTGTTAACTCTGCTTATAGAAAATGAAGAGCAAAGAATTCGCATCAGGTGTGTTTTGCGTTTTTAATATTTTTAAAAAGTAATTTATGAAGCCACTTTAATCTGTATCGCATAAAAACTTCATCTAAACTGTAAATTTAAACAAAAATTTACCGTCAACTACAGACGTTGCATCCATGGATTCCGCCATGTTTCTCATTGACATGCCCCCAACTCAGAAACTCTGGGGTTAAAGAAAATTTCGAGTTTCCCAATCGTGATAACGACTTTGTGGTGGCGTTCATGTGCGTTCAACTCGTAAATACGATCTCTCCGACATGACTTGAACGCACCATGAGTTACTAGTAGCTAGTTACTGCCCAACACTGCCTTAATCAGGACAGGCGCCATCTTGGATCTAACGCAGATGAAAATGAGGCTGCGCGGGATAGACTGTGCAAGGTCCAGTCCAGTAGGGGGCGGTAAATGCACCTTTCAGTTGGTTTGCCAACCGCTAATAAAATTTTTAGAAGAAGTAGTAGACTGTGCAAGGTGTTAGATCACGTGATTTTCAACAACTTTCAAATTTTTTTATTGAGTTTGTGTCTAGAGAAAGTTGTATTGAGTTTCGTCAGCTGAACAACCAGTGTGTTGTCAACAGTGCAGTCCAGTGAACGCGCTGTAATTACTTCAGTTCCAGCCTCGTTTTCATTCCCGTCAAAATCAAAATGAAACATGGCGCTTGTCCTGACTTAACAGTTGCATGTTTATTTGGGTTTTAGACATGATTTGTTCTCTGCGGATAGTTTTTAATCGTATTAGCTGCATAGTAATTTCTACTGACTAATGCATGAGCAAGACAAGCGTTGTTTCTGTGATGCCGCTGAGTTCGTGATGCTCAGCGTGTCGTTTAACCGGCGAATCCGATCTCCTTGTAGTAAGCGTCGATGTCTCCGATCACGGCCTCCATGACTCTCCTGAGCGCGCTCTGTCCGGCCGCGTCCAGACCCACCTTCTCCGCCATCACCTTCACCAGCACCTCCGTGATCAGCTGAACACACACACACACATTAACTGTGTCCCAAATGGCGCACTATACACTACGCACTTATGCACTATGTACTCAGCCATGTAGTGTATGAACTTTATAATGTTATTGTGTCATTAATCATTGGAATCTGATAGCCCCTCCCCTTGTGCTACGTAATTAAAGCTGCTACAGTTGAGTGCATGAAGTCAAAGCCACTAGAAGGCAAGCCTGCAACCTTTAGCCAAAAAAAGCATACCGGCTAATGCTAACCCTTCTGCTTTGGAAGTATGTGGGAAAGGAGACCAGAGGCCGGGTTTTTAATGAATGGATGTCATGGAGGAGAGGCTTCACTATGCTGAATAAACAGCTTTTTAGAGGAAACGGCTTATTTAATGAACCGATAATCTAATGCTGCTAATCTTCAACATGTTTTACACTAAACAATACTTTTAGATTGAACTATTTTTAGAGTTTTAATTATTGTACTATTCTTTTTTATATAGAAATGATGCACAGCATTTCTCTGTAATGAAATATAACTTTTACAGTTAAATAAAAGTATATATATATATATATATATATGAAGAGTAAAAAATTAGATGTGTATATATAACATTTTCTTTACTTATCTTCCTTTTTTATGATGTATATAGATAGTTTCATGATTATACAAAATATTATTTAGATATATAACATACAACATTCAAAATCAGTCACTTATGAGGTGAGCTATAGTAAGA
>NW_015505431.1:128290-143125 GCF_001515645.1 Sinocyclocheilus grahami
AATATCACCGGCAAACGAGCCTCGGACTTTAATCGCCTTCATCGCAGAGAAGAAAACGACCGTTAGTTTGAGAGTCTTCATCATCATGAATCCTGAATAGTAAGTTTGTGTGGCGTCTCAGTAACTGTATAAACAACGGTGTTGTGTTATTACTTTCGATAGGATATGTTTCGGGGTTTTTTGTCATTTGCTGTGTTTCTTTATCAGTGTGTATATATAATGACACATCACCTGCTTCGTTATTATTCACACAAATCGTTACCGCGTCAGTAAACGAAGTATTTACTTGAAATACTGGGGTTAATTTATTACTAAAGTTACTTGCTGTGCCTCTTTAACGAGATCGACCAACCGGGAGTCGCTTCGGTTTGATTTAAAAGTAAGTACTAATATTTTTCAGATAAGGGTGTATACAATAACTGTCCGTCTGTTTCTGTGAGTGCCACGTCCTAAGAATGAAACTGAAGAAACCGTCTGCATAACTACTCGTCTGGTCGTGTTTATAATGAAACCAAGCCATCTTCAGGCGTGTTAATGTGCTGTCACTCCTGTGGGGATGAGATGTGATCTTAGGCCTGAACCTGCTGACATCCTGACTGAGTTTATGGCATGTTGAGCTTTGTTTCAGGGGCTGTTGGGTAATCAAGTCACCTGTTGCCACACCACTCTTTCAGAAGCTGTGGTTTTACCATGGTACGGTGATGCCAGTACCGTGCTATTGAAAGACTGCTATAGCAAGTGAACCACACAATTCAGAAGAAAACCGTCTTTGCTTCATGGCATGGTCTACTTTTTTTGTATCATGCAAAATGTATTTCTTGTTGATTTTGGGGTCAGATATGATTTCTCTCCTAAACCCGCTTTTAACACGGATTAATAACGAATATCACCGGCAAACGAGCCTCGGACTTTAATCGCCTTCATCGCAGAGAAGAAAACGACCGTTAGTTTGAGAGTCTTCATCATCATGAATCCTGAATAGTAAGTTTGTGTGGCGTCTCAGTAACTGTATAAACAACGGTGTTGTGTTATTACTTTCGATAGGATATGTTTCGGGGTTTTTTGTCATTTGCTGTGTTTCTTTATCAGTGTGTATATATAATGACACATCACCTGCTTCGTTATTATTCACACAAATCGTTACCGCGTCAGTAAACGAAGTATTTACTTGAAATACTGGGGTTAATTTATTACTAAAGTTACTTGCTGTGCCTCTTTAACGAGATCGACCAACCGGGAGTCGCTTCGGTTTGATTTAAAAGTAAGTACTAATATTTTTCAGATAAGGGTGTATACAATAACTGTCCGTTTGTTTCTGTGAGTGCCACGTCCTAAGAATGAAACTGAAGAAACCGTCTGCATAACTACTCGTCTGGTCGTGTTTATAATGAAACCAAGCCATCCTCAGGCGTGTTAATGTGCTGTCACTCCTGTGGGGATGAGATGTGATCTTAGGCCTGAACCTGCTGACATCCTGACTGAGTTTATGACATGTTGAGCTTTGTTTCAGGGGCTGTTGGGTAATCAAGTCACCTGTTGCCACACCACTCTTTCAGAAGCTGTGGTTTTACCATGGTACGGTGATGCCAGTACCGTGCTATTGAAAGACTGCTATAGCAAGTGAACCACACAATTCAGAAGAAAACCGTCTTTGCTTCATGGCATGGTCTACTTTTTTTGTATCATGCAAAATGTATTTCTTGTTGATTTTGGGGTCAGATATGAGCCTGAGATGCGATATTCCTCCGTTTCCTCCCATTATTTGATGATCATTGAGACATGATAACACACACATGTTGCCTCACTCGTCCTGTGGTTTGTCTTTCAGTGATTACCTGTTCAAGCTCCTGCTGATCGGAGACTCGGGCGTGGGGAAGTCCTGTCTTCTGCTGCGGTTCGCTGTAAGTTATTGGCCTGCCGTTAAGATGCCGTTCACACACACGGGATCAGGTAATGCGTCTTGTTGCGCAGGTGATATGACTGTCGGAGAGCTCCACGCTGAAGGAAGGATGTCGTTTCGTTTCTGCAGCTGCAGTCGGATTGAAAACTCTAGTCATTATTTTTAGTGCATGTGTATGAAACGAGCCATCGCTGAGTGCCTCATCTGTGATTGTGTGTGCATTTCCTCAGGACGACACGTATACAGAGAGCTACATCAGCACGATCGGAGTGGACTTCAAAATCAGGACGATAGAGCTGGACGGAAAGACCATCAAACTACAGATCGTAAGTGCGCTCCACGTTAACGCCGGAAACGGCGCGCAAGCTTGATTTTATGCATTGTTTCAGCATGCAAAAACATATATGACCCTGGAGCACAAAAGCAGGGGATATTTGTAGCAATAGCCAACAATACATTGTATGGGTCAAAATTATAGATTTTTCTTTTATGCCAAAAATCATTAGGATATTAAGTAAAGATCATGTTCCATGAAGATATTTAGTAAATTTCCTACCATAAATATATTAACTTAATTTTTGATCAGTAATGTGCATTGCTAAGAACTTCATTTGGACAACTTTAAAGGTGATTTTCTCAATATTTTTTTGCACCCTCAGATTCCAGATTTTCAAATAGTTGTATCTCGGCCAAATATCGAACCATACATCAATGGAAAGCTTATTAATTAAGCTTTCAGATGATGCATACATCTCAATTTTAAAAAATGTACCCTTATGACTGGTTTTGTGGTCCAGGGACACATATTAATTACTTTCTTGTAAATGTTGGATCTGTGAGAGTTTGAAATGTTTTTGGAAGTCTCTTGCGCTCACCAAAGCTGCAGTTATTTGATCAAAAATATAGTGAAATATTATTGCTGTTTAAAATGACAGTTTTCTGTCTGAATATATTGTAAAATGTAATTTATTTCTGTGATCAAAGCTGAATTTCAATAGCCAACAATACATTGTATGGGTCAAAATTATAGATTTTTCTTTTATGCCAAAAATCATTAGGATATTAAGTAAAGATCATGTTCCATGAAGATATTTAGTAAATTTCCTACCATAAATATATTAACTTAATTTTTGATCAGTAATGTGCATTGCTAAGAACTTCATTTGGACAACTTTAAAGGTGATTTTCTCAATATTTTTTTGCACCCTCAGATTCCAGATTTTCAAATAGTTGTATCTCGGCCAAATATCGAACCATACATCAATGGAAAGCTTATTTATTAAGCTTTCAGATGATGCATACATCTCAATTTAAACAAATGTACCCTTATGACTGGTTTTGTGGTCCAGGGACACATATTAATTACTTTCTTGTAAATGTTGGATCTGTGAGAGTTTGAAATGTTTTTGGAAGTCTCTTGCGCTCACCAAAGCTGCAGTTATTTGATCAAAAATATAGTGAAATATTATTGCTGTTTAAAATGACAGTTTTCTATCTGAATATATTGTAAAATGTAATTTATTTCTGTGATCAAAGCTGAATTTTCAGCATCATTACTCCAGTCTTCAGTGTCACATGATCTTCAGAAATCATTCTAATATGCTGATTTGCTGCTCAAGAAACATTCCTGAGCATTTTTGCATAAGTCAGTGCTGAATGTGTGTTGTGTTGTCAGTGGGACACGGCCGGCCAGGAGCGGTTTCGCACCATCACGTCCAGCTACTACAGAGGAGCTCACGGGATCATCGTTGTTTACGATGTCACGGATCAGGTGACCTAACATTCCTTTAGTGTGACCTTTCATACACACTCCTGTGTTCATGCTGTTTTCATGTGTTTCCTCAGGAGTCCTTCAACAACGTCAAACAGTGGCTTCAGGAGATCGATCGCTACGCTAGTGAAAACGTCAACAAGCTCCTGGTGGGAAACAAGTGTGATCTGACCACTAAGAAAGTTGTGGATTACACGGCAGCGAAGGTACAAGATCTGGCTCGTGAACTTAACACTACGTTCACCAAAATCTTAACACCATTCACTGGATGACGTCTCTCACAGCGCAGCAAAACTAAAGACTGGCTGATTAATATTTTACATAATTAAGAATTAATTAAGTTATGATTTATTATTATTTGTTAAACTATAAATCACTATAGTTAGTCATTTCTAAATAATGTCTAAATAACTATTATTTAATATTAATTACTAAATAATAAACTAATTATTATTAATAATGTATGTTAAAAAAAAAAAACTTTCCTGATTGCAGACTGTGAGAATAGCTGATTATTTAAATTTAGGTTTATTATAATGTTTTAAAATACGTTATTGCAATTAATAATGTATCCGTGATCTATTAAAAAAAACTTTCCTTGTTGTAACACAAAAGACTGGCTGATTAATAGGCTAAATAATTAACAATTATTTAAATATTTATTACTAAACATTAAATCAATAACAAATGTATCGGTTATGAATAATTTATTATTTAAAAAGCTTTTCTTGCAAACCAAAAGTATTATTTTATCATTATTAATTGTGAAATAATGAATAAATAGATATTTTTGAAATAATAATTGAACATTTTAATTGTTTAAAATGGTTAAAAAAAATTATTTATTGCATTTAAGACTTTTTTTAACCGTTTTATTTGCTTTCTGTTTATTCTACATTTCAAATATATTGTAAATGTATTTGTTTATGATTAGTACTAATGTATGGTGTGATTAATCATAGAAAACTGTTTAACATTTATTATTAACATTTTTAATTTACAGCCCTAAATACTATATAGGTTAGAATAATGAAATATATTGTATCAACACAAAACCTTTATTTATTAATTTGTTTCATTTAATTGCTAAACTAGACACTGTGTTTGAGATCAGTCTGTTGTTTTCTGTCTGGCAGGAGTTTGCGGATTCTCTCAGCATCCCGTTCCTGGAGACGAGCGCGAAGAGCTCCAGTAATGTGGAACAGGCCTTCATGACCATGGCGGCAGAGATCAAGAGGAGAATGGGCCCCGGGGCCACCGCGGGAGGCCCCGAGAAATCCAACGTCAAGATTCAGAGCACGCCGGTCAAGACATCCTCCGGAGGATGCTGCTGAGACCCAGCGACAGTAACGTTACCAACCGTACGCCACAGATGAGTTAGCAGGAAGTGAGTGTGTGTGTTTGTGTGTGTGTAAGAGAGAGAGTGTATGTGCAATAAAGACTGAGAATATTAAAGAAAAGGAGAGTAAGAGAGGATCAAGTTAAACATTGCCTGATATTGAATCATGCATGCACATGGATGCATGACCAGACAAACGCGCGTCCAACCGTCTGCCGGCTTAACGGCTCAAATTCTGTGCGCTCTTTAGACAAGCATCCAAAAGCACTTCCGGACGCCGGCGTTTTTAGAGGAGCGCCACCAGGTTTGGCTTTGAACTTCCTCTTTGGAACTTTGAAGGAAGCGGTGGACTGTGATGTCATAACTGACCTCGGAACAGCGGTTCCGTTACTATGGCTCCCAGTGGGGTTGCTACGGCGACCTCTCCTTCTCTCTCGCTTGGTGGACCGTTCGCCTGTTTGGCCATTTCTTCGGTTTTGTTTTTTATCTGTGCTCTGCAGCATTTCAGTGGTCCTCTGAGCGTGACCAACGCGACACTTACAATCAGCTAGTCATGTTTCTGACCTGTGCTAGTTTGCCACATTTCTAACCGCATTATCATCCTCTGCTATTTTTTTGTGGTATAATCGAGAACCGAATCCTGGGCCGCTGTCGTCGTTTACTCTCCCTCAGGTTGTTCCACAGCTGTATGAGTTTCTTTCTTCTGTTGATCACAAAAGATGTTGGTTATTTAGTTGCTGGTAGCCATTCACTTCCATAGTGTTGGGAAAAAAATACTGTGGAAGTCAATGGATACCGGCAACTATTTGGTTCTCAACCGTTTTCAAAATATCATCTTTTGTGTTCAACAGAAGAAAGAAACTCTGACAGGTTTCGTACAACATCAGGGTGAAGAAATGAACTATACCTTTAAATGTCTATATTATCAATTAGTTACTATTTCTCTTAATTAGTTTTGATGCTTATACATCATGTATATTATATGGAAGCTTGTTTTTGTATCCATGGGATAAAAAAATAAAACGGTAAGTGCAACTTTTTACCTCACAATTCTGACTTTTTTTTTTAACTCTCGACTTTTTTTTCTCGCAATTATGAGAAAATTGAAATATAATGTCAGAATTGCAATTTATAAATTCAGTTTCTTGCAAGATTATAAGTCATAATTACCTTTTTTGTTAGTTTTTTAAATTCTGTGGCAGAAACAAACAAAAAAATTAGAATTGTGAGATGTAAAGTCAGAATTCCGAGAAAAAAAAGTCTGTCTTAAAGAATTCTTAAAGAAAGTCTGAATTGCGAGATCAAAAGTCACAATCGTGTTGGAAACCAGCTTCTGTAATTACCTGTATGTTGGACTCGGTGTTTGTTTACTGAGCGCACAAGAGCAGCGTCACTGTAACAGGAGCTATAGCAGATCTATGTATAAATGTATCTATATAAATCCCATAGATAAACAGGAAATGACATCACAATAGATAAAGCAACATTGCTTATGTAACTTTTTGTTTTCAGGGAGAAAATGCTCTTTTTCTCTTGTTTTCTTTTACGTCACACGATGTTTAAATAAACTATGAAGGAAAAGTTGAATAAAAATGGTTTTAACTGGAGTGTTTGGTGTTCCATCATAAAGCAGCCTGTCACAGATTTGGCTCATTGTTTCCAGTGGGTGGCATCAGATGTGTTCAGACTGCTCTTCACATTATCTGCTAGTTACATGCACTGATGTTCTTTTTTTTTTAAATTTTTTAGAAATTAATACTTTTATTCAGCAAGGAAGCATTAAAGTGACAGTAAAGAAAAGTGTTGAGGAAAGTTAATGTATTACAATATGCGGTACTCCATAAAAAAGTAAGTTACTTAATTTTTTATTGGAAAGTAATTACGTTTGTGTTACTTTTTGTCACTCGAGCTGGGCTTGCTTATTTGTTTCTATTAACAAAAACCCCCAAAGTTATATTTTTGGCAACTGTAAAGGCCCTTTCACATGAAAAATGAAATGTTTGGCTGAAGGAAGTGCGTCTGAAACTCACTCCCAGTTTCCCTCAACATGAGCACAGGAGAGCTGGCAGGCAATAAATGGGATAACAAAGCAACTGGTGTTACTTATTTGCAGTGTTGGGGAAAGTTACTTTTAAAAGTAATGCATTCTAATATTGCGTTACTCCATAAAAACGTAACTAATTACGTTACTTAGTTACTTTTTATGGAAAGTAATGCGTTTCGTTACTTTTGCATTACTTTTTTTATCTGGACAGGCCTTGCTTGTTTGTTTTTAAAATAAAAAAGTAAATTTACATCCGTACAGTAGAATGCAGAAGAAGACATTTCAACACCCTTCAGCAATAAAAAAAAAACACATGTTTGTGTAGAGTAATTTGTGCTTGTTAGTACAGCTGAACTGGATCATCAAAGCTCAGAAGCAAATAGACTGGGGTTAAATACATAAAGGATATTTGTGTTGTTTAACATTTAATTATTGTAGGTTTGCGTCATATTCTGAGTTGCATTATTTTTATTCATTTTGAGGAATACTGAATCTGTGTTTTTTTTGTGTGAGGGAGATGAATTAATGCATATTCATTTTGAACTACAGTAACATCTTCTGATTTCTATCAACATGAGGACAGGAGAGCTGTCAGTCAATAAATAGAAAAAAAAAGTAACTCAGATATTCTCTTGTAAATTAAAAAGTAATGCGTTACTTTACTAGTTACTTGAAAAAAGTAATCTGATTACGTAACTCGCGTTACTTGTAATGAGTTACCCCAACACTGCTGATTTGAAAAAGTAACTGGAATTTAAAACGAATGCAATGCATTACTAGTTTCTTTTTAAAAAGTAATGCAGAAATGCATTGGTAACACTGGAAAAGACATTTATAATGCTTTAAAAGATTTCTGTCATATAAATGCTGTCCTTTTGAACTTTTTATTCATCAAAGAATCTTGGAAATAAAAATGTTTCCCGGTTTTTCCACAAACATATGAAGCAGCACAACTGTTTTCAACATTGATAATAATCAGAAATGTTTCTTGAGCTGCAAATCAGCATATTAGTGATTTCTGAAGGATCATGTGACACTGAAGACTGGAGTAATGATGCTGAGAATACAGCTTTGATCACAGAAATAAATTACATTCTACAATATAATTAAACAGAAAACAGTTATTTTAAATAGTAATAATATTTCACAATTTTACTGTATTGATTAACTAAATGCATTCTTGGTGAGCAGAAGAGACTTCTTTCAAAAACATTTTAAAATCTTATTTACCCTGATTGAACTTTTGCATCTAAGTATTTGCATGGTCCTTTCTGACAACAAATTATTTCTTGC
The DNA here is from genome assembly GCF_001515645.1 of Sinocyclocheilus grahami. NCBI lineage: Eukaryota > Metazoa > Chordata > Actinopteri > Cypriniformes > Cyprinidae > Sinocyclocheilus > Sinocyclocheilus grahami. The sequence continues at coordinate 136,638 of NW_015505431.1, forward strand.
ATAAACAAACATTTGAGAAAGCGTGCAGGACGAGCACACATTGAAAGCGACGCCGCCTGCACACATGCCTGAGCATCTGCACGCTTGCTCGCTCCTGCAGACAGAGACAGCTGTCCTGCAGAGGTCAGAGGTCAAGGACAATGCAGGAGCGCGTGTGACTCCTCAGGGGTCTGCTGGGAGGAGCCGAGCGCGGCGGCAGCTGTTTGGAGGAGAGCAAGATGGATGAGTTTGGGATGAACAGAACACGATGTGAGAACAACAGACTGTTTGCATACAAACACGGATAATCTTGTCAAAATGATATTAATTAAACGGTTATACACAGTTATAGGTGTGGTCAGCACTTAATTGTGCAGAACTTTCTAGTGTGGTTTCTTACTGGTCCAAGTCTCTGATCTTCTGCTCTCTAGATGTGCCTTCAGTGACAATCTGGGAGTTTTTCTGCTGTCATGCATTCCATAATACTCTCATATTCTCATGTCTGTTTACTGAGACGCGGCGAAAGGTTGAGTGTGTTTCTTTGTGTGTTTGATGTGGTTTTGGTGTCCGAGCGCGGCGGCAGCTGTTTGGAGGAGAGCAAGATGGATGAGTTTGGGATGAACAGAACACGATGTGAGAACAACAGACTGTTTGCATACAAACACGGATAATCTTGTCAAAATGATATTAATTAAACGGTTATACACAGTTATAGGTGTGGTCAGCACTTAATTGTGTAGAACTTTCTAGTGTGGTTTCTTACTGGTCCAAGTCTCTGATCTTCTGCTCTCTAGATGTGCCTTCAGTGACAATCTGGGAGTTTTTCTGCTGTCATGCATTCCATAATACTCTCATATGCTCATGTCTGTTTACTGAGACGCGGCGAAAGGTTGAGTGTGTTTCTTTGTGTGTTTGATGTGGTTTTGGTGTGTGTGTGTAATAATCAGAAATGTTTCTTGAGCTGCAAATCAGCATATTAGTGATTTCTGAAGGATCATGTGACAGCGTGTCTGTGTGTGAGTGTGTGTGCGTGTCTGTGTGTCTGTGTGTGTGTGTGTGTGTGTGTCTGTGTGCGTGTCTGTGTGTGTGTGTGTGTGTGTGAGTGTGTGTGTGAGTGTGTGTGTGTGTGTGTGTGTCTGTGTGTGTGTGCGTGTCTGTGTGCGTGTCTGTGTGTGAGGTTTATCGATGGCTCCCTCTGTAAGAATCAGAACAGAATCAACTGTATTTTCTATTTTACTGAAATGACACTTTATTGATTCTATACGATCACTAAACACTGAGTTCCTGTAAATGCTAAATCCTTCACTGTAAAACATAAAGGTGGTTTTGAGTAATAAGCATAAAAAAGAGGTTAAACTCATGGATAAGCAGTTAGATGACTTTTTATTTTATATACACACTACTTTTCAAAAGATTAAGAAAAAGACTTGTTTTGCCACCTGCTTTACATTTTGTTATAAAGGCAAGATATTTTAGGTGTGATTTAGGCATAGAAATATTTTATGTATGTTTATGACTGTCTATGTGTCTGTGTTTGTGTGTGTGTGTGTGTGTGTCTGTGTGTGCGTGTCTCTGTGTGTGTGTGTGTATCTGTGTGTGTGTATCTGTGTGTCTGTGTGTGTCTGTGTGTGTGTGTGTGTGTGTATGTGTGTGAGAGAGATGATTCAGCTGCTCTGATTGGCTGCTGCTTTATCTCGTTCCTCTTGTTCAGGCCATCTGGATAGTATGAAGTGAAGGAGATGATGACATAGAGCACAGATGTCAGCATGTGCACCGTGTGGAAATATGTCCGAACATTTTGACGCACAAAGATTCTGATTAACTGCTAATATAGATTTGTCTAGTTTTAAATAAATAATCTTGAAGCAGAACATTGCATTGCTCAGATTTTGGTCTTTTTCAACTTTTCAACTTGTCAAATGGTGTCGCATGCATTTTCTAGAACAGGGGCCTATGTTTAGAAAAAAAACGTACAAATACTACAATTTAAAAAACAAGTAAAAGAAAAAAAATAATTAGATAAAAAAAATTAAATGTCTAATATTTAAAAAAGATATATATATATATTTTATTATACATATTATTTATATATTTTACAAAAAAATTAAATGTCTAATATTTAAAAAATATATATATATATTTTATTATACATATTATTTATATATTTTACAAAAAAATTAAATGTCTAATATTTAAAAAAAATATATATATATTTTATTATACATATTATTTATATATTTTACAAATTAGAGTATAAAATTGTATAATAAAAGTTTAAAAGAAATGAATCAATTAAAATAAACAAAAATGTATTTAAATAAAAATTTGATTAGTAGAGAGAGCATAAATAAAAAAAGAAATAAAGAACCCCAACAAAATAAAAATAATTGTATAATAAAAATAAGATTAAAATAAATTAATAGATTAGAATAAATAATAAAAGTCGATTGAAATAATTTAGATTGTAAACATAGATTTATCATAATTATAAGATTAAAATAAATGAATAGATTAAAATAAATGATATGTAAATAATACAACTAGGTTACAATAAGCAAATAAATCATACACAGTAAAGTACTAAAGAGGATAGAAAAAACTTAATAGAAACTAAATATTTTCCAAACAATATATTTATCCAATTAATTTAGCATGGAAACCCCGCTGTAGAATTCCTCTTGGAAAATATACTCAGAAATGATCCAGTAAGACTTTGTATCTTTAAAAAAGAAACTTCAGCTGCACTAAAATTAGAGCAATCTATTTTTTCTGTTTATCATTCTGTTCTGGAGTGCTCCTGTTCAGCTGAGCTCGAGACGAAGCTGCGGGGAGCTCGCGCCGTGGATGCTTCACATGCTTGCGGCTTTTCCACAGCAGCGCGAGAGCGAGATCACGTTCATTGACATATGCAGACTGGAATATGAGAGAGAGAGAGAGAGATTATACCCTATAGTTGTAGTGTATTGTAGTATATTATATCCTATAGCTGTAGTGTATTGTAGTATATTATATCCTATAGCTGTAGTGTTTTGTAGTATATTATATCCTATAGTTGTAGTGTTTTGTAGTATATTATATCCTATAGTTGTAGTGTATTGTAGTATATTATACCCTATAGTTGTAGAAAACTCAGTACAGTATTGGGTAAAGTCATTTGTTTATATTACTATAGCTGTTATATTACCACAGCAACTATAGAATTACCACAACAAATTAATTCAAGTACTTAGTATGGCTCAAAAACACTATTCCTATAGTAGCCTATTTTTTCATGTAGTAGCCTAACTAATTACTGGTTATCGAGGGTTAACATATAAAAAAGGATACTTTGCGTCAAGTAGCGACGTTTATTGACAAGCAATAAAAAGCCTGCAGCTAGGTAGGCTAATAAATTATATAGTTCATACTTGTTTTTTCCAATTATTACCACTGTTGCTAGCGCGCGCCAAAAAAAGCTTCGCGAATCGGATCGAACGAATCGGCTCAAGCAAAAGATCCGTTCGCGAATATCAGGCGAGGCTTGCGCCACTCTCGGAGACTCGGCTTGCGGGTTTGCTGGACGAGATTATACCCTATAGTTGTAGTGTATTGTAGTATATTATACCCTATAGTTGTAGTGTATTGTAGTATATTATACCCTATAGTTGTAGTGTATTGTAGTATATTATACCCTATAGTTGTAGTGTATTGTAGTATATTATACCCTATAGTTGTAGTGTATTGTAGTATATTATACCCTATAGTTGTAGTGTATTGTAGTATATTATACCCTATAGTTGTAGTGTATTGTAGTATATTATACCCTATAGTTGTAGTGTATTGTAGTATATTATACCCTATAGTTGTAGTGTATTGTAGTATATTATACCCTATAGTTGTAGTGTATTGTAGTATATTATACCCTATAGTTGTAGTGTATTGTAGTATATTATACCCTATAGTTGTAGTGTATTGTAGTATATTATACCCTATAGTTGTAGTGTATTGTAGTATATTATACCCTATAGTTGTAGTGTATTGTAGTATATTATACCCTATAGTTGTAGTGTATTGTAGTATATTATACCCTATAGTTGTAGTGTATTGTAGTATATTATACCCTATAGTTGTAGTGTATTGTAGTATATTATACCCTATAGTTGTAGTGTATTGTAGTATATTATACCCTATAGTTGTAGTGTATTGTAGTATATTATACCCTATAGTTGTAGTGTATTGTAGTATATTATACCCTATAGTTGTAGTGTATTGTAGTATATTATACCCTATAGTTGTAGTGTATTGTAGTATATTATACCCTATAGTTGTAGTGTATTGTAGTATATTATACCCTATAGTTGTAGTGTATTGTAGTATATTATACCCTATAGTTGTAGTGTATTGTAGTATATTATACCCTATAGTTGTAGTGTATTGTAGTATATTATACCCTATAGTTGTAGTGTATTGTAGTATATTATACCCTATAGTTGTAGTGTATTGTAGTATATTATACCCTATAGTTGTAGTGTATTGTAGTATATTATACCCTATAGTTGTAGTGTATTGTAGTATATTATACCCTATAGTTGTAGTGTATTGTAGTATATTATACCCTATAGTTGTAGTGTATTGTAGTATATTATACCCTATAGTTGTAGTGTATTGTAGTATATTATACCCTATAGTTGTAGTGTATTGTAGTATATTATACCCTATAGTTGTAGTGTATTGTAGTATATTATACCCTATAGTTGTAGTGTATTGTAGTATATTATACCCTATAGTTGTAGTGTATTGTAGTATATTATACCCTATAGTTGTAGTGTATTGTAGTATATTATACCCTATAGTTGTAGTGTATTGTAGTATATTATACCCTATAGTTGTAGTGTATTGTAGTATATTATACCCTATAGTTGTAGTGTATTGTAGTATATTATACCCTATAGTTGTAGTGTTTTGTAGTATATTATACCCTATAGTTGTAGTGTATTGTAGTATATTATACCCTATAGTTGTAGTGTATTGTAGTATATTATACCCTATAGTTGTAGTGTATTGTAGTATATTATACCCTATAGTTGTAGTGTATTGTAGCATATTATATCCTATAGTTGTAGTGTATTGTAGTATATTATACCCTATAGTTGTAGTGTATTGTAGCATATTATATCCTATAGTTGTAGTGTATTGTAGTATATTATACCCTATAGTTGTAGTGTATTGTAGCATATTATATCCTATAGTTGTAGTGTATTGTAGTATATTATACCCTATAGTTGTAGTGTATATTACTATAGCTGTTATATTACCACAGCAACTATAGAATTACCACAACAAATTAATTCAAGTACTTAGTATGGCTCAAAAACACTATTCCTATAGTAGCCTATTTTTTCATGTAGTAGCCTAACTAATTACTGGTTATCGAGGGTTAACATATAAAAAAGGATACTTTGCGTCAAGTAGCGACGTTTATTGACAAGCAATAAAAAGCCTGCAGCTAGGTAGGCTAATAAATTATATAGTTCATACTTGTTTTTTCCAATTATTACCACTGTTGCTAGCGCGCGCCAAAAAAAGCTTCGCGAATCGGATCGAACGAATCGGCTCAAGCAAAAGATCCGTTCGCGAATATCAGGCGAGGCTTGCGCCACTCTCGGAGACTCGGCTTGCGGGTTTGCTGGACGAGAGGCCGACTGAGCGAGCGTGAAACACGGTGACCGGTGACCGAGACACAGTCCGATGCGTCCCCGGTTGGCCTGCAGCACGCGGTGAGCTTTATCAGCCAGTCTAGTGGCGTCCTAGAGAGAGAACACGGCTGGACTGGTTATGTTTGACTGTGTGGGGAATTATGTGTATTTACTTGCTATTGGAATTGCAATGTATCGAGTGTCTCAAATATGTTCTATTGTCTTAAATGTATTAAAGTAAAGCATGCAGGATTTAAACGCTACTCAACTAAGTTAACGCGATGAAACTCGATCCGTTGTGCGCGATTTTATTTTGAAAGCTTTCATTTAGCTGCAAGTCTTCTCAGGCTTGACTGTGAGCTGATGTGCTGTGCGCGTGCAGCGCTAAATGTCACGGCTTCAGTTTAGAAACAGTGTAACTTAGTTGTGTGCAGTGTTGGGGGTAATACGTTACAAGTAACGCGAGTTACGTAATCAGATTACTTTTTCAAGTTACTAGTAAAGTAACGCATTACTTTTTAATTTACAAGAGAATATCTGAGTTACTTTTTCAAATAAGTAACAAAAGTTACTTTTTTTTCTATTTATTGACTGACAGCTCTGGTGTCCTCATGTTGAGAGAAATCAGAAGATGTTCCTGTAGTTCTAAATAAATATGAATATGCATTACTTCATCTCACTCACACACACACACAAAAAAACAACAAAAACAGATTCAGTATTCCTCAAAATGAATAAAAATAATGCAACTCAGAATATGACGCAAACCTGCAATAATTAAATGTTAAACACATATATCCTTTATGTATTTAATCCCATTCTATTTGCTTCTGA
>NW_015505431.1:143652-163652 GCF_001515645.1 Sinocyclocheilus grahami
ACTAGTAAAGTAACGCATTACTTTTTAATTTACAAGAGAATATCTGAGTTACTTTTTCACATAAGTAACAAAAGTTACTTTTTTTTCTATTTATTGATTGACAGCTCTGGTGTCCTCATGTTGAGAGAAATCAGAAGATGTTCCTGTAGTTCTAAATAAATATGAATATGCATTACTTCATCTCACTCACACACACACACAAAAAAACAACAAAAACAGATTCAGTATTCCTCAAAATGAATAAAAATAATGCAACTCAGAATATGACGCAAACCTGCAATAATTAAATGTTAAACAACACAAATATGCTTTATGTATTTAATCCCATTCTATTTGCTTCTGAGCTTCGATGATCCAGTTCAGCCGTACTAATAAGCACAAATTACAAACATTTGTGTGTTGTTTATTGCTGAAGTGTGTTGAAATGTCTTCTTCTGCATTCTACTGTACGGACGTAAATGTACTTTCCCTTCAGCCTGAGGCTTATTCATTTCCCTTTTGGTGTGAAAAGGCTTTTATATTTGCCAAAAATAGAACTTTTTTATTTTAAAAACAGACAAGCAAGCCCTGTCCAGATTTAAAAAGTAACGCAAAAGTAACGTAACGCATTACGTTCCATAAAAAGTAACTAAGTAACGTAATTAGTTATATTATAATGCATTACTTTTAAAAGTAACTTTCCCCAACTCTGGTTGTGTAAATATACATGCGTTTAACAGATGAAGTTATGCGAAAATAAGACCTTTTGGTAAATTTTTGCACGTCTGCTCAGTGTCGTCTAATGCAAACCTCATACAGGCCTATGTGCACATTATATGATATCAGTTAACATATCACTCTCGAGACATAAACGTTCTAGAATTCTCAAATCTAAAATAATTTACGTATGTTCTATAATCCAGTAAGTTATTGTGCATTGTGTGACTCGGGCATTATGCTGTTGTTCACATGAACACATGATTGTTGGTCCTTTAGTGGTACAAACGATTAACCACTACTAACTAATCAGTTGAAGGGAGGAAGTGAGGCAACAAAGCGAGTGCTCTGGTTTACAGTAATCACAGAGTCCAGAGAGAAGAGAGTCAGATGTGTGGTCACGAGCCGTCACTGGTGACTGATTGTCTTTGATGGAAAATACTGTGTATCTGGCTATTCTACAAAGACCTTTAATGTTATGTCGTCTCCTGTTTCTTATCTAAAATAGAGGAACTAGCCCTTTAAAAGGTTCATTTGAGCAGAATATTAATTTTAAAATACAGAAAAAAGAATTCTGTTAAATTTATTGTTGCTACTCTTTTATATTCAAAATGTTAATATAGGAAATTTACACTAAAAATAAATAAAATGTAAATTTTTAAGTAAAATATTTTAAATGGTAATTTAATTACATTCAATTGTATTAATTGAAGTAAAGATAATATAAAAATAAACAATTCAGTTAATTTTTTATTTTTTTTATATTTAAAATGTTATTATAGAAAACATTTACAATAAAATATACATTTTAAAGTTATATATTTTCACTAATTTGTCATTTTATTACATTCCATTTTATTCATTAAAATGTAATTTTTCAGATAATATTAAAAATAATACTTAATTTTATTACATTTGTTTACTTTTTAAAATATTTAAAATGTTAATATAGAAGATGCCTAAAATCTAAAAACTTGAAAAATCATGAAATGTAATAAGATATTAATATTTCGTTCTTTTTAAAAATTATTTAATGTTACTTTATTGTTTAAATAAAATATTTAAAATTTTACTGCATCGCTGGGGTATATTTGTACAGTCTTAAGTCGCTGGGGTATATTTGTAGCAATAGCCAACAATACATTGTATGGGTCAAAATGATCGATTTTTCTTTTATGCCAAAAATCATTAGGATATTAAGTAAAGATCATGTTCCATGGAGATATTTAGTAAATGTCTTACTTACTGGTTGGGTTTCAAGTCGATATAACTACGCATTTACAAATACAAATCAGATCATTCACATCATCATTTGTGCTAATGAAGGACTTTTAAGCCAGTGTTTCATAAAAACAAACGACCTGAAAATAACAAAGTGCCTCTTTCTCTCTCATACAGACTATCTTAACTGTGAAGAATACGCGAAACAAAATCATCCCTGATTATATACAGATTGGCTCTAATATAAACACAAACTCTTTTCCTACTCTCATCCTACAAATAAAATGATCTAGTCTTTTCTCCTCTAAAGCGATCGATCATTAATCGATTGTCTCATCCACTCTCTCTAACATAGACAATGTTTTTGAACGTAAAAACGCCCAGGTACATGACAAACAGGAGCTAGAAGACCAAAAGGATGAAATTAAAATCATAACGGTCCGTTTCGTGAAAAGCTGGAGAGCGATACACCGAGAAAGAGGTGAAACGGCACGGAGGAGAGGACCGCGTCAGTCGGGCGAGGAGGAGGGGAGGAGAGGAGTCAGCGTGGAGGGGAACATGAGGACTTTAGCCTGCATGAACGACAGATCCGGCAGACCTGAGATCACTCGCCGAGCCTCTTCGCTCAGATTCTCCTCCTTCTGCACAGGCTTTCTGCTGAGAGAGAGATCAGACCGGTCAGAGAGAGAGATCACATAAGAGAGAAACATTTAGCCAAATATTGTCCTATCCTAACAAACCATACATCAATGGAAAGATTATTTATTCAGCTTTCAGATGATGTATAAATCTCAATTTCGAAAAATTGACCCTTATGACTGGTTTTGAGGTCCAGGGTCACATATCAGAAATATTTAAAAATAAAATCTTAAATTAAAAATTAAAAATCGTATAAATATAATGCGCTTTGCTTAATTTCTGTGCGTTTCTCTCTCAGATATATGCTACATGTTGAGTAAAGGCCTGAAGCGGAAGCTGGAGCAGGAGGAAGAGAATGGCGTTTTAAAGAACCTGGGCATGCGCGATTGACCTCGGTACAGGCTCTTTAGAGATATCATTCATCTGTATGAGTTTTCCATAGGAATTTTCCCATAACAATTTTTACATGTTCCATAGTTTGACTGTACACAGTCCGAAGCCACAGTTAACTATGTAAGCAGTTCTTCTGTATATCTTTACAATGTGCAAAATCCTCCAGGAGACAGAATAAACAGTGACACAACTGAAAAAAAAAAAACGAGACAAAAAAAGCCAAAAGGTGAGAAAACTCGTTTCTGGCGAACATTTCCCATCATGCACTCCTGGCGTACAGGACCGCAGTGACAGCAGACGTCCTCCAAAAGAGTCACTTAAGATTGATCAGAGTAAATAAAACACAGATACAGAATGCCCAAAACACAATGATAACAGATAAATGAGCAAAACGATACAGCAGATATTGGTCCCTTATTCTTGATACATATATATTCAAGTTGATCATTCATTCAACAATTCCTTCAATACAGTAAAGTCTAAAGCCAGTGGTTTCAACTTACATTAAAAAAGAATAATAAACAAAATAAGAACCGAAAAACATGAGCAGCTAATGCACAGATGTGGTTTCTATAGTTCTATAGTTGATGGACTCTGTCTGTCAGTGTGGAAAGCGAGTTAATTGTTAAACTATTTGCACAACAAAAGGATAAAGTGTTCACTAATGCCTGCGTGAAATCAAATCACCTAAAACCTACAAGTAATAACAATATTGTTTGTAATGTAATAGCCACTCTTCGCTCAGATTCTCCTCCTTCTGCACAGGCTTTCTGCTGAGAGAGAGATCAGACCGGTCAGAGAGAGAGAGATCACATCAGAGAGAAACATTTAAAACAGATCAAACCAACTAGAAAGAGATCAGACATATCAGAGTAAAAGATCAGACATAACTCAGATTCTCCTCCTTCTGCACAGGCTTTCTGCTGAGAGAGAGATCAGACCGGTCAGAGAGAGAGATCACATCAGAGAGAAACATTTAAAACAGATCAAACCAACCAGAAAGAGATCAGACATATCAGAGTAAAAGATCAGACATAGATCAGACAGAATAGACAGACCAGAAAGATCAGAGAAAAATCAGAGTTCAGAACAAGAGATCAGACAGAATAGAGAAAGAGATCAGACAGAATAGAGAAAGAGATCAGACATAGATCAGACAGAATAGACAGACCAGAAAGATCAGAGAAAAATCAGAGTTCAGAACAAGAGATCAGACAGAATAGAGAAAGAGATCAGACAGAATAGAGAAAGAGATCAGACATAGATCAGACAGAATAGACAGACCAGAAAGATCAGAGAAAGAGATCAGACATAGATCAGACAGAATAGGCAGAGATCAGACAGATCAAAGAAAGAGATCAGACAGAATAGACAGAGAGATCAAAATAAGAGATCAGGCATAGATCAGACAGAATAGACAGAGATCAGAACAAGAGATCAGACAGATCCGACAGAATAGACAGAGATCAGACAGAATAGACAGATCAGAATAAGAGGTCAGGCAGAGATCAGACAGAATAGAGAAAGAGATCAGACATAGATCAGACAGAATAGACAGAGATCAGACAGAATAGACAGAGATCAGAACAAGAGATCAGACAGATCCGACAGAATAGACAGAGATCAGAACAAGAGATCAGACAGATCCGACAGAATAGACAGAGATCAGAACAAGAGATCAGACAGATCCGACAGAATAGACAGAGATCAGAACAAGAGATCAGACAGATCCGACAGAATAGACAGAGATCAGAACAAGAGATCAGACAGATCCGACAGAATAGACAGAGATCAGAACAAGAGATCAGACAGATCCGACAGAATAGACAGAGATCAGAATAAGAGGTCAGGCAGAGATCAGACAGAATAGAGAAAGAGATCAGACAAAATAGACAGAGAGATCAGAATGAGAGATCAGGCATATATCAGACAGAATAGACAGAGATCAGACAGAATAGACAGATCAGAATAAGAGGTCAGGCAGAGATCAGACAGAATAGAGAAAGAGATCAGACAAAATAGACAGAGAGATCAGAATGAGAGATCAGGCATATATCAGACAGAATAGACAGAGATCAGACAGAATATACAGAGATCAGACAGAATAGGCAGAGATCAGACAGATCAGAGAAAGAGATCAGACAGAGATCAGAACAAGAGATCAGACATAGATCAGACAGAATATGTGTTTTGTTGTTTGATTAACATTCACAACACAGAAAGCAACAGGAACATTAAACTGCTGTGAACCAATATACTATTACACATCCATTTTCTTTCTCAATTGTTTACCTTTACCTAAGCCATAAGCAACTGTGTTTACAAGGATACTTGCAGAGGCATGCATTTTTACATAATTTCATGCGTATGTGTCATTTCAAGCACAAATAGACGCGTGGAAGTGAACGGAATTCAGTGTTCACATGCATCTGCGTGACTCACCGTGTCTACACCGGACGCGAGTGCCGCAACGCGACAAAATACAATAGAACCCATTATAATCAGTGATGCTGTGCGACTGACTACACTGGATGCGGCGCGACATGACAAATCCCCGACAGTAAACTGATGCCTCGTTCAGAACAAGTGATCAGATCAGACGGATTTAAAAGAGAGATCAGAGAGGAAGATCAGAGAGACAAGAAAAAAGATCAGAGAAAGATAGAGTGAACAATCACATAAGACCGATCAAAAAAACATCAGATAACTTCAGAACAGCTTTTCTACATAAAAAATTTTCTTTTGTTTTTTGCATTACATTAGTGACAAAGCATCCTAAATCAGTAGCTACCACAATTTATAACATCCATTTCTTGACTTATTGTTTGATCAGACTTAGAAAAGTTGGAACAAAAATGCAAAATAACCATATTTTTCTAAGGGTAATAACTGAACGGCAATCATTAAATTAACTAATAAACCTAGCACCACACTTTAAAATTTTTTTTAAAAACTGTATGAGCAGCACGATAGAAGTATGTACTAATAAAGGTTTCAAACAGTAGTAAATAGCAATGGCTTACATCCAGTTATCCCATTAAAAATGGTTATTTTGCATTTTTATTCAATTCTGTGTAAAAACATCTAACCTTTGACAGTCGGATCAAATAATGAGTCCATGCCTACAGAAAACCTGCTGTTCTGAACTCATCAGGAACTGTCGTGTGGCTCCTCCTGGTGGCCCAGCAGCAGTACTGTGAATGAGTGAGGCTCACTGACCTGGTGGAGGTGCTGGTCTTCTCAACGGTCGACATGAGGCGAGCGAACGCATCCACAACTCTACTGCTGCCTCCGCTGACATCCAGCTTCGCTTGGGTCAACTCGTACAGCTCCGGGTCCACGCCTGCACACGCATGTCAGCACACTTGTGATACGCCAGCGCATGCACGCATGCAACAATGATCGTTTGAATGCAAGGTTAAAGATATAGATGCAAATAGAGCAGAAATCAAGAACACACAGACAGCTTTGGTGTTAAACTGGACATGCTTCAGCAAACCTGGTATGGAGGTGGCCGTGCCGGAGGGCGACTCGTCCACAGGGCCGAAAAAATCGAGGTTGAGCAGAGAGGAGCCTCCACTCGCTTCAGAACGAGGGATGGTGAAAGAGGAGAGAAGGGTTGAGGACAGAGAGAAAGAGAACACAGGAAAGCAGAAGTTGACATATGCTCAGGTCTGGATTAGTGATGAAACTACGTGACTGGATTAGTGCTGGTTTCTGTTAGCGAGAAGCATGAAGAGTACACGAGCAGCCAACATAAACGTGGAGACGGTTACTGTGCAACTGTTGATCAAGCGTTTAGTTTTCACGACACGAGGCACGTTTCCATATATTTGAGAATGAGGAGCTTGTTTCTCCATTTTTCCCTGCGATGCTCCTCCTCAAGAAACGATTGATCGGTCTTACCGTCCAGAGGGTTTGTAAGGCCACTGCTGCTCCAGTCAAACTGAACGGGAGGAAGAGACTCCTGACGACAGAAAAAGAGCCCAGATATCACATTTTACAAAGTAATGCAAAAAATAATAATTAAGAATCTTAATGAAAAAAGTTGCTCTATTTAGTTGTCTGTATGATACTTTTGTTTGTGTGACAATTACGTTTTTTTTTTAAAAATGTGCAGGACTAGGTTTATTTAATTAATGATTGCCGCCCAGTTATTACCCTTAGAAATATAGTTGTTGAAACTTTTTTAAGGTCTGTTATAAACTGCGGTAACTACTGATTTGAGATGCTTTGTCACAAAAGTATGATAAAAAACCTTCCTAAAGAAACACTGTTCTAAAGTTAAAGTTTTGACATTTTCCAAATCAGTCTTACCTGACTAATATCTTTCTCTCACAAAAAGATCAAAGGTTGTGCTTCAAATAATAGCCTAATTATCCATCACTTTGTCAGACTGGCATGTTAACCATGGCTATGACCATCGTGGTCTATTTATCTCCATCATTCTTGTTTTTATTTTTTCTATTTATTATATATATAATATGAAATTTAATTTGCAGAGATTACATGAGGTCTTGCTACGGTTAAAATTTTGACAAATAAAAAAAATGACAATTCATAACCCACAAAAGCATTCAAGCATTAGTGGCAAATATTTAGATGCATCATATTTCAGTTTTCATTTACATTTATAATAATCATTAACTGGCCTTTGGTAAATAAGTCAAATTTATATTTTACAATGATGCAAGCAATCGAGCAGTTGAGATTTACTATGTAGTATATAATACGTGAGTGTACAGTATATATACTTGCATATCCGACTTTATATAAAGAGCTTGGCCGTAATAGTTACATTTTCCAACAATATAAACAGCCAAGCAGAGATTTATATTGCTTAATTCAAGTATACTGTATGTATGCAAATAAAGTTGGATATACTATATATCCAACTTTATATAGAGAGGTGTGTAATAGGTGTACTACTTTAGCAGGTGAAGGTTACTGAAGACGCTCACCTGGGCGGTGTCAGGTGGACAGGTGTTCAGCTCCGTGGCGACTGAAGGAGATTGTGCTATTGAGGCGATCATTTCAGCGGCGGAGACGGGCTTCACCGGCTCTTTCGTGGGTTCCAGCATCCCCTGCAGACCAACAGGCATCAAAGAGGATTGATTAAACACATATGAGCTTTAGAGAACATCTAAAATAAACCAGCGTCCATCATTCTCACACACACACACACACACACACACACAGCTCGCCTGCAGCTGGACTTCACTCACCAGACTGGCAGCATACATTGGCACAATTACAGGCTGCTTTTTATGGCCCGTGAACAGCTGAGGAGAAAGAGATAAAAACAGAAGAGGAGAGGGAAAGTTAAAGAGTAATCGGTTACAATTTCAGGAAGAATACAGCTTCTAATATACATGACTTGACCAGATCCTTTGTTTTCCCATAACCCAACTCACTATGTTTCTGGTGTCGATACCAAGCGAGCAGAGCAGTGCTTTATTGGTATGAGAGCCGCCCCACTGGTACCGGAGGCCGTAGGCATTATTAACATCCTGTAGCTGCTGCCAAACGTTCCGCAGTGCCCTACAGAACCCGCAGGAGGAGACAGAGAGTGTTTCATTGACCACAGGACAATAAACATGACTTAATTGAGGTAATTGGCCACCAGCAGCACTACGCAAATAAACTCGTAGCTCCTCACCCATTGGTCGGCCCTCTGTCAGCGTCCTCCTGTTGTGATGTGTCAGGAGGTTGGAGGAAGGTGCTGAGCATGGTCACCTGTTCCTCCACCTGAGGGGCGACACCCAGCTCAAAACTGGCCTGGAAAATCTTCTCCAGACGGCTGACCAGTGCAGACTTAGTGAAACACAGAAAGAAAGAAGAAAATTGTGTTGCTCAGTAAAAAGTGTAGAACAGAGAGGGGATCAAAATACTTTTATAATGTTACAAAAGATAAATGCTGCTCTTTTGAATTTTCTGTTCATCAAAGAATCCTGAAAAAAAAGTATCACGGTTTCCATAAAAATATTCAGCAGCACAACGGTTTTCAACATTGATAATAATCAGAAATGTTTCTTGAGCAGCAAATCAGCATATTAGACTGATTTCTGAAGGATCATGTGACACTGAAGACTGGAGTAATGATGCTGAAAATTCAGCTTTGATCACAGAAATAAATTACATTTGTCCAAATAGAAAAGTTTTTATTTTTATTGTAACAATATTACACAATATCACTATTTTTACTGTATTTTTTATTAAATAAATGCAGCCTTGGTAAGCAGCAGAGACTTTTTTAAAAATTTTGAACGGTAGGGTACATTGTATTACATTTAATTTATTACTGAAAGGTATTGGTAAAAAAAATAGCTCAGTGTTGCCTGAAGCGTGAATTGTATGCAGAAAGGCACGGAAAACAAATAATGCAGTCTATGGAGCCACTAAAGGGACATGATTAGCCACTTGCTAGCGGCAGACTGTTACATTATAGTACATGAAAGTTCACTTACCACATACACAGAGTAAGGAGAGATGACTGATAAGACAATGGCGAATGATTTGCAGATACTGAGCACCACTGACAAATATCTAATCTTGTAAAATGTGTGGAAGCGGCAGTACTGGTCCATAGTATAGAGTCCGTGTGATCGCGAATCACGAAAGTGAAAGTAAAATGAGAGCGCGCATTCAAAAGTGGTTTCAATGCCCTGCATATAAGTAGCGGCTCCCTGATGCCCGCAAATTATATACAGTATAATTACCCAACGGTACAATTGCGAGAGAAAGTATTGAAATATTTGTTATCCTCCCATCTCGTAGGCTATTTATTCCTTTTAAGGGTTCTGTAGTATACTTAATTTCCTTTCCGAACACGGAATTGGGGTGCGGCGGATTGCGGGGGGTATGGGGGAGATCACGATGCCGGCTCAACATCGCGATGTCTGTCAGCCATCGGCGATGGACGATGGCATCGTCTATCGGCCCAACCCTAATGCATGCACGCTTAATCAAAATAAAAACTAAATTCAGCATGGATAGGTGAAATTATCAAATTGCAATGCAAAGTATACTATTTAATTGAATACACATAGCCTACTGCGTATTTCAGAGTAACGTGTGGCACTGTGTTCATTTTATATATATATATATAGTCACAATTGTTTTTTTAATCACATTTAGGTTTTTTCCCCCGAATCGCGCAGCCTTACAATGCATGTAACACAATGAGACAGCTACTAATATAATGAAAGTGTCAGGATGCCCTCAGGATTAGTCCAAAACCATAATTAGATTTAATGATGAAATGCAAAAATTCGTTTGGAAATTATTTCTGACACAGCAACAGAAAATCAGCTCTTCTGCAACGCTGCATGTTTTAATCGCAACAGTGAGAACAGCAGGGAGACGCTGCATTATCACTCATGCTTCCTCTTTAATGAACTTAAGCCTCGTTTTTGTACATCAGCATCCTCCTACGTCTAATTACTGGTGTTTGCAAAGACAAGCAACACTTTTGCTATTGCTCTGCAAATGCTTTACGCCCTAAATATTAAACTAGCGAGTAAATCATCACACACCGTTTGTGCTTCAGTACATCAAGCCGCTTTTGAGGACACAACCACATTAATAAATCTTCTTAATCTTGACATGAATAAGATGCATGCTTATTTTCTTTATACAAACCACTGATCACCATTGTAACACCGCTAAGCAATCGCCCTCTGTTGGCAGCGCTCATTATGATAGCGCTCAAGGGCCTATTTACAGGAACAGGTTCTTGTTGTCTAACTCAAATCAAATCAACAAGAGTAAAAACAAGACAGACTGTCTTCAAATCAGACGCTAATTAAGTGCTAATGGGAGAAGTGGTCACTTGAGTGCAGCAGGGAAACCAGATCAATCCGGAAAATCCACGTCACTCAATGCAATCATTTACAAAGGAGAGCAAAAGCACAAACCAAATAAAACAAGGCTTTTAAATGGTCTATTGTAGACCTTAGCTGGGAGCTTCGTCAGTGCTGTTTGCGCAAAGGTGGGTCAAACAATGACAGAGTGACACTTGTGCAAAATTGCAAACCTCAGTTTACAGTCACACCAATTAAGTGACCTACGTCTTATAGACATCTTATAGCACAAAAAAAGATGTTGCTATCAGAAAGCATCAACATATTTCCGAATGAACTAATTACGGTACTCCTCTGATTTATATTATTGCAAATCAATTTCAGATATATAATGCAATAAACAGCTTCATAAATTTGATGGGACTGACCGTAATACTCAACTTTCCTGTAAGGATAAAACCTTTTGTAAATAACCGATATTAATAATCATAACTGTGTATTAATTTTATAATTATTATGAAACCGATACTTAAACAGGAACAGAAAGTAAATTGTGCTAACCTACCATTTACGCTTACACCCTTTTAACTGCAGATTTCTATAATCTAGCACAAATACAAAACAACTTTATTATCAGAACACAATAACAAATGTCCAACTTAATTATTTTACTCCTCTAGTTTATATTATTGCGCATTAAGAATTCCCATGCATTTGATCAGATTGCCAGTGATACTCTTATTTTCTTGCACTACATCTATAAATAATATCTATAATTATAACTGTATATTCATATTACACATATCAAGACTAAACTGTAGTATTATAACGATTATAAATAACATAGTTTCTAATCTAAATGACAGCATTTAAGTGTATAAGACACACTTTAGGAGTAAAGTTACTAAATCAATTCATCACAGCTGTTAAGAATCAAATCGGTTTTGGTTATGTTTACATTATGGCTAGCAGTTAGCCCTTAGCTTGATCACAGCAGTGTAATTACACCTGACAGCATAAAATACGGTGTTGAATTCAGTCAAAATGAGCTGCTAATGTCTAAACAATGACATTAAGTTGCCATAAGAGTCGTGTTATTGTTCCACAAGTGACTGAGAAGAGCAAACTCGGTCTGTTAGCATACCAGCTCAGTGTAGCATCAGAACCCATTGATTAACACGGGTGAAGCTAGCAGGCTAACATTAGCTCTAGCCTCGGTGCTAACGCCTAGCTGTCGCGCAGCTGTCAGTCATCTTCTTACCTCACGAGACCGGAGTGAAGTGTCCCATCCTCACGAGCGCATCCCGCGCTCCGGCGTCACGGGTGTCTCTCTGTGTGTGTGTGTGTGTGTCCGTGTCTAAGCGTGAGCGGAGGATCCTGCTCTTTTTCCGAGTGTTACCCAGCATGCACCACGCGCTGGTGTGGCACTGCTGGACTCTCGTGCTGATTGGGTGAGGCTGCTTTGGGAGAAATCAACTAAACCCAGCACTCGAGGACCCTCAGCTATGATCATCCTCATCTGAGCAAAAAAGCTATTTACAAGGACACAGTTTCAACTCTGAACAAATGATATTATAATTATGTGTCAAATATTATTTGGGTTATTTTTTTCTCATTATACTGTATGTTCTATGTTTATTTGTTAGTTTAATGTCATTTTTAAATATATTTTAATTAATTAGAAGTTATTATTTATTTAGTTTAGTAAGTTATTTAGTCATTTCTGTTTTAATTCATATGAAATGTATTTATATTAGTGCTGTCAAACGATTAATCGCGATTAATCGCATCCAAAATAAATGTTTTTTTGTTTACATAATATACGTGTGCACTGTGTATATTTATTATGTATATATAGATACACACACATGCATGTATATATTTAAGGAAAATATGTAATGTTTAAACATTAAATATATTTATATATAATATAAATTAAATTACTATAAATATATACATGTAAAAACTTTTATTTTGGATAATCGCAATTAATTGTTTGACAGCACTAATTTATTTATATCATACTTTAATTTTTTTGTTATTATTTTTTTACACTGCCTAGTCTAAAGACCCAATTCATACAGTGAAGCGATAACATTATAAATATGTGTAAAATACAATCTGGAAAATTGTATTTTACACATATTTTAAATTGTATTTTACTCTGTTACATTACATTGTTTGTTTGTTTTGTCTACTCAGCATAGTGCTTTACTGCTCTATGTATTGTTTATTTGTTTATTCTAATGTAATTTTTACATCTATTTATTTTAATCTAATTTTATTATACTATTTGTTATTTACATTATTTATTTTTACCATTTAAAATTTGTTTTAATCATTTTTTTTTATTTTAATCTACCTTTTTTTTTACACTGCTTTGCCTAAAGACCCCAATTATAGGCCTACTGTAAAAATGAATATTATAAAAATTTGCAAAATATAATTAGAAAAATATTCAGTTTCTATTAAGTTACATTAAGTTTTTTCTACTCACTATAGAACTGTATTGCTATCTGTATTATTTGTTTTATTTATGATCTATTATCTATCTATTGTTAAGTATATGTATCTCTTTATTATCATTTTTCAAAATCAAAATCAACTTTTCCTATGTTTTTGCTTACCAGCCCAAATCAAGCAGAGCCTTAGCAAGTACCACAGCATTACAATCTAATAGTCACTGTAACATACTGCATTACAATTAAGAAACAGCTCTACTATAATAGACATAATCATCAGGAAGCAGAGCAGAGATAAGAAAGCCAACAGGAAAACCGAAGGCAGGAGTTTAACAGCAGGAAGACTCTTCCATGAACACTAAAATTAAACTCTCCAGAACGGATGAGAACGTTTAGTAACAGGAGTGCAGCACACCAGTCACCAAATACTCCGTGCACCTCAAGATAACTAGCTAACTTTAGAGTATGTTTTTCTGCAAGCACCCGATTCATGCAAATTATCTACAATATTACTCAACAGCCCTGCTACAATCATCACTGACAATACAATTTCATTAGAAGCCTTTATTAATTAGGAACAATGTGTGTACAGTCAAGAAGAGGTTGATGCTCAGAGACAATAAATACACAGAAAGCACTGGAATGCAACGATTTTCTCCCTGATTTAATGCTGGTCTCAAGTAACGAAAGCACCTAAATGAAGTTCACATCATCACGCTAAACATAAAATGCATTGCTCTGAAGTATGTTTAAAGGAACACTCCACTATTTTTGAAAATAGGCTCATTTTCCAACTCCCCTAGAGTTAAACAGTTGAGTTTTACGGTTTTCGAATCCATTCAGCCGATCTGCGGGTCTGGCGGTAGCACTTTTAGCTGTAGCTTAGCATAGATCATTGAATCTGATTAGACCGTTAGCATCTCGCTCAAAAATTACCAAAGAGTTTCGATATTTTCACTATTTAAAACTTGTCTCTTCTGTAGTTACATCGTGTACTAAGACCGACGGAAAATGAAAAGTTGTGATTTTCTAGGCCGATATGGCTAGGAACTATGCTCTCATTCCGGCGTAATAATCAAGGAACTTTGCTGCCGTACTATGGGTGCAGCAGGCGCAATGATATTACACAGCGCCTGAAAATAGGCTTATTGGAAGTTACCTAGCTGGGACTATTTTCAGGCGCTGCGTAATATCTGCCTGACCCGGAGATCGGCTGAAAGGATTCGAAAACGGTAAAACTCAACTGTTTAACTCTAGGGGAGTTGGAAAATGAGCCTATTTTTTTTAATAGTGGAGTGTTCCTTTAAGTGCTTTTCAATGGAATTCCAATGGAAAGATCACTATTGCTGTAAGACAGATGCAACTCTCAAATCACCCTGTTTATGTTATATACACGTATTTTGGAACAAACAAACCTCTTTGGGGTTTCCACCCGAGTACATTAGCTGGAGAGCTACACTGGTAAATTCAGGCAGTACGTTCATATATCGCTAACATTCATCTTATATTTCTCCATTTCTGTCATCTCCACTTTAATGCCATAAAGTCAACATGAAATGCAAACGGACCCTTTTTACTTTCTGAATGCATGCTCTTGGTCTTATATTTAATATTATTTTTTATAATATATTTTTAATATTTTGTCTTCATAACTTGTTCTTCCTCTGAAATTCCTCTACTGATGTCACTTAATAGTGCACTGCACTATTTTTGTAGTTTAAAACTATGAAACAAGTGGCATTTTAGCACTGAAGTCCAACGCTGAAGAGCTGAAGTCAACTGGTTTCCTGAATGGGTTTTTGGTTTAATTCCTGAAAGAAGCTCAGTGGTGAACACAAGCTCACGATATTTTCACATTTTATCGCAATTGCTAACAAGTGCATACATTTAACCGCAGAGGTTAAACTCATCTACTCACTAGTCGCTTTCACAGCCTCATTGTGCTTATAATCGTGCTCGTGCAAACTACTCTAACTCAAACTTTCAGCGAAAATGTTGAAGTTACATGATCTCGTTGTAGTTAGTTTATATTTAGTTTTTTACTTTTGGTGATTTAGGATGTTTAGGATTCAAAATTGATTGTCAAGATTATCATATTGAACTTTTTTTCTGCAATAATCCAAAAGCCAATGGAAAATCCTATTGAGTTTTTGACAAAAGGACCAGGATGATGCGAACTTATGGGTTGGACTTCAAAACTACATCAAAATCAAGTCCCGCCCTACGTTTTTTTTCTATTTGAATATCCCGTTGCACTCAAAAAAAAACAAACGAAATTGGATGCGAATGGCATTTCATGTTGACTTCTGCTAAAATGCTACTGAGAATTGTGATGCTCATAAAAAGAAATGCCTCCTTATAGCTCGAAATGCCTCAATTCATCAGTTCTAGATGATTATGGAGCGTCCTTCGCTATCACAGACAGTCTTTAATGCTCCAAATGGATGGGCTGCTGGGAAGCTGGATTCACGACACGCAGCAGACGTCAGTTGAGCTTGGTGATGGTCAGACTGCCGCTGATCTGGATGGTGTCGATGGCCGCCAGCGGCGTCACGCGGTGGTAGAAGTCAAAGAGCTGATGGCCGTCCACGAGCACGCGGAAGCGCGGGTGCTCGCAATGAATCTCAACCTGAACAAACAACAAGAGAGAAAACTAACGCCATTATAAACGTCAACTACAGCTTCAAACTGCATGTTCATGTCCCTGCTGTTTCGTAAGGACCATGAGAGTTTCATGCAATAAACAGTTATTTAGACTATTTATTTTTTGCGTATTCATCAGTCACTCTATATA
This sequence comes from Sinocyclocheilus grahami, assembly GCF_001515645.1. Classification (NCBI taxonomy): domain Eukaryota; kingdom Metazoa; phylum Chordata; class Actinopteri; order Cypriniformes; family Cyprinidae; genus Sinocyclocheilus; species Sinocyclocheilus grahami. The sequence continues at coordinate 159,660 of NW_015505431.1, forward strand.
TTTACATTTATGCAATAGGCTTTTATCCAAAGCGATTAACTTTATACATTTGATCAGTTCATGCATTTGCTGGGAATTGAACCCATGATCTTAGTGTTGCACAGTGGTGTACAGTCAGCATGACCCTAAACCAGCATGAACCCCATAAAGCCTAGTATCATATTTGATGAATAAAAATTTCGGTCACTTTATTTTAAGGTCCAATTCTCGCTATTAACAAACCATTAACTACAACTTTTGCCTCAATAAACTCCTAATTGGCTGCTTATTAATAGTTATTGCTGCTTATTAGGTATTGGGTAGGATTAGGGATGTAGAATATGGTCATGCAGTATATGTGCTTTATAAGTACTAATGAACAGCCAATATATTAATAATAGGCATGCTAATAAGCAACTAGTTGGAATAGTGAGAATTGGTCCCTATACTAAAGTGTTACCACTTTTTCTGACTATTATTTCATATGTTTATAGGGTTAACAAGCCTTCATTAACACCAACAAGTCAACTATTTAGTAGACAGCCAATCATTCAGTTTTGCAAATATGTATCCCTACACAAAACATGAGGTCATTCTGTTGAATTCAGATGATGACTGACCCTGAAAGGCTGCTCTGCGATGAAGGGGAAGTAGGGTATCGACCTCTCCTCCTCGCCCCAGCTATCAGAAACGCAGGCGTTTCGCAAAATCTCCCGGTCTTCGAACCGCACGCACATATCCAGAGCGACGTCCCCGCAGCCGCACGTCAGACTGATGTCAAATCTGCCCCAGAGAGAGAGCAGGAACATTCAACATGGAGTTAAAACCCGAAACAACAGAATACAGGACGTCATCTTCTAGACGCTGTGATTTTATCTGAAGTTTTTCTGTTGCACCCCATTCCTAGTTAACTAGCTAGAAGTTTGATCGCTTAAGTTATACAGATAAGATGAAGCACATGACAGCTGTGTCTCTCAGGGTGTGTCCCGCACGTGGGGGAGCACTTGTGAGTGTGTGTGTGTGTGTGTGTGTTGACAAAAGCTACCTGTCCGGATCTGCATTCACGACGCCCATGATCGTGATTTTCTTCCCCGGTCTCAGTCCGCCCCGGATGCCGCCGCAGAACGGCACGGCCTGTCAAACACAGCACAGCGACGTGAGACAACACAACATGAACATATAAACAAAACCCAGTCTGGCAGGTCATTACCAGTTTCTGTTGCTCATCTTTACACTGAGGCTCCCCGAAAGAACTGCTCAGATTTCTGGTTCTCTGTGGTGGATAAAGCACAACCAGGAAGTTAAGAGACGGCCGTTTGTGCAAAAAACATGCAAATTGCATGTGTAGATACACAGCACTGAGCAGGTGGAAACACTGATTCACTAAATGGTAATGACACAGGGAACATACAAATGCACAATATCCAAGCTGCTTTCTTTCACACACAATGAAAGAGAATGGGGACTGGAGCTAGCGTCAAGCCCTCATAGGACTAAAAGAAACATATCCTAAACATACTCCACATTAAATAAAGTCCAGGTCTTTTGAATCTAAATCATTGAAACCATCAAGACATCCACAAACATCAAGATATCCAATTAACAAACTGAACACAAACGCATGTTTATGCAACAAACTTTTTCCTCACACAAAACTATTGTGTGGCTTCATAAGATAACATAGCACATCTGTCTTGACAGCTCCAGTCCCCATTCACTCCCATTGTAAGAGAGCTGTCAACAACATTCTGCTACACATCTAAACATGTCTACAACTACATTATCTTATACAGGTCTGGAAGGATATATAATTAAAGTGAATGGAGATTGGAGCTGTCAAGCTCCCAGAGAACAAAAGGCACCATAAAAATATGCTAAAAGCACCCCATAATAATTGTACTTATTGAAAATCTGTGCTCACAAATCTCTGTGCGCTTCAGCATATTTAAAGTTGTTAGGTAACCAATGACATTTGGCATAACTGAGAACAAACTGTTTATGCACCGAATTTGTTCTTCACACAAAACAACTGTGTTGCTTCATAAGACAATATAACTTGGCGCATAAGTCGTATGCACTTCTTTTTTTGTCATGCTTGGAATTTGCCAGCGACAGTCCCCATTCACTTACACTGTAAAAGAAGTGTTGTAAATGATGCCTATTATTTTAATGTGTACTATTCCTTTAAAACATCAATGCGTGCGAGTTCTCTAGTCTGGTTCTCGCTGCTGGCAAACTTGTCTCCGTGTGTGAAGAAGCAGGACACACGGCTTTCAGTGCGCAGAAAACCCGCGGCACTCTTCATTATGAAAATACTCACAAGTTCGTGTCGGACTGCGCTCAACTCTGCCATCTTCCACGCAGATCCACCGCGGACAGCCCGAGCGCTCGGGCTCGGTTCGGGATCCAGGACTCGGCTCCGCTCGGTTCGCCTGTCTCTCCAGCAGAACGCAGCGAGTAGCGTCTGTCCAATCAGCGCGCGCCCAGCAGGGTTTGCATTGTGACGTGGGCAGGATGTTAATCCGAGCGCTTGTCCTAAAACTTAATCAGCTCTAATGACTTTAGTCTGTGTTTATCCCCCTGGGACTGAGAAGAAAAAATGCTTTTTGGAATTAATTTTTTATTTACATTATATGATACTTTTTCATTATTAGTGTGTGGAGAGCATGACTTTTTATACTATGAAGCTAAATATAACATATAACTCACTGAAAAACTCCTAAAATGTTAGTTTATAAGACATAATTTGAAAATCAAGGTATACTGATGCACAGTGTTGGGGAAAGTTACTTATATTACAATATTGCATTACTCAATTTTTAAAAAGTAACTAATTACGTTACTTAGTTACTTTTTTATGGACCGTAATGCGTTACGTTACTTTTGCGTTACTTTTTAAATCTGGACAGGGCTTGCTTGTTTGTTTTTAAAATAAAAAAGTTATATTTTTGGCAAATATAAAAGCCTTTTCACACCAAAAGTGAAATGAATAAGCCTCAGGCTGAAGGGAAAGTACATTTATGTCCGTACAGTAGAATGCAGAAGAAGACATTTCAACACTTCAGCAATAAACAACACACAAATGTTTGTAATTTGTGCTTATTAGTACGGCTGAACTGGATCATCGAAGGTCAGAAGCAAATAGAATGGGATTAAATACATAAAGCATATTTGTGTTGTTTAACATTTAATTATTGCAGGTTTGCATCATATTCTGAGTTGCATTAATTTTATTCATTTTGAGGAATACCGAATCAGTTTTTTCGTGTGTGTGTGTGAGTGAGATGAATTAATGCATATTCATCTTTATTTTAGAACTACAGGAACATCTTCTGATTTCTCTCAACATGGGGACAGGAGAGCTGTCAGTCAATAAATAAATTTAAAAAAGTAACTTTTGTTACTTATTTGAAAAAGTAACTCAGATACTCTCTTGTAAAAACAACACACAAATGTTTGTAATTTGTGCTTATTAGTACGGCTGAACTGGATCATCGAAGGTCAGAAGCAAATAGAATGGGATTAAATACATAAAGCATATTTGTGTTGTTTAACATTTAATTATTGCAGGTTTGCGTCATATTCTGAGTTGCATTAATTTTATTCATTTTGAGGAATACCGAATCAGTTTTTTTGTGTGTGTGTGTGAGTGAGATTAATTAATGCATATTCATCTTTATTTTAGAACTACAGTAACATCTTCTGATTTCTATCAACATGAGGACAGGAGAGCTGTCAATCAATAAATAAATTTTAAAAAGTAACTTTGATATTCTCTTGTAAATTAAAAAGTAATGCGTTACTTTACTGGTTACTTGAAAAAAGTAATCTGATTACGTATCTTGCGTTACTTGTAATGAGTTACCCCAACACTGCTGATGCAGTGTATGAAAAAAGGATTGACCACCATCAGCACTAACTTAACTAAAAGTAGCATGTTACAACATTTTTTTGGACATGATACCATAGTAAAACTGTATTTTTTGGGGATGTGCACCATGGTACCCCGGCTAA
>NW_015505431.1:165754-167376 GCF_001515645.1 Sinocyclocheilus grahami
TCTATCTATCTATCTATCTATCTATCTATCTACTTATCTATCTATCTATCTATCTATCTATCTATCTATCTATCATCTATTCAACAGTCTGTCTGACGATCTGTCTACTTTTTTGTAAAAGAAAATTATAAAAATAGTAAATAAAACATATTACAACCACCAAGTGCAGCTTGACCTACAGTGTAACATCAACCAGAATTTCTCTCAAAGAAAACTGATCTCCAAACATCTCGTTGCGTTTGTTACCAACAACCTGTAGCCTCGTTCAAGTTTAAAAGCGTGGCAGTTTTAGTTGAATCCTTTGTAAAGAGTTGTAAGCTACTCATAAAGCTCTGCTGTGTCATGCTTGACTGTTCTGTGCCTATGGTGCACGACTGGTTTGAGATCCATAGACTCAATAAGACTGCATGTTAACAATAACAAACTAATCTGTTACACAGACAAAGACTTCTAACACAATATCTCTCTTTTCTATCTCCTACGCCCAGCTTTAACACAGACACACACACACACACACACACACACACTCAGACATCAGGACTCCGGCCAAGCAGTCCCTGTGTTTCCCTCCCCAGTCCAAGTTCAGGGTATTTAAAACACAGTGTAAACACACTCATACTCATGGCAACTGTCTCCATGACAGCATGACAACAAGCCCTTGGCAACTGGGGTAACTTAATATTTGCCTTGCGTTAGCATAACATTTTCAATATGTAAGGCCGGGGCAGAGAGGCGGCGCGCACACATTGAAGTTCAGAGCAGTCGGTGTGGGACGGTTGCTATGTTGCTGTGTGTTGAGTTGCAACTGTGTCAACAAACCCATGCTGAAGTACTTCCTTTAGAGGAACATCTGGTGAAAAAATGTCCCCGGGGCGTACTGTGCTCTGTGAGAGAGCGAGAGAGAGAGAGAGATGGAGTGAGGGGTGGGGTGGGCAGACAGACAGACGGTCAGACACAGACAGATATGAAATAGAACAGATGCAGATTAGTGCCTCTGCCAGGCTCATGGCTTTGCCTACGGCGGACGGATGAGGGAAGTGTTTGAATGCTGTTGCTGTGTGTTGGAATCTGACTCACTTTAAAGGGTAATTTGGGGATTGCTTGGTCTGAAGAGAGACTAAAGGTTAAACTGTGTGAGTAAACGCATGGCTTTCCCTGTTTATGTTTGTGTGGACTACACCCATGACTACACCTGTGTCGATTCAACACCACAATGACACCCTATCACTGCATGGCAAACACTCGCTTAGTCAAACTCGCATTTATGGGATATTTTATATTCCCACATTTTAAGATCTGTTCTATTCTATTCTATTATTTTCTATTCTATTCTGTATTGCTATTTTTTTAGTCTAGTCTGTTACACTTTTATTATATCTTATGCTATTATATGCCACATTCTGTTCTGTTCTAGTCTAGTATAGTCTGTTTCTTCTAATCAAGTCTAATTTCTGTTCTATTATACCATATAATGCTATCACCTATTACTATACTATTATATGCCACATTCTATTCTATTCTATTCTATTCTATTCTATTCTATTCTATTCTATTCTATTCTATTCTATTCTATTCTATTCTATTCTATTCTATTCTATTCTATTCTATTCTATTCTATTCTA
>NW_015505431.1:170089-171858 GCF_001515645.1 Sinocyclocheilus grahami
TCTAGTCTAGTCTAGTCTAGTCTAGTCTAGTCTAGTCTAGTCTAGTCTAGTCTAGTCTAGTCTAGTCTAGTCTAGTCTAGTCTAGTCTAGTCTAGTCTAGTCTAGTCTAGTCTAGTCTAGTCTAGTCTAGTCTAGTCTAGTCTAGTCTAGTCTAGTCTAGTCTAGTCTAGTCTAGTCTAGTCTAGTCTAGTCTAGTCTAGTCTAGTCTAGTCTAGTCTAGTCTAGTCTAGTCTAGTCTAGTCTAGTCTAGTCTAGTCTAGTCTAGTCTAGTCTAGTCTAGTCTAGTCTAGTCTAGTCTAGTCTAGTCTAGTCTAGTCTAGTCTAGTCTAGTCTAGTCTAGTCTAGTCTAGTCTTAATCAAGTCATCAAGTCTAATTTCTGTTCTATTATACCATATTATGCTATCACCTATTACTATACTATTATATGCCACATATTCTATTCCTAGTCTAGTCTAGTCTAGTCTAGTCTAGTCTAGTCTAGTCTAGTCTAGTCTAGTCTGTTTCTTCTAATCAAGTCTAATTTCTGTTCTATTATATCATATTATGCTATCACCTATTACTATACTATTATATGCCACTTTCTATTCTATTCTATTCTAGTCAAGTCTAGTCTAGTCTAGTCTAGTCTGTTTCTTCTAATCAAGTCTAATTTCTGTTCTATTATACCATATTACCTATTACCCTATTACTATACTATTATATGCCACATTCTATTCTATTCTATTCTAGTCTAGTCTAGTCTAGTCTAGTCTTCTTCTAATCAAGTCTAATTTCTGTTCTATTATACCATATTATGCTATCACCTATTACTATACTATTATATGCCACATTCTATTCTATTCTGATATTATTTGTTCCAATCTAGTCTGTTTATTTCGGTCTGTTATATTCTATTCTGTTCTGTTATACTACTGTTTTTTATTTATTATGCTATTAAATGCCACATTCCCTGCCCTTCCCTTTACATTCTATTCTGTTCTGTTCTGTTATACTACTGCTTTTTAACTATACTATTATATGCCACATTCTATTCTATTCTGATATTATTTGTTCCAATCTAGTCTGTTTATTTCGGTCTGTTATATTCTATTCTGTTCTGTTATACTACTGTTTTTTATTTATTATGCTATTAAATGCCACATTCCCTGCCCTTCCCTTTACATTCTATTCTGTTCTGTTCTGTTATACTACTGCTTTTTATTTATCATGCTATTAAATGCCACATTCCCTGCCCTTCCCTTTACATTCTATTCTGTTCTGTTCTGTTATACTACTGCTTTTTATTTATCATGCTATTAAATGCCACATTCCCTGCCCTTCCCTTTACATTCTATTCTGTTCTGTTCTGTTATACTACTGCTTTTTTATTTCTTATGCCATTAAATGCCACATGCCTTGCCCTTCCCTTTCTATTGTATTGTATTGTATTCTATTCTATTCCAGTACATTCACATTCTAGTACATTATAGCTTTGTTCTTTTGTGCTGTTATTCTATATTCCATTCTATTCTGTACTGTTAATTTAAATGTTAAAGATTTGAAATGGCTAACCTAGTATAATGTTATTTATGCAATGCTATTCTTCTTATTATTCATGAAGGCCACTAACAACACTTTTTTGTGGTTATAACTGCTACAAATCCAAAAGTAAAGGGGTGATAGTTAAGGACTAATGGGCGGACTTCATTACCCATAATCCCTCGCGGTGCGCTCTGTGACGTCTGCTCTCAGGCTTTGCAGACAGACGCGGAGTTATTCTGGAGAGCTG
>NW_015505431.1:171868-249328 GCF_001515645.1 Sinocyclocheilus grahami
CTATACTATTATATGCCACATTCTATTCTATTCTGATATTATTTGCTCCAATCTAGTCTGTTTATTTCGGTCTGTTATATTCTATTCTGTTCTGTTATACTACTGCTTTTTATTTATCATGCTATTAAATGCCACATTCCCTGCCCTTCCCTTTCTATTGTATTGTATTGTATTCTATTCTATTCCAGTACATTCACATTCTAGTACATTATAGCTTTGTTCTTTTGTGCTGTTATTCTATATTCCATTCTATTCTGTACTGTTAATTTAAATGTTAAAGGTTTGAAATGGCTAACCTAGTATAATGTTATTTATGCAATGCTATTCTTCTTATTATTCATGAAGGCCACTAACAACACTTTTTTGTGGTTATAACTGCTACAAATCCAAAAGTAAAGGGGTGATAGTTAAGGACTAATGGGCGGACTTCATTACCCATAATCCCTCGCGGTGCGCTCTGTGACGTCAGCTCTCAGGCTTTGCAGACAGACGCGGAGTTATTCTGGAGAGCTGTCAGTGCACGGAGACCGCTGGGGACATCCTGCCTCACTCCTTACATGATTATTTTGGGCATTTTATCCGACAAACAGAACGACTGTTGTCACTTACTTCCGACAACTACTGAGTCAGTCCACCTGGAGTTTCTTTAGTTTGGCGCGTATCTGAGAAGGCACACTAAAAAGTCTTATTAGAGGTAAGCTGTTACCTTTAGTGAATGGAAATTAAAGCACTGTAAGGCAGCCCGGGCACATTTATTTTTGGTTTATAATATGCAAACGTTTGCAAAATGCATTTGAACTCCGCATAAATTAATTAACCAAACCAAAAGAAATTCTAAAACTTTTGTTAGTCTACGAAATAGATAATTCTCTATATGTGCTGAATGTGATTAACCTATGATTTATTTAAATGAAAAAAATCGTCTCAGAGACTTCAGCATATATTCTCATATCTACATCTAGTGTCTGCTTTATTTGTTTCTGCATTCATTTCTATAGTTTTTTTTTTTACCGTTTCTTTGTCGTGAGAAGGTATGCTTTGGTTGTCGTTAAACCGTCACTGATTGATCAGCAGCGTTGATTGACTGACAGCTGTCAGCATGTTTGTAATGATAGTCTGTGATTGTCCTCGTTCATATCTGCTCAGGATGTTCTCAGCTATGAATACTGCTACTGTACAGTATAATGTGAATAAGCGCATTATCATGTTTCTGAGTCTGAAGAGGCTCCGGATCTTCATCCTCCTCCACTACACTCTTAAAAATAAAGGTTCTTTATTGGCATCAATGGTTCCACAAAGAACCTTTACCATCCATGGAACCTTCTCATTCCACAAAAGGTTCTTTACAGTGGAAAAAGGTTCTTTAGATTATTAAAATGTTCTTCACACTGGAAGAAAAATGGTTCTTTTAAGAACTGTTCACTCAAAGGTTCTTTGGGGAAGCTAAACTGGTTCTTCACGGCATTGCTGTGAAAACCCCTTTTGGAGCCTTTATTTTTAAGAGTGTAGTCTGTCATTTCTGAGGTTACAAAGTTGGTTTAAAAACATCTGACAATGAGAAAATGAGCACTACAAAAGTTTTTATCAACAAAAACTGTGACATCTTGGTACTAGCCACCACTGTCATCAATAAAGAAATTAAAAATAAACTTCAAACTTTTGAAGGAGAAAAGAAGTCCTACATATTAGATTAATAAATACGAAATACATTTAGATTATTTTAGAAAATGTAGAAAATGCTTGTCCATTTTTTTTTCATTTGTTCCCCTAAAATTAATGAAAAACACAACCATTACGACAAAAATGCTATCAAGTTATTTACAGTTTTTTATGTTAAAGTTTTTTTTGAAAAGCTGTTGTAAAAAAAAGTACATGCCCTTTCCTTTCGTGTCGCTTTCTCAGTTGAATAATGAAAACAGCGTGCACATATATGCTTTCAGTGTTCATTTTTTGAGTTAAATAATGAAATTTACAATGCTTTGTTGAAATAAAATAAAAAAAACACTGAATTCATTTTTTTGTCAGCTGGGCTACGTCGTTCTGTTATTTTGTGCAAACTCACACATGCTGAAATGCATAACAAACATTTGAATACAATTTTAAGTAATGGAAAAAAAAACAAGTAAATCGAAACACTACAAAAATAAAAAGGGTTTGTTTATTATAATTGCTTAATTGGTCCAACAAAAATGTCACCAATGTCATAAAAATCTTGTTTATTTTGTTCATGAACACACACACTGTCCCTTCACCGTTTTTGTTCTCCACTGATCTCATGTCTTTCTTCTCTTTCTCGCACTCATCTCTGTTTTCAGCTGATCTCCGGATCCATTCGGCTCTCGCCTTTTTGAATTTTAGGATATATTTTCTGATAATTATTCCATAATCATCAAACTCCCTTGTATGTTTAATGCAACTCAATCACTGTTCAGAAAGATTCTGCACTAAACTGACGGACCAGCATGCATTGGGTCCGATGCTCGAAATCATTAATGCACACCAATGGTTATGTAAAAAGAGGAGGGATAAATGTATACTTCTGTGGTTGCTGTTTTGTTAAACACTGTGTCTTCTGTGGCCATATTCTGTCTATCCTGAAAAGTTTTTTCATGCAAAACATGACATTGATGAAAATGTGCAAATGTTCCACGTTTGTTTATAATTTCAGAACATATGAATAAATAAAAAAATCATTTACACAGAATCTGTGCTGGAATTCCCTGAATACGCTGTGAAAACCCCTTTTGGAGCCTTTATTTTTAAGAGTGTAGTCTGTCATTTCTGAGGTTACAAAGTTGGTTTAAAAACATCTGACAATGAGAAAATGAGCACTACAAAAGTTTTTATCAACAAAAACTGTGACATCTTGGTACTGGCCACCACTGTCATCAATAAAGAAATCAAAAATAAACGTCAAACTTTTGAAGGAGAAAAGAAGTCCTACATATTAGATTAATAAATACGAAATACATTTAGATTATTTTAGAAAATGTAGAAAATGCTTGTCCGTTTTTTTTTCATTTGTTCCCCTAAAATTAATGAAAAACACAACCATTAAGACAAAAATGCTATCAAGTTATGTACAGTTTTTTATGTTAAAGTTTTTTTTGAAAAGCTGTTGTAAAAAAAAGTACATGCCCTTTCCTTTCGTGTCGCTTTCTCAGTTGAATAATGAAAACAGCGTGCACATATATGCTTTCAGTGTTCATTTTTTGAGTTAAATAATGAAATTTACAATGCTTTGTTGAAATAAAATTAAAAAAACACCGAATTCATTTTTTTGTCAGCTGGGCTACGTCGTTCTGTTATTTTGTGCAAACTCACACATGCTGAAATGCATAACAAACATTTGAATACAATTTTAAGTAATGAAAAAAAACCAAGTAAATCGAAACACTACAAAAATAAAAAGGGTTTGTTTATTATAATTGCTTAATTGGTCCAACAAAAATGTCACCAATGACATAAAAATCTTGTTTATTTTGTTCATGAACACACACACTGTCCCTTCACCGTTTTTGTTCTCCACTGATCTCATGTCTTTCTTCTCTTTCTCGCACTCATCTCTGTTTTCAGCTGATCTCCGGATCCATTCGGCTCTCGCCTTTTTGAATTTTAGGATATATTTTCTGCTAATTATTCCATAATCATCAAACTCCCTTGTATGTTTAATGCAACTCAAACACTGTTCAGAAAGATTCTGCACTAAACTGACGGACCAGCATGCATTGGGTCCGATGCTCGAAATCATTAATGCACACCAATGGTTATGTAAAAAGAGGAGGGATAAATGTATACTTCTGTGGTTGCTGTTTTGTTAAACACTGTGTCTTCTGTGGCCATATTCTGTCTATCCTGAAAAGTTTTTTCATGCAAAACATGACATTGATGAAAATGTGCAAATGTTCCACGTTTGTTTATAATTTCAGAACATATGAATAAATAAAAAAATCATTTACACAGAATCTGTGCTGGAATTCCCTGAATATTTGGTTGTATTTTTGCATTAGATCTTTAAAGAACCAGAAGCACAACAACAACATTAACTAACTTTGCATTTACATTTATATATAAATCTGAGATAATAAGCCTTTGCAGCTTAATCAAAACAAAGACTTCTCTCTATTGCACTGCTGAAATGCCGTTAAACAAACAAACTGTCTAGCCTAACCGTCTCTCTCACACATACAGTAGATGAAGTGAACTGCAGCTCTGTCTGAGTCAAGCGTGCTCTCAATCTCAGCATCAGCGTGAGTGTGTGTGGATAGCGTGTGTCATGAAAGATCCTTTGTTGTTGGACAGTGAAGTCACTCTTTGACTCGTGAGTTGGTCGGGTGGGACTGTGCAGAGCTCAGAGCCCAGCGAGGGGCTTTCAGAGTCAGACGTGGGGTGAATGAAGCTCTGTGTCGACCCACCTTCCCTCTGGAGCAGGAGGAAACGACTCACACGGCCAGCAGTCTATTTGCTATAAGGCAAGAGTCACTCTTGCTCATACTTTGGGTTTTTGTTCCTCTCAGTTTTAGATATTACTTCATTCACTTCTTAAATGTAACTATTGTGCCTCAAAAAGGGATAATACTTGAATTTAAGATGCTTATTTTGCTTAAAGGGGTCATATGATGCTTTTTTAAAGATCATTATTTTGTGTATTTGGTGTAACAGAATATGTTGACATGCTTTAATGTTCAAAAAACACATTATTTTTCAAATACTGTACATTATTGTAGGTCATAAAATGCATTGCTCTTCTGTTGTAAGTGATCTTAAAGATTCCTAAATGCATCTACTTTCGGAAGGCCAAATAAAGTGCTTTTGCTTTCGCCTAGAAACACACAGTGTCTCCCTGACATGCTGCTTCAACACTATCTGCGGTTACTGAAACCACGCCTTCTTTCTTTGCGTGCACATTTGGGCGCATTATGCAAATATTCCCACATAGTGACCTAGATATGTGGGGGCGTGTTAGAACGAGCCGTTTTAGGGGGGCGTGGCAGAGTCTTAACTTTTATAAAGAATATCTCTTTGATTTTGAGACTTTAGTCTTTGCAACTTCAGGGATCTTATCTATGCACAATCAGCTTGTAACACTCCAAAGAGAAAGGAAAACTTGAAATCGCATCATATGACCCCTTTAACTGTGCACAATGCAAGGAAAATAACTGGCTGTTCGCATAAAACGAAGGCTTTAAATTAAAACCAAGCAGAAGCCACTGCTAGCCGGTTGATTCAAAAGTGGGTGGAGCAAGCGTGCAAGCATTCCCATGCATATATGTTGCATTGTATACATGTATATAGTATATGTATATTAGTTCTGTTTAATATGAGTTTATATGACATTTTCTTTCATACATGGTTGCAACAATGTTTTAGCACTAAATATTTAGGTTGTATTATGAAAATGCTCAATTAACTTTTGTTTCTTAAAGGTTCGTAGACATTTAGTTGCTTTCAAATTAAACCCCATATAAAAGTCGCTCTATCATTACTTGCAATTACTTTTATAAGTGATCAAACTTGTGATTTTCACCTGGTGGATGATTACATAACACCCTAGCAACCAGCCCGAACCCCCCAGCTACTATGTTTATCTTTATCCATTACGCCTCACCACCCCAGAAATCTAAGCTAAACGTGCACGCTTGAATGTATAGGTGTGTGTTTCAATCCTCATAAATCGCTCATAAATCACAGCTCATCATTAGCAAATGTTCCCTTGCATACTTCAAAGAGCATAAACTCAGAGAGGTGTGTGCCCTGCATCACCCAGTGTATACTGGGTCGCTGTGGAAACGCTGCGCTGTGTTGTAGCCGGCTGGCAAGAGTGCAAATGTCTTCTGTATTCTGAGCAAATGCCTGGCATGGATACAGGGACGAGGCCGGGGTGTGACACACACACACACACACACATGTATGTTGCCCTTAGGGCTGACAGTATATGTCCTTAAGAAACATATCTGGCTTTGTGTTGTTTGGTTAGTGTGTGTGTGTCAGGCAGGAATGGGGTGAGGAGTTTATTCACACTATATGTCAGAGTCGTCCTGTCAGACAGATGATTAAGTGCTTCAAGCCCAGATCAGATATCCGTCCTGTTTAAGAGAGCTCTCTCTGGGTCATTCATACAGACCCACAGGAAAGGCTGAAGGTTTGCACGTTTGCACACAGGTGTGTTGTTGTTAGCCATGTAATTGCTAAAAAAAAATCATGCACCGATGCATTACACTTCTACAGTATACAAAGTAGTTTTCTCTATGGATTTTGTGCTTGTGTTGATGCTTATTAAATGATTTACACCTGTGTTTGTTTGTTGTTATGTTCGATTATTTTGTTTGTTGATTTGTCCTTGTCCCTGTTTTTTTTGCTTATTTACATTTGTTGGTTTGTTATCATTTGTTATTTTGCAGCTGTGTTTATGCTGGTGCAGTATACAAAGTAGTTTTCTCTATGGATTTTGTGCTTGTGTTGATGCTTATTAAATGATTTACACCTGTGTTTGTTTGTTGTTATGTTCGATTATTTTGTTTGTTGATTTGTCCTTGTCCCTGTTTTTTTTTGCTTATTTACATTTGTTGGTTTGTTATCATTTGTTATTTTGCAGCTGTGTTTATGCTGGTTTGTTTGCTGCTGCTTTATATTTTTATTTGTCTCTTGTTTTTTGTTGCTTTGCAGTTTGTTGAGCTGTGTTGGTGTGTGTTTGTTAATTTACACTGTGTGTGTGTGTGTGTGTTGATTTGGAGTTGTGTTTGTTGGTTAATTTATCCATGTGTATGTTCGCCACTTTATGTTTTTATTTATGTTTTGTTTGCTCCACTTTATTGAGGTCTGTTGTTTTTTTTGCTACTTTACTCTTATTTTTGTTTGTCTGTTGCGTTGGACTTGCATTTGTTTGTAGATTTGTTCTTGTGTTTGTTTCTTGTTTTGTATGTTTTTGTTTTGTTGTTACTTTGCGCTTGTAGCATTTGTTGATTTGTTTGTTGGTTAATTTGCATATGTATTTTTGTCGCGTTGCATCTTTATTTTTGTTTGTTTGTTGCTTTGCACTTTGTTGAGTTGTACTGATTTGTGTTTGTTATACTTGTTTATGTTTTTTTGTAATTGTGTGTTGTTTTGTTTGCTGGTCAATTTGTGCATGTGCATGTTTTCTGCTTTGTATTTTTATTCATGTTTGTTTCTTGTTTTTTGTTGCTTTGCTCTTTGTTTAGTTGCCCTGGAGTGTGTTTGTTTCTTTACACTTGTTTATGTTTGTAATTGTTTGTCTGTTGTTTTGTTGTTTGATGTTTTGTTTCTTGGTTAATTTGTGCAGGTTTGCTGCTTTATCTTTTTGTTCACATTTCTTGTTTTGTTTGTTGCTTTGCACTTTTAGTTGTGCTGGTGTGTTTGTGTTTCTTTGCACATTTATTTATGTTTGTTTTTGTTTTGTTTGTTTGTTGCTTGGCGCTTGTGTTAATTTGTAGAATTTTACTTGTGTGTGTTGCTTTATACATTTATTTATGGTTGTTTTCTAGTTATGTTTACACTGATGTTTGTATTTTTATTTGTTATGTTTTGATTTTGCATCTATGTTGATGTGTGTTTTTTGTTTTGCACTTGTTTATCTCTGTTCATGCACATGAGAGATTAAAGTTCTGTCATTTGTAGCTGCGAGAGTTGTTGATGGGTTTCTTTGTGTCGGAAACAGCGATGTCTGTCGCCTGCTATTTTTATGTTTGTGGTTTCATCTCGTGCCAGCGCCAACGTTTCGTGACCGCTTGACCCTGACAGAGCAAAACAGTACTGATGCCAACCCACACTAAGAGGAAGTGAAACCATCTCAGTGATATTTGGAGATGATCTCCTGCATCTTATTTCATTACTTACTTGTGTGCTATCGAATGTGTCTTTTCTGGGTAATATTCCCTTTCTATAATTTCTATTTGTTTGTTGCAGTTTTTTTTTTTTTGCACTATAGTCTCAGTGGGAATAAAACTAACAACCGAGGATTTAGATTTTGTGCTGCTTTCAGAGGCGTATGGTTGGAGGAGAGTAAACTAAACTCTGAATCACAGACATGATCAGAGGCATCTGTTGCTTAGTCATTCGTTTAGTGCCACAGATGAGTGTAACCTGCTTTTGTTGTGTTTTTCGTTTGCAGATGTCTTATGGTAAGACCGTGATGGTGGAGCATTGAGGAAGCAAGATCAAGAAGGGAAGACAGAGAAATATTTCAGAGGAAGGGTTTGAGCTGAAGACCAGAGTGATGTTGGCCCCTGAACAGGAGCTGCTAAGCTCTTCCAAACCCATCAAATACGGAGAGCTCATCGTCCTCGGGTAAGAATGACTCCTCTTTCTCAATCAGATTTACATTTATGATTAGTAAATCTTACTAATGCAGCATTGTGTACTAATGTTTTGTCTCCACAGCTACAACGGCTCCCTACCGAACGGAGACCGTGGCAGAAGAAGGAGTCGTTTCGCTCTGTTTAAGAGACCCAAAGCCAATGGAGTCAAACCCAGCACCGTCCACAGCACATGCAGTCCACAGACCGCCAAGGTACACGCCCATTTTCCCGATAATCATTTTTATACGTCTTTTAAAAGCCTTTATTGCTCATTTACGTGTCACATTTAATTTTTAAGGGCTTCTGCACAAGCCAAGTGTTTAAATGTGAGCTGGTTTTCTTATCATTCTTCGCTGCCGGTGAATGTGCATCTAAAGCATGTGTAGCATGCAACACTTTTATCCAGAGTGACTTCACCCTCTCATTTCATTGTCACATGTTACTCCTGCATGTCTGAATATGATAAATGAACTGTAAGCTGATTTGACTTATGTAAATATTATGAACCGGCATGCTCTTGACAAGGTTTCTGGTGTGCATGTGGTGTTTCTGCAGGCCATCAGCAACAAAAACCAGCACAGTGTGTCGTATACGCTGTCCAGGGCGCAGACGGTAGTCGTGGAGTACGCACACGACAGCACCACCGACATGTTTCAGGTATGTTTATGTTTCTTCAGGTAACTGTGTGTTTGAATTGTGTACAGATTTAGTGGGTGCATTTGTACTTGGATCTGGTTTGCATCCTTTAAACCAGTGAGGCACCGAAATGCAACACCAAAACCAAAATTGACAAAATTAGCTGAAACCGAAAATAAAGTTTATTTAATAATATTTAATAATAAACCCTCAAATAAAAACAGTTATAAACATTTCAATTGCACATAAATATGTTTTTATATCAACTTACCAATTATAAAATCATGTTTCTACTCCAATACGTTTTTGGAATATAAAAATGTAACTGGTATCTGTCATTATAAACTTATTTTCATGACAGATGTATTCAAACAGATTAAATAATGAAGACAACAGGTTAAGTAAAATATTATAATGTAATAGTGCATATACTTAGCAAAATAATTTATGGACATCGAATGGCTTTCTTGAGGTAAATATAATGTTTACAAGCTGTTTTACTGACATCTTTCCGTAGTTGAAACACTGATCGAGTGATTGATACATTTCAATAAGTTGAAATCTCAACACCTTATGATGTTCATTCATGTTTATTTTGTAGTATATCTAGTATTAAAGAAGAAGAGATTGCTTCATGTGCCACTTGAAATGAGGCACTACAGTGACCGATCACGCTATGTTAAAGAGCATCAAAACCACATTTATTGTTTGAATTGTGTGATAAAATGGACAGAAGCAACTAAAAACGGCACAGACTAAAAGATCTCGGTTCATTAAAAATGGAGATAAATCGATATTATCAATGCCCTCCAAAAACCAAAAATGTATTTTCAGTTGCTGAAATTTTGGTGCATTACTACTTTATGTAGAAAGTGCATATAAATAAACTGCACAGTTAGTGCATATAAATAAACTGCACAGTTAGTGGTACAATATAAACTCTCTAAACACTGAAAGTTCTTCATCGCTTTCATTCATGTCAATCTGTTTTTACTCTTGTGTGTCACAGATTAGAGATTCCAATACAATTTCCCCTTAATCACTGCAGAACCCGTCTTTCTTTTGCAGATCGGCCGGTCCACTGAAAGCCCCATTGATTTTGTGGTGATGGACACGGTGCCTGGTTGTCACGGCAAAAGCGGCACGCTGTCATCTCAGAGCACTATATCACGATTTGCGTGTCGGATTGTGTGTCAGAGAGCGCCGCCCTACACCGCGCGCATCTACGCTGCCGGCTTCGACTCGTCCAAAAGCATCTTCCTGGGGGTGGGTCAAACACACTCCTCTGACACAAACTCTCTCCTCTCTAACAGTCTTTCATACTCATCCATCCATCCATCCGTTCCACGATGCTTTCATGTGTTCACCTGTCCACTATCACTCATCCTGGAGAGGCTGGAAATGAACAAGTGAGTGAGTGAATGAACTAAAGTTTTCGGTCAGTAAAAGTTTGTATATGATACTTTTGAAAGAAGTATCTTCTGCTCACTAAGGCTGCATATATTTGATCAAAAAAAAAAATATATATATATATAAAAATTTTTATGTAACTGCTTGCTGTGATCAAAGCTGTATTCTCAGCATCATTACTCCAGTCTTCAGTGTCACATGATCCTTCAGAAATCAGTATAATATGCTGATTTGCTGCTCAAGAAACATTTCTGATTATTATCAATGTTGAAAACAGTTGTGCCGCTTCATATTTAAAAAAAAAAATGGTGATAATTTTTTTCAGGATTTAAAAAAAATAGATAAACATTATAAGTGTTTAGATTATAAATGTGTTTACTGCCACTTTTGAACAATTTAATGCATCCTTGATTAATAAAAGATTAACAAAAAAAAATTAATCTTACTGACCCCAAACATTTAAATGGTAGTCTGTGTGTATGATTGAATGAATGAATGAATGAATGAATGAAGTGATCAATCGTGTGAATCTGTGAATGAAGTGTGTGAGCAAATTAATTAGTGAACAAAGTGAATGAATGCATGAATCGCTAAACGAAGTGAGTGAATGAATGAATCCGTGAATAATTGAGTGAATCAGTGAATACAGTAAGAGAACAAATTAATCAGTGAATGAAGAGAGTGAACGAGTGAACCTGTGAATAAGTGAGTGAACAAATGAATTGGTGAAAGAATTGAGGGAACAAATTCGGGAAATGAAGTGAGCAAATGAACGAAAGAATGAATGAATCGGTTAATGAACGAATGAATGAATCAGTGAACGAAGTGAGCGAATGAATGAAGTGAGTGAATGACTGAATCAGTGAACGAAGTGAGCGAATTAATGAATCAGTGAATGAAGTGAATGAATGAATCAGTAAATGAAGTGAGCGAATGAATGAATCAGTGAATGAAGTGAGCGAATGAATGAATCAGTGAATGAAGTGAGTGAATGAACGAAGTGAGTGAATGCATGAATCAATGAACGAAGTGAGCGAATGACTGAATCAGTGAACGAAGTGAGCGAATGAATGAATCAGTGAGCGAATGAATGCATCAGTGAATGAAGTGAGTGAATGAATGAATCAGTGAATGAAGTGAGCGAATTAATTAGTGAGTGAAGTGAGCAAACAAATGAACTGGTCAATGAATTGAGGGAATGAGTGAATCGATAAATGACTTGAGTGAACAAATTAATTGCTGGATGAATTGAGGGAAGAAATTAATCAGTAAATGAAGTGAGCAAACGAATGAAGGAATGAATGAATCGATTAATGAACGAATGAATCAGTGAACGAAGTAAGCGAAATAATAAATCAGAGAATCGGTAAATCAACAAACTAATGGACCGGTTTTCCCTCTGTCCTCAGGAGAAAGCGGCGAAATGGTGGTGCGCTGACAGCCAGATGGACGGCCTGACCACCAACGGCATATTAGTGATGCGACCGCGGCACGGCTTCACCTGCGAGTCCAAACCGGGCTCCTGGAGAGAGATCTCAGTCTGCGGCAACGTCTTCACGCTCCGAGAGACCCGGTCCGCTCCGACACCCGGAAAACTGGTGAGAGCTGACATTAGACTTTAATAGACTAGCCATTTAACACACCACCAAATTTAGATCAAAGAATGACCGAGGCTTGATGAAATCCTCCAAAACGAGGTCAAAACTTTGCCATAGCGACATCTCTGTAACACACAGATAAACATAAGAGTGACATTTCCTTGTTTCCCAGCTTCGCCATGACAACTCTGATCATGTGTTGGTAAATACTCATTTTAGTGCTTGACAATTCCCACTGTCCTTGTCTGGAATCACACAAACACTCACAGTTTGCAGTGTGAAGAAGAATTTGTATATTTGTAAATCTTTTCAATCAGCGAAGGCCCACAGGGACTGAATCAGCACATAGCTGGTGTGTTTGTGTGTGTGTTGTGCGTGATATGACTCCCGCCCGACTGCACAGTTTGTTGTGTTGTTCAGATCTGGTCTCCATGGTGTCAGAAGTCCTGTCCGTAACCTCGCCATGCAGCTTTTTCTCTCTGGATGCACAGTGTGTGAGAACGAGAGGTTATGAAATGACTGTCGCTGGTAAACAACTGCCATTCTGAAAACCTCTAAACCAGTTCCTCTCAGAAATGTGTTTCTAAGTTTTATAACTCAGAAAGTGTCTTACTGAAGCTGAATCATTATTAGATCGAAAAATCAAAAGAAGGAATAATGCTTAAGTTAAAGAAAATAGCCTATTTCAGTTATTTTAGTACCATTCATATACTACTGTAGTTTTTGTTGATTAGTATTTTTAATATATATTGTTTTCTCTTTCATTTTAGTTAAAGTTTTAGTAATCTTGCTGCGTTTGCCATTTTTAAATAGTTTTTTATGTTTATATAATAAATGTATAATTCATTTTTCTTTATTAGTTTTAGTTTCGGTTGTTGTAGTAGGCTACTTCAAGATAAAATCAAATAGAAATGTTGCCTTGGCAAGTAGCTGAAGTAAAATGTTTAATTATATATATATATATATAACATTTAATATATATTATATACTTTTTTCATTGTTATTTTAGTATCATTGATATACTATTGTATAGATTTTTTATAAATTGACTTTACTTTTAAAGTTTTAGTAATCTTGTAGTGTTTTGGACATTTTTATTAGTTTTTTTATGTTTATACAGTTTTTATTACTTGATTAGTTGTAGTTGTTTTCGTATTTAAAGTTAAAATGAAGAAGAAATGTTGCCTTGGCGAGGAGCCGAAATAAAAAAAAATTTCATTTTTTTAATATAAATTTTTATTTTAGTTTAGTTCAGTTATTGTTTATTTTATTTTAGGTTTTAGTTAACTGGAATAATCTATTTTTTTCTTATTTAGGATTTTTTGTGCATTGTGGCATTATTTCTATATATAAAAACCCCTACCGTTTTCGTGAGATTTACCTTTTAATAACTCTGTCGTGTTAACTCTGGTTTTGTGCTGTGAGTTGTAGTAAAGCAGTATTTCTGACGGCACCCCTGTGTAAACTCATCTGTATATTGGCAGTAGCTGTGTTTGGTGTCTATCTGGCCGTGTTTGGCGATGTGGGCTGGGTTTGTGTGTCCTGGCGGAGACAGCAGACCTGAGGTGCATAGTCTGCGCTCTCTAAATAGTGGATGTGGTTTGGACTTGTTTCATTACTGACTCATGCAGAGCTGTGCGGCTAGTGTTTGAGACGGAGGTCGTGTAGATGAGAGCATCATCTACTGGACGCTTCGAGTCAGTGCAGATTGAACTTTTGATAACTCAAGTGAAAGAAACTACCTGTAGATGGTTATATTAGCCAGACACATTAATCGCTCAATATCTGACTGTTTTATGATTATCCTGCTTTGATTAGCAGAAGTGGCTGTTTTCCATTGTGTCAGTTCCAAATGCTGGCCTTGTTGTTAATGATATAATTGTTAATGATATATCATTTTAGTGAATATATAAACTATTAATATAATTATCTTTTTTTTTCAAAAATTTGTTTTTAAATAATTAATTATGTTTATATATATATATATATATATATGTATATATATGTGTGTGTGTGTGTGTAGAAATGATGTAAAGCCTTCCCAATGGATAACATATTCCATTAAAAAAAATTTTTTGTGAATATCTAAAATATATATATTTAAAAATCATATATAAAACATATGAAACAAATGACATACATCTAATTAAAAATATGTATATTTATATATGATTTTTTACATGATTCATAAAGCAAACTTTTGATTTTGCTAGTTAGATTTGTTGAAGTCAGTATGTATGAGCAATGGTAATTTTCTGTTTTTATAATGAAAAATATTTATATTTTTATTTTTCATTTTTATTTTAAAATATATATACATATATGTTTTAGGAATAGTATTTTTCTATTTTAAAATCATTTTGTAAATATATGAAATAAAAAATGCATATAATGAAAAATATTGGTATTTTTATTGTCTTTTTTTATACATCAATAAGTGAGCATTTAGTTTTAATAATTTTAATGTGATTTTCAACCAAAACAAACTTCTGTTACCATTTCTTTTTGCACAAATCATGTTGCTCCATCAATATTCTATGATACGAAATAATATTGTTTTGACAATCATTTATTTTGAGACCATTTATTTAAAAAAACAAACCAAAACACACTTTAGTTGCCAAAATCAAACAAAAATGCGGCAAGGTTTAATGTGGAGTTTATTGAAATCAATATATATAACTAATAGTGAAGTGATCAGTCCCACTAATTACAAAACATGTTGTTCTGTTTCTCTCTCTCTCTCTGTAGGTGGAGAATGAGTGTCACGAGCTGGTGGATGGCACTTTAATTGACCTGTGCGGCGCAACTCTGCTGTGGCGTTCGGCGGAGGGTCTGTCGCGCACACCGACCCCCAAACACCTGGAGGTGCTGCGGTGGGAGCTGAACGCGGCACGGCCCCAGTGTCCCGTGGGCCTGCACACCCTGGCCTTCCCCAGCCTGGAGTGCTCCTCCAGCCCCGACCACCAGCCCTGGGCCTACCTGACCTGCGGCCACGTGTACGGCTGGAGGGGCTCCGCCGAGGAGGATGAGTCCCAGAGCAGAGAGGAGCCGAGGCTGGAGCCGGGGCTGGAGCAGGGCGAGCGCGAGTGCCCGCTGTGCCGCACCCGGGGCCTGTACGTGCCGCTGAAGCTAGGCCTCGAGTCGGGCTTCTACCTGGACGCTGCGCCCCCCACGCACGCCTTCAGCCCCTGCGGACACGTGTGCTCGGAGCGCACCGCCACCTTCTGGAGCAGACTGCTGCTGCCACATGGCGCTCACGGCCTCTGATGTGTGTGTGTGTGTGTGTGTGTGTGTGTGTGTGTAGAAATGATGTAAAGCCTTCCCAATGGATAACATATTCCATTTAAAAAATTTTTTAGTGAATATCTAAAATATATATATTTAAAAATCATATATAAAACATATGAAACAAATGACATACATCTAATTAAAAATATGTATATTTATATATGATTTTTTACATGATTCATAAAGCAAACTTTTGATTTTGCTAGTTAGATTTGTTGAAGTCAGTATGTATGAGCAATGGTAATTTTCTGTTTTTATAATGAAAAATATTTATATTTTTATTTTTCATTTTTATTTTAAAATATATATACATATATGTTTTAGGAATAGTATTTTTCTATTTTAAAATCATTTTGTAAATATATGAAATAAAAAATGCATATAATGAAAAATATTGGTATTTTTATTGTCTTTTTTTATACATCAATAAGTGAGCATTTAGTTTTAATAATTTTAATGTGATTTTCAACCAAAACAAACTTCTGTTACCATTTCTTTTTGCACAAATCATGTTGCTCCATCAATATTCTATGATACGAAATAATATTGTTTTGACAATCATTTATTTTGAGACCATTTATTTAAAAAAACAAACCAAAACACACTTTAGTTGCCAAAATCAAACAAAAATGCGGCAAGGTTTAATGTGGAGTTTATTGAAATCAATATATATAACTAATAGTGAAGTGATCAGTCCCACTAATTACAAAACATGTTGTTCTGTTTCTCTCTCTCTCTCTGTAGGTGGAGAATGAGTGTCACGAGCTGGTGGATGGCACTTTAATTGACCTGTGCGGCGCAACTCTGCTGTGGCGTTCGGCGGAGGGTCTGTCGCGCACACCGACCCCCAAACACCTGGAGGTGCTGCGGTGGGAGCTGAACGCGGCACGGCCCCAGTGTCCCGTGGGCCTGCACACCCTGGCCTTCCCCAGCCTGGAGTGCTCCTCCAGCCCCGACCACCAGCCCTGGGCCTACCTGACCTGCGGCCACGTGTACGGCTGGAGGGGCTCCGCCGAGGAGGATGAGTCCCAGAGCAGAGAGGAGCCGAGGCTGGAGCCGGGGCTGGAGCAGGGCGAGCGCGAGTGCCCGCTGTGCCGCACCCGGGGCCTGTACGTGCCGCTGAAGCTAGGCCTCGAGTCGGGCTTCTACCTGGACGCTGCGCCCCCCACGCACGCCTTCAGCCCCTGCGGACACGTGTGCTCGGAGCGCACCGCCACCTTCTGGAGCAGACTGCTGCTGCCACATGGCGCTCACGGCCTCTGCCCCGCCTGCCCCTTCTGCATGCGGCCGCTCGCCCGCCACAGGAAGAGCGTCAGGCTCATCTTTCAGGGGACGCTGGACTAAGTGTGTGTGGCTGCGTCCCAAATCACCAACTACACCCTTAAAGGGTTAGCCCACCCAAAAATGAGATTTAGCCTGTGCTTTACTCACCCTCAAGGCATCCTATAGGTGTATATGACTTTCTTCTTTCAGACGAATCCAATCTGAGTCATATGTGAAGCACAAAAGCAGTCATAAGTAGCACGGGTATATTTGAAAGCAATAGCCAACAATACATTGTATGGGTCAAAACTATCGAATTTCTAAAGTACGGAAACTTTGCTTCCTTTGCTCCTGTAAACAAACTCGTGAGACTAGCATATCTCAGAGACGGCTTGCACGTATGACAGATAGCGGAAGTTAGTGATGGGCGCTTTCGAATCACTGATTTGTGACGCTTTGAAACTTTTTTAATCATTTGTTTCGAAACAGTGGTTCGGAGCGCATATCAAACTCGCGCCAAAGTCACGTGATTTCAGTAAACGGGGCTTCATTACGTCAAAACTGTTTCAAAATTTCAATGGTTCACCGCTGGGGGGGTCTCTGATCTCGGATCAGTTTTATCAATTTGTCGACATTTTTTACGAGACACTTTTACTGGCCTCTATATACAAGCTCTCCATAAAACAAACAATACAAGCCCTGGAAATTAATATAAAATATTCTAAAAACCACATACTATACAGACACTTCATATTTAATGGTATTTTATAATTTTTTATTAGATTTAATGTATTATACTTTCAATAAAAACCAATGGGTTTTTAAAAGCTATTTTTATGCATGTTTTGCATGAGTTTTTGCTGTATTTACACAGTTTTGACCATGCAACAGGGATGTGGTGTTTCGAGCGCAAATCATTTTGCGAAGCAATTGAAAAGGTTTGTTTCTCCCATCACTAGCGGAAGTGAGAGAAAAGTGTTTATAACATTTGAAATATGGATATTTTTCTTACAAAAATGCATGGATTTGCTACAGGAGGCCTTTATTCACCCCCCCGGAGCCGTGTGAGGCATGTTTTAACATGGTTAGATGTACTTTATTGTACTTCTTTTGGACTGTTGAAACAAACACCCACCCACTGCCATTATAAAGCTTGGAAAAGCAAGGATAATTTTTTTATATAACTCCGATTGGATTCATCTGAAAGAAGAAAGCCACATACACCTAGGATGCCTCGAGGGCGAGTAAATCATGGGCTAATTTTCATTTTTGGGTGAACTATCCCTTTAAATAGGGCAATATTTGAGGGGACAGCCATTTATAGTGCTGTCCGAAACCTTAGTGGATGTTATCGAGTGCACTCGTTCGATCCCACAATGCACAGCAATAACAAGTGTACAACTGATGTATGCTCAAATGTCATTTTACATAATCCATCCATTCATTTTTACAAAGCGCTCATCCTCAGAATACAACGTAATACAACATGGGTATAAATTCACTGTAAACTGATTATTGAATTGTTTAATTTGGGTTTATACATCATTTCCATGACAGAGTTTAAGATAAATCCTTTCATCTTACTACTGGAGCTGCCAGTGTGCCGGTTTTAAAGGATTATTAAACAGCAGCACAAACTATGCAAAAGCAGCAGTCTTTCCTGTGCACTCAGTGTCACTCGTTTTCATTCACTCCTTCTAGTGAACTGTATGAGTGGTCTAGTGCAGGGAATAGTGAATGAGGGTATAGGGGGTGATTTCGGACTCAGCCTGTGTGTGTTTAAAAGCTGCTCCTCTGCCAACACACACATTCAGCTCTGATTTTCCCACAAGCCATCTGTTCTCTGTCTGACTGGATGCTGTTCACTGTACGCTCAGTAGTTTACTGTTTAAAAGCCACTGCGCTTGAGCTGTCCTGCTCGTGCCATAAAAACAGTGTTATGTTAGGAATCTGTACGAATGCTCTCCAGTGGGTGTGCGAACCTGTTTTCTGAATTAATTTACTTTCATTTGTGCTTGTTTTAACCTGCCATAGATTATCACCTCCAAAAATACCAATGATTTTCATCAACAATGAGTTTGAAATTAGGTTATTATATTATATTATGTATATAGTATTAAAGCGGTATTGTTGTTGCATTTTCTCAGAAATGTTTTTGTATCATTCTTAAAGAATAAAGTTATAGATCATATTTCAATTAAACATTGAGCACGTCTTCCACCTATTTTTAAAAATGATATATGGTCAGAGAGACATTATATAGAAAGAAATATAGAGGAAAAAGAGCTGAATGAATGAATGAATGAAAATACACAATAAAAAAATGAATGAATGAGAATAATGAATAAAATGTGACAGAAAAGGCAGAAAACAATGAATGAAAGAAATGAATCAGAACAAGTTACTGTATGTATTACTTTAGCAACAAACAACATAAAGACAATAAATAAAATAAATATCCTAAGAGGGTTATTCATTATTATATTATATTATATCATAGTTGAAAACTGTATTGTTGTTGCATTTTCTCAGAAATATTTTTGTATTGTTCCTAAAGAATAATGTTTCACCATACTTCACCTATTTTTTTATTTAATTTAATTATTTAGAAAAGAAATAAGAAAAGAAAAGCCGAATGAATGAACAGAAATCAATCTTTCTTGAAAATCGAAAAAGAAGGTATTCTTTTATTTTAAAGATGGTACATTTATGAATGTACGTTACATGCAACTTTACGAGGAACAATAATACAATAATACAATAATTATAAGCTCAGTATAAAAAGTGTCTATTGTCAAAAAGTCTCCAAAACCACGCATTTTTGGCTAATACAAAAGTAAAAAAAAAAAAAAAAAAAATCTCAAACAATGAATCGAAAGACTTCATGACGGAGTGAGATTCGTCTTGTACGCGTTGACAAGCGCAAACCGGAAGTCTCTGGGTTTCGCGGGCAGTGCATTATGGGCCGGTGGCCGGCTGACCGCAGCCGAGTGAGTGAGGGATCCGTCAGTGAGGATGTGAGTGGGATCTGACGATGTTATGATCGCCTGGAGCTGCTTTATTTCATATAACAGGTACTTGAGAGGCGCTGCGGTGTTTGTGAGTGTGTGAGGCGCGGAAGCGGATGTTTATTATGATTAGCGCTCATGCTAACAGCGGCTGATTACGTGGAAGCGCACAATAACAAACCCAAACACCAAACTACTCAATCTGCTGCAAAGACCACCAGAAACCACTCACGCCTGCTGTTAAAGTGTGTCTTTAGACGTCTGTGCGTCAGTTAACGCGAATGCGATGCTGAGGTGATTTGTGTTGCTCCTAACAGGTGATTTTATCATTAATTATTGTGTCTAAATAATCATACATCGTGTTCTGCATCTGTGAAATAGCTTAAAGCTAAGGTTTGTGTCTCCACAAAACATTTAAAGTGATTCAAATAAGATAATCAGTGGGGTTGAGCTGTCATTCATGGGTTTCTGAGTAAAGAAGCATCTATAAAGACTCATAAATATAAATCTGCATAGTTAATAGTTGCTTGAATGAAGTGAGAGGCTTCATTGGGAGCTGATTTGATCCGCTCTCAGCTGACTGAGGCTGCATTCATCTGTCATCATGTGTCCTTGTCTTATCCATTAAAAATCATGAATTATTCGATATGCCAGTGTTTAGTGCTGGAGTGCATTTGGACATTTCATTATTTGGAAATGTCTTGGCTTCGTGCTAGAATCCTTGTTAATTCGAGCTGGAAGACATTGCCATATACTGTATATAGGTCACAATGCCTAAAAAACACAGATGCACTTTCTATATGCAGTATAGTTTTGTATGTATTTGTGGAGTGAAATTTGATTAACATTAATCAACTGAATCTTGCAATCATTTCCAGCTGACATTTAACCCCAAATTCAAAGCTAAATATAAATAGATCGAATAAAACTTAAACAATTTCAAATTTAAACTAAATTATTTCCATGAAATACTGCTGTTTGAGAAAAAAGGTTGTCAGTTATGATTAAAAAAAAAATACAGAATCCTGCAAACATGTCCAAGTGACATTTAAAGAGATTATTTTTGGATGGGATTTAATTTATAATTTAGGAAAATGTTTTATGAAACAGTTTTTTTTATGTAAAATTATATATATATATATATATATTAGTGCTGTCAAACTATTCATCGTGATTAATCGCATCCAACATAAAAGTTTTTCTTTACATAATATATGTGTGTGTACTGTGTTTATTTATTATGTAAATACACACACATACAGCATATATTTTGAAAATATTTACATGTATTTACATGTATATATTTATATTCATTTAATTTATGTAATATATAAATATATTTAATATATAAACTTAACATATTAATCTTAAATATATACATGCATGTGTGTGTATTTATATATACATAATAAATATACACAGTGCACACATGTATTATGTAAACAAAAACTTTTATTTTAGATGCGATTAATCGTTTAACAGCACTTCTATATGTGTGTGTGTGTGTGTGTGT
Organism: Sinocyclocheilus grahami; assembly: GCF_001515645.1. Lineage (NCBI taxonomy): Eukaryota > Metazoa > Chordata > Actinopteri > Cypriniformes > Cyprinidae > Sinocyclocheilus > Sinocyclocheilus grahami. Next base: position 192,903 of record NW_015505431.1, read on the forward strand.
GTATATATATATATATAGTGTTATATATATATATTTTTTTTTCTTAAATCTAAATTAGTTTTTGGCCAAAAAATACTGCAGTTTGTTTAGTTGTGTATTTTTTGTAAATTTTTATTATAATTAATTTAATTATTTACTTATTTATTTTTTGCCTAACTGAGAATTTGTAGAAAAATGTGCTCAGTTGTCAGAAAAATACTGTCACAATGCCAAAAAAACCCCAAATACAATTAAAAACATTAATCCGTTGATTCTTGCAAACACCAATCCAGCTGGTATTTAAACACCCCCCCCCCCCCCCCCCCCCCCCAACCTTTGAGTGAAACATGAAACATGAGTAAGTTCTTGCCAGGCGTCTGTGAGACTCATGGCTGGCGTGGGCTTTGTCTCACAGCAGTCTTTATAGAGCAGCTTCCTGAAGTCAAACCTCAGCGCTTGCCTTTCTCGCTCTGAATGATTAGAAAGCAGACGCGTGCCGAGCAGATCTCCCCTGCACACTAGTCCAGGCTCAGTTTGCCATTTTCTCACTATCTGCTCACTCAGGTGTGAAATCTGCTCTGAAAATCTGATTAAACAGCTAGAAGTGATTTCAGATGACTGCACACACAGCTGCAGGACGTTAGTTAGGGCTGTGTGTGCGTCTCAGTTCATCTTCCTCTTTACGGTTTTCACTCTGACGCACTTGTTTTTGTGCTCGGTGTGAGCGGAACAGATATTTTGCTGATTATATTAAAAACACGACTGTGTCAAGGGGAATTTTGAATGAATCTCTAGTTTTTTTGTTGTCATGTTTAAAACTGTTTTCCATCATTCAACTGATACATTTAGTATTACACAGCTGTTTTAAACCAATCCGATGTTAGTTTGAAGGGAAATCTAGTGCTTTTCCTCTAAAGGACATGTTCTTCCTGTGCTGTGTGTTCTTGCGCTCTCCTTCCAGTCAGCCTCGTATGTGAGGGATCCGCAGTGATGTCCTCCAATCAGGGCTCGTCTCCGGTCGCTCAGTCCAGCGGCCCCAGTGATGGGCTCTTCAGGAAGCCCAGGGCCCCTTCGATGGCCCCCAGACACTATCGGACACCGCCGCCGCGCTCCTTACCGGACGTCTGCCCTAAAGAGCCCACCGGTGAGAGACCAGCCTCCTTCTGCTTAGAAAGACCACTTTATACGCTTGTGGAGAAGTTAATTGTAATTAGATGTTTTTTGGTTATTGTTCTGTATAACTGCAGTGTTATTATAGTATAATTGATTACTATATCATATATACTTTGAATTTAATTAAATTTTTATATTTTCTGTTTTCAGTTTAATTTCAGTTAAAATATTATTAACTTTGTTGTGGTTTTGTTATGCTAATATCTTTTTTGAAACATTTTTATATGTCTATATTTGTCTATATTTTATATATGTCTATTTTTACTTTTTTATTTTCTATAATTTTAGTATTCAAAGCAAACTAAATAAAAATGGGATATGTTGTCTTGTCAACTAGCTGAAATAAAATAAGTTAAAGATGTTTACACTCAAGCAATAAATGCGCTTTTAGTAGTCCAAAAACCACTAACACCAGTTTGTTATATATATATAATTATTTATATATTTGATTATTTTTATTTTATTTTTAGTACTGCAAGATAAACTTAATTTTATTTCAGAGACAGTTATTTGTCAAGGCAACATTTGTCATATGTCATTTTTACTAAAAACTATTTGACTAGTTTTAGTTGTAGTAAATGAGAAATTAAAAAAATTAGACATTTTTTTTAATTGTAGTTTTTGGAAATTTAATTTTATGTTTTTTTTCCTATTTCTATTTATTTATTTCAGTTAACATTTATTTAATTTAAAGTTACAACATTTTTTTGGGGGGGGGGGTTTGGTTGATTATAATAGCCCTGCGTAACTGTCTGTCTAAAAGCCTTCAAAGCCTTTTTAAAAACAAAAAGTCAATAGTAATTTTGACAATAGAGTAATTTTGAAACGCATCTTCCTGACCCCCTATCGTCGTCTGTACAGGTGAGGGTCGTGCTCTCTGTGACGGGCCGTCCGTTGTGGCCGACCAGCACCGCTGGACTGTGTATAACTCTAAAGTGAACCTCCCCGCGGCCCTGAACGACCCCAGGCTGGCCAAGAGAGAGTCAGACTTCTTCACTAAGACGTGGGGCCTGGACTTCACCGAGACCGAGGTCATGCCTTCCTTCTACCTGCCCAACATCAGCCGAGAACACTTCAGCTCCTACCTGCAGGAGACGGCTCAGGTGACAGCAGCGTCTGAATTATTCACACACTGCCTTCTGAAACCGACATCGACACGGTCATAACGCCTCATAATGTGACGGATTTGGCAGTGATTTGTGTCTGTGACACTCTAATAAGCACCAATGTCTTATTAACCGAAATAAGGTTAATAAGGCTGAAATAAAATATGGATGGAAAAATTTTAAATTTAAAAATTAAATAAATTAGAAACTGAAATAAAATTACATTGTATAAAATTAGAATGGTTTCCTTGGTACTGCAAAAATGCATCTAAAATTACTAAAACTAAAGCTGCATTACAAATAAATTAAAGCTAAATAGAAATCTAAAAAACTAATACAAATGACAAAAACGCATAAAATTACAAAAATTTAAATGAAAATAAAAGCTGAAATTATAAAAATAAAGCTTATTTAAAAGTATCTAAAAAATACCATAATAGTATAGAAATATTACTTAAATAATACTGTCACTAAACGCTACCAAAATATATTGCACACAAATACACAAATTAAATAGTCAAATTAATTGGCTTGGGTTTATATATATATATATATATATATATATATATATATATATATATATATATATATCATTTATTTTATTAATATATATACATACATGCTAATAAAAGTGGGAGGAAAAACATAAAATCACTCAAATTAAAATAAAAGCTACTTGAAAATATTAATAAATATCATAATAGTATAAATTGTATAAGTAATATTATATTAAATAATAATATATTATATAAATAATACCACCAATAATCATAACCAACATATAGCTCACACAAATGTTGAGTAAAATTAAAATTGTTTCCTGGGTAACTAACTTAAGTCAGTTGAAGGACTAAAATTGAAATTAAAATAAAGCTAAATAAAAATATGAAAAAAGAAGACTAATAAAAATGACAAAAGCTTATTCAATTACTAAAAGTTAAACTAATGTAAAAGGGTAAAAGCTTATTCATAATATTAGTGCATGCTATAATAATGTACGAATAATACTAGAATAACAACCAACAAACAGCACACAAATGGATTAAAATAGATGATTTTAAAATCAGCTTTGTTGCTGTCTATGTAGGCATCTCACTAGGGTTAGTAAGCTGAGAGTGTATTAATACACTGAGGGTCTTGTTCTGTTCCCTGTCAGTTCTTGAGCCGGAGGAGTATGTGTTTTGTCTGGGTTGCTTGTGTTTATCTCGCACACTCGTGAGAATTCAGACGATGGCAGGCTGAAGGTTACGTGACTCTGCTTTTCCACCGCTGACGCTTCTGAGGAACGGGCCTCTGCGTTTCCTTCGCAAGAAGCTCTTTATTTAGTTGTCAGCTGATCGGAAAGTCATAATCTGTTTCTGTCGAGGGTCTCACGCTGACTGTTTGTTTGTGTCTCTCAGAGGGAGAAGATTCACGAGCGCTGTAAGAACATTTGCCAGAGCAAAGACGATCTGTCCGTGCCCACCATCACCAACAATCACGGTACCGTTGAGTTTGAACAATAATCAAGTCGGCATCAGTGCACCAGCATACAAACATGCGCTTGATAGGAGGAACTCGAATGAATTTGTTTTGTGTTTGTGGCTCATTTGTCTTGTAGATAAAGCCAGAGCTGAACTGGAGCAGGTGCCCAAGGTGAGAACTCTAGCTTGAAAACCACAGTCAGTTTCTCCATCTTCCAAAACAGACCTACCAAGAACTTGTGAAGTGATGAGATGCACTTAAAGTTTTACTTTTTAAAAAAAAAAGTTTTATTGATCAGAACTGCACAATTTATCGATACTGCATTGATCAGAAGTGACAGTAAAGACATTTATAATGCTACATAAGATTTCCATTTCAAATAAATGATGTTCTTTTGAATGCATCACAGTTTCCACAGAAATCTGAAGTAGCACAACTGTTTTCAACACTGATAATAATCAGAAGTGTTTCTTGAGCAGCAAATCAGCATATTAGAGTGATTTCTGAAGGATCATGAGACACTGAAGACTGGAGTAATGATGCTGAAAATTCAGCTTTGATCACAGCATTTTAAAACATATTCACATAGAAAACAGTTGTTTTAAACTGCAATTATATTTTACAATTTTACTGTATTTTTTGATCAAATAAATGCAGAAGAGAGACCTGCTTCAAAGCTAGATCTGCTTTAAACCAAAGTATGCAGTGGTGTTTGTCATCTTTACTTGAAGAGATGCATGAAATCCCTGGAAAATTCTTCTGACTCTGAGTCTGCTTAAAAAGCGTGTCACTGTTGCTCTCTGTTTTAAAGGGCAAAAGTTTCCTTGCCTCTTGACTTTCTTCTCTCTTCGTCTCCCTCAGATCTTCATGAAGCCTGAGTTTGTGCTGAATGATCCAGCCACGTTTAACGCTGTGTTGCCGTGGTCTCACTTCAGCGTCGCCGGGGGCAACAACAGCCGAGATGTTGCATCGTCAAGGTTACTGCAGGAAAAGGTCATTATTTGGTACCATAAGTCATCATTAGCAGTCATTATTTTAGAATCAGCAAGATATTATTATAGTTTATTTTTTTTATATTTTGAACAAGTTGTTTATTTTTGTATTTTTAATTAAAATTTTTGTTAAATTCTTAGTAATTATGCTGTGTTTTTTGAGACTTTTGTTAGTTTTAATTTTAACATGCCTTTTATGGTTTAAAATTTTTTTTTTGTAGTTATTTTAGTATATAAAGTTAAACTAAATTAAAATGAGAAATTACTTTGACAACTAACTGAAATAAAAAATATATATATTTCAGGTCAATTTCATTTCAAGTTACAAATCTATTTTTTCTTATTATATTTAAAAAATACCACTAACAAAATATTTATTTTTATTAAAAAAATAGTAGTATTGTTTTTTTTTTTTTTTTTTTTTTGGTTTGAATTTTAGTTCGCTGTAATAACCTTGCTAATAATACCAGGATTTTTCTTTTTCCCACACTGTTTTTTGGGGATTAATGCCAATATGCTAATGTTAAAATTTAATTTTAATACAATATTTTTATATAATATATAAGTATTTCTTAATTAAATAAATATTTATTTTGTTGTTTTTCCAAGTAGGCCTAAACATTCAAGATAAGTAAACAGTCGTATAATTAAGACATGACATAAATAAGTTAAATAACAATGAACAATTAAACAAATAAAAACACTAGTAGTAGAAGTACATAAATGAAGTGAACAGTCTGTCAGAACATCCCCTGATAAAAGGCTCTGAATCTCTCTGTGTGTGTGTGTGTAGTTGAGTCACTATCTGGACGTGGTGGAGGTGAGCATCGCTCGGCAGATCTCTCTCCGCTCCGAGGCCTTTTTCCACTCCATGTCGTCGCAGCACGAGCTCCAGGACCGTCTGCGAGAAACGGCCGACGCTGTGGCCAAGCTCCGCGCGCGCACCGCCGCCATCGACCGCGTCATGTGCCGCGGGCCGCTGCGAGCGCTGCGAGACGCCCTGACCTGCAACAACTGCATTAAGCTACACAACAAGCTCAAGCTGATGGCCGCCGTGCACCAGACGCAGCCCACGGTGCAGCTGCTCCTCTCCACCTCAGAGTTCGTGGGAGCGCTGGAGCTCATCGCCACCACCAAAGAAGTGCTGCAGCAGGAACTGCAGGGGATTCACAGCTTCAGGTGCTCAAACACACGCACACGCTTACCAGGAAACATGCTAGGAGAATAGGAATGTGCAATGCATGCCGCTCATTTCCTGTTATTTGTGTCCGCAGACATTTGGGTTCTCAGCTCTGTGAGATGGAGAGGTTGATCGATAAGATGATGGTGGCCGATTTCTCCATGTATGCTCAGAGTGATCTCAGTCGACCCTTTGAGGAGGACAGTCAGGTCCTGGAGAAGGTCAGGCATCTTTCACGTGTCACCAGGAATCAAATGTGTGAAATAGAAGAGTTCATTGTAGTGTGACAACATACCATAACTCTCACAGCACACAACTTCCTCCTAAAAGAGCGTTTATCAAAGCTAAACTACAAAAATGTATTCAGTTTATAAAAGGTTTAAATACATGTGGATGTATCTTATTTAAAGTTTAAGTTTGGGATCAATGAGAATTTTTTTGTATCTTCTGCTCACCAAGGCTGCATTTATTTAAGCAAAAATAGATGAAAAATTTTTAAATATTATTACAATTTAAAATAACCGTTTTCTATGTGAATATATGTTAAAATGTAATTTATTCCTGTGATCAAAGCTGTATTTTCAGCATCATTACTCCAGTCTTCAGTGTTACATGATCCTTCAGAAACCACTGTAATATGCTGATTTGCTGCTCAAGAAACATTCATTATTATTACCAATGAAGCATGCACTTATGCTGCTTCATATTTTAGTGGAAACTGTGATGCATTTTATTTTTCAGGATTCTTTGATGAATAGAAAGTAAAAAAAAAAGCATTTATTTAAAATAGAAATCTTTTGTAACATTATAACTGTCTTTACTCTCACTTTTGATCAATTGAATGCATCCTTTCTGAATCGCAGTATCAAATAATTTAAAATAAACACTCACTGACCCCAAACGTTTGAACAAAAAATAAGAGAAAAAAAGCATGCTTTTGAAAACCCAGGCCAAAATGTTTCAAAATCAGTCACGTCATTTCAAATGCCAAACTGAACTTGTGAGTAAATGTCGGTTGAACATGAATTGTTTGAAGCAGACCGCAGCAGTGGTTTCCAGTGCCCAGGTGTGAATGCATTTAGCCCCGTAAATCCGATCATGTGACTGCGCTCGGTAAATCAGGTCATGTTTGTGTTGGATGTGGGCCAGTGTTGGTTTGAGGTTTACAGTGTGAGATTTTCTCATGCAGGTCACAGAGCAGCCTGCAGCGTCAGGAAAGGTTGGTCATGCTCCAAATCCCACGCCGACCAGCGAAACAAACCGCCGCTTGCATTTAATTTCCTTAATGAAAGTACAAAACCACAGACGATGATCGTGAAATCTGATTTATTGTCATTGGAAGTCAAATCAAGATCATCTCAGCAGCATGTGTTACGGGTGATGTTTTAATTTGATTATGAATCTGTGTGTGTGTGTGTTCATCACAGGATCGCTTGCAGTCTCTGGTCTTTGGCCTGTTGAGACAGAGGAAGCTGGATTTCCTGGACATCTACAGCGAGGAGATGGTGCGCGCCGCCAAGAACATCGTTCGACAGGTACAGCACGTGATGGGAACACGAGACGGAGCAGAAAAGTGGAAAATCAGATCAAAAAGGAATGTTTCTTTGAATGACTTCTCTTTTCTTCCCTGCAGTGTGTTGCGAAGTCCGTGTCGCAGATCAGTGAGATTGATGCAGACACTGTCAGGTGAGTTATGAACAGTGTAAATATCACAGCACTGTTTATCACAGCTGACTGAGTGTCTGTGTGTGATGTAGGTTTCATGAGCAGATGCGCTTGATGACGTTTCATCAGTGGTTTGATCTGCTGCTGGATATTTTTGAACACTTCATCCTGTTCCTCAGGAGGATCAAGGTAACGTAACTCATATTCTTCAAGACATCAGTGAAACCCTGACAAAACACACAATATGTGACTCTGAGCAGCCGATAACATTCAGAAAGCTTCACTCGGTCAACACAACATCAAAATAGACTTCAATAGACGTTCCTGGTCTTATTAATCTGATATAGCAAATAAAACACTGTTTGTTTCGTAATTTCATCAAAATGTGCTAGTTCTGCCTTTGAAATAACTTAAATTTTTGGTTGAAGTCACCTGGGTCATGTAGGCTACTAGTCGATAGTCAAATAGCTGTTAAATCAGTTTAGATTTACTGCATTGTCTTGCTAATAGAAAATGCAGTTGTTTCAAACATAATTATTATAAATGCAATAAAAATTATTGCATTAATAGCATGTAAGGGTCTGTTATTTTAGTATTATTTATATCCTGTTATTTTTTTTTTATGTTTTTGTTTTAGTAATTTTATGTTCTTTTGCCATTTGTTTTTAGTTTTTGTATATTTAATATTTCTATTTAGCTTTAATTTTTTTTTTCATTTCATTTTAGTACTTCAGTCATTTTCATTTTGTAGCATAGGCAACATTTGTAATTTTAGTTTTTTGTAAGTTCATGTTTTAGTTTTTTATCTAATATTTATTTTTTAAATGTTGATATTTTCAGGGTTTTTATTTTAATTTTAGTTTATAAGTTTTCATCATTTTGTGCTTTTGTCATTTTTAATTCTTTTTTTTATTTGTATTTTTATTTAAGTTTTAGTAATTTTAACTTGAACTTTCAGTTAGTTGCTAAGAAATCATTTCTAATTTTCATTCATTCATCTAATATTTTGATATTTTAAATTTCAGTGTTACTCACTATTAATATTTTATTATTTTTAGCTTTTTTTTAATTAGTTACATTTTTTGTTAACAATAACAGCACTGTTAAAGATACATTTGAAAAGCAGCATTACTATTAAGATACTGTATATCTAGATTCTCTGGAGGGTGAACTTTATGCCCGCATGTCTCAATCAGAGAGTTTTCTCAGTAATGCAGTCATCCTCCGACTCATCAGTGTTTGTTTCAGGCTACGCTCGGCATCATCCGCAACGTGGTGCTGGAAGTGCTGGACAGCAGCCAGAGGAGTCGACTAGCATACGTTTCCTTGGCAACCAATCCTTCTGACGGCAGGACCAATGAGGACGAAGAGGAGGAGGAGTCCGGAGGCCCCACCCTTCATCCAGGAGAGGCGGAGCTCGCGTATCTCACGCACGAGGGGCTGTTCATCAGTGATGCGCTGAATGAAGCAGAGCAGCGCAGTAACGTGGCAGCACATGCGCAGACGAGAGCGCAGACGCGCACAGATGCCTGCGGGAGCGACTCGGCCTCCGCAACCACCGAATCTTCCTCCAGCAAGGAACACAACTCCAACATTACCTCCTCCCTGCCCATAGGGGGCTCTGCTGCGATGTGAGTTACACTGCATGCTATTAGCTTTACAGAAACATAATATATACAGCTTATCTAACCTTCAAAGTCTGGGGTCAGATTTTTTTGTAAAAGATATGCATATATCCGTTCAAGAAATGTGCATTAACCTTATCAAATGTGACAAAGACGCTTATAAAGTTACAAAGGATTTATTTTTCAAATAAATGCTGTTCTTTTGAACTTTCTGTTCATCAAAAAGTACTGAAACATTTTTATCCACAAACATATGATGCATCACAAATGTTTTCGACATTGATAATAATCAGAAATTTTTCTTGAGCAGCAAATCATCATATTAGAATGACACTGAAGACTGGAGTAATGATGCTGAAAATTCAGCTTCGATCACAGAAATAAATTACATTTTATCAGATATTCTCATAGAAAACACTTTTTAGTAAACATCAAACATTATTTGAGCATATGTTTTAGATTTGATCTTTAATATTTTTAATCCCTCATGTTTAATTGCTGTATTTTACATCCTTAATTTATTATTTAGTTTATTATTTTTATTTGTTGCATTCGTTGCTTGGTGTTGGTTGTTTGCAAGCTTAAGAAATTCAGCTTTGATCACAGAAATAAATTACATTTGAACATATTCAATTAGAAAATGGTTATTTTAAATTATTATATTTTAGATTTTTTATTGTATTATTGATTACAAAAATACAGCCTTAGCAGAAAAGACCTCTTAAATAATTATTAAAAGTTTTTCAAAATAATATTTTGCATACAGAAATTGAAGCGTATTTTAGGGCTGTTTTTAAAAAAAAAAAATTTTCATACTTTTTGAGAAGTTTTCATAACAATTCAGCACAAAACTCATCACTAATTCTCATTACTATAATGCAATAAATAAGTAAATATAAAAATTGTGATTACCATACAGTAATGAAATGTACTGGAAATTCACCCCGATTTTAACGAGAATCACTAATAATTGGAGAATCATCTTCTTTTTTTTTTTTTTTGCATTATAGTAATGGGAATTTGGCCTTAAATATGCTTAATTATAAAGAAAATAATGTCACTATGAATAACATTTTTAATGGTTTTAAACAAAGGCTTAATTTTTCTATTTGTTTATTTTTGTGTTGGGGCTGAAGTACAACCGGGACATTTACATTTATTCATTTAGCAGACGCTTTTATCCAAAGTGACTTACAATTGGGGAATACATCAAGCGATTCATCTTAAAGAGGCAAATAGACACAGGAAGGAAGTGCTCGTCATACCAAGTTTCAAGCATTTTTCAAATAAGTACAAGCTAGACAGAGAAAGATGAAAGAAAAAAAAAAAATTTTTTAGGGTGAAGTCAGATAGTGACGAAAGAGATGAGTTTTCAGCTGTCGCTTGAAAAATGTCAGGGATTCAGCATTCCGGATAGGGGTGGGAAGATCATTCTACCAGCCAGGAACGGTGAACGAAATGTTCTGGAAAGTGAGCCTCTCTGTGATGGTACCATGAGGCGTCGCTCACTAGCGGATCTCAGACTTCTGGAGGACATGTAGATTCGTAAGAGTGAGTGGAAGTAGGCGGGTGCTGTGCCTGTTCTACATGCAAGCATCAGTGTCTTGAACTTGATGGTCCAAGAACTGATCCCTGAGGAACCCCAGTGACCAGTTGATGTGCTTTGGAGACCGCCCCTCCCCAGGCCACCCTGAAAGACCTACCAGTGAGATAGGATTCAAACCAGCGAAGTGGAATCCCTGTGATGCCTAATGATGAGAGGGTGGACAGGATGATCTGATTATTTTTTTCCCCTTATACGACCTCTTTAAAATTCTTTGTGTGACAGTGTGAATAGGCCTCAGAGTTATAGACCATGAAAATATTGTAAATATTTCCCATCCCTGTGGCAGCAGTGAGGACGTGATGCCGTCGGATCTGGAGTTGGGTCGGGTGGCCAATAACGTTCAGGAGCTGCTGCACACAGCGTCAGACGTCAGTCAGGACCGCTGCGTTAAAGTGCTCATGACACGAGCCAAGGTAAACACACACACGACACGCTCTCACACACGCTCACACACACGACTCACTCACACACATGCATGACACACACACATGACGCACACGTACACACGACACACACACGCTCACACACACACACACACGCTCACACACGACACACTCACACACACACACACACATACACGACACTCACACTCAACACACACATTTTCACACACACACCTGAACCGGTTTGATCACTATATCGGATCGCTGCTTTCAAATCTACGACCAAACTCCTTCCGCCTCGCCCTGTCTGAGTTGTGTAACGCTGACAGCTTTTGATGTGTGTGTGTGCAGGACGGCTCTCTGGAGCGCCTGAGCTCGTCAGAGTTTGTGTGTTTGAGTCAGGCGGTGGAGTCTTTCGTCTCAGACACTGAGGAGCTGTGCGGCCGGCGCAGCGTGAGCCTGAGGGGGGCGCTGCAGAGTCAGGCCTACCGCTTCGTGCAGCGCTTCCACGAGGAGCGCAAGACTAAACTCAGGTACAGCTGCTGTCAGTGAAGGAGAGTTCAGTGCTGGGAGCTCTCAGTCAGAACTCAGTGAGTCACTGCTCGTTATGTGTGTGCAGTCTGCTGCTGGATAATGAGCGGTGGAAGCAGGCAGAGGTCCCGGCTGAGTTTCAGGATCTGGTGGACTCCATCTCTGACGGACGCATCACGCTGCCTGAGCGCAAACCCACAGGTAGTAAACCCTCCTTTACTGTCGCAGTTTATTTCTCTAGTTTATTTGGCTTTAATGAATGTATTTTTAGGGATCTGGTGTTTCCATATTTATAGAGATTTCTGTCTTCATTTTTTAATAAATTATTATTATTCCATACTATATAAATAATAATAGTATAAAATAATAAAAATATGATTATTATTTTTTATTTACATTATTTTTATAATAGTATATAATGGTATTTTCAGGAATGTGGTTTTTCCATATTTGTGTGGATTTCCATATGAATAAATTATTTAATAAATGATAATATATAAATAATAATAAATAGTTAATAAAATAATTATAAGTAATTATAAAATATTATTGTTTAATAACTTTTTCATTTTACAGTGCAGTATGGGGAGGTTCAAGTTGTTTTGTGATCAGTTATTGCAATGTATTAATTAAGTTTGTTTAATACATGTAATTTCATTTTTTGGATTTTTCCCTATTTGTACAGATTTCTGTATGAATAAATTGTTTAACAATAATAATAACGATAATAATAAAAATGATTGTTCTGATTATTATTATGATTATCTTCATTAACTATAACAACAATAATTGTTTTGTTGTTTTATAATAAATATTTAAATTTACCATACAATAAGTAGTTAATATTATTATATACAATAATAATAATAATAATTGTTGTTATTATTATTTTTTTTATTAAATACTTTTAAAATATACCTTATTTTTTGTGTTTTGCTGATCTCATACCTTGTGTCCTTTATGATTGCAGTTTATTATTTGTGTTTAATTGAGTGTAGTAAATGTATTTTGTGTCTCTCAGGGTCCGAGGACAGGAAGCCCAGTGAGTTTCTGTGTGTCGACGGGCAGAAGTATGCTGTGGTCGGGTGAGTTTTCAGTGCTGGAGTTTCATTTCACCACTAGTTCCCTCTAGTCCCTATTGTGACCTTTAACCTTTGTGTGCTCTGACAGGACGGTGCTGCTGCTGATCCGGATGTTTCTGGAGTACTGCCAGTATGTGAACGACATTCCCTCCATCACCACCGACATCCTCACGCGCCTCGCCGAGCTGCTCAAGGTGTGTGTCTGTGTCTGTGTCTGTGTCTGTGTCTGTGTCTTTGTCTGTGTGTGTGTGTCTCTGTGTGTGTGTCTGTGTGTGTGTGTGTGTGTGTGTGTCTGTCTGTCTGTCTGTCTGTCTGCGTGTGTGTGTGTGTGTGTATGTGAGTGCGTGTGTGTCTGTGTGTGCGCATGTGCGCGCGTGCGTGTGTGTGTGTATGTGAGTGAGTGTATCTCTGTCTGTGTGTGCGCGCGCGCGTGTGTGTGTGTGTGCGTGCGTGTTTGTTCAGCTGCAGGTTGCACTGTGACATCACTTGACTGACAGGTTGTTCTTTGTTTCCGTGGCGACAGCACTTCAACTCCCGCAGCTGTCAGCTGGTGCTGGGGGCAGGAGCTCTGCAGGTGGTCGGCCTGAAAACCATCACCACCAGAAACCTGGGTGAGAGAGCACACATCACCACATCTCAGACGCACGAGGAATGATATTTAGCAAAGCACAACCCTGAATCTGAAAGAAAAACTTAATTTGGCTAATGCCTTTCACATACTTTTTTTAATCATGTTTGCCCTGATATGAAAATATACTACTACTAATGCCTTTCACAGGGTTACTGTGGGTCCTTAAGATATCGTAATTTGATTAAATTTAAGGTCTTAAATGGTATAACAAAAGTCCTAATTATCATTGTAAGAGGTCTTAAATTTGGCCATGCATAAACAGGAATCACAATATGACTTAATGTGATTATTAAACTTCAAAAGGCCATTGTTGAGTTAAATAAATGCAAGCGCTGCACGTCTCAAAGTTAAAGTGTTTCACAGGCTCATGCTTTCAGAGTAGTTCACATTTACACAAAAGATTCAAAGATATTGCTTCACAAAAGATGGCTCATGATCTACTGTTGAAGAATTATGAAGGTGTTTATGTTGTAATGTGTTGTAGATTGTTGTAAAAGTGCATATTTCATAGCTCTCATTTTTTTGCATTAGCAGCTGGCAATGGTAAAACATACACATTTCAAAATAAGAGTCCTAGTGTATTTCAGACTTGCTTATAATTTAAACAGGTCCTGCATTGTGTGTAAAATCTATTTTTCTTGTTATTTTGGTTGCACAATAAACTTTATCTGTCATTTAATTCAACACAATTAAATGCAAACCAAAGACATTATTCAACACACTCAGTATATAGATTTTAGCATCAGCACATTAAAGTCCATTGCCTGTCTTTAAACAAGTTATCATATCTGCTAAATCCAATATCCATCGACCTCGAGTTCATATATATTTATATATTAGCACACAAACCAATTTCAGTACTTGTGTATCCATTGAATCAAATAGGTTTTTAGTATTTTAAGCAATCTGAGCTGCATTTATTTATTTTTTTTATATGTTTTATTATTTATGTTTGTTCTCTATGGACATGAAGATTCAATTTGATTTGTGCAGCTGTTAAAAAATGTCTTAAAGTCTCTTGTCAGAGTGATGTGTGTGTGTGTCCTCAGCTCTGGCGTCTCGCTGTCTTCAGCTGCTGGTTCACTACATCCCTGTGATCAGAGCACACTTTGAGACCAGACTACAGCCCAAACAGTACAGCATACTGAGACACTTCGGCCACATCACCAAGGTAGACAAGCGTACATCCACAAACCACTCAGCGACATGCGCCAACAGCTGTTTTACACTCTGTTCTTCCTCTCTCTTCAGGACTATAACGATCACATCGCAGAGATCTCTGCTAAACTAGTGGCCATCATGGACAGCATGTTTGAGAAGGCTCTATCTAAGGTGGGTTTGGACCTCTGTGATCTCTGTGATGTTGTTGTGGTTTATCACGGCTGAAGCGTGTGTGTTCTCTGCAGTATGAGGTGAAGGCGCCGATGCCGTCTGCGTGTTTGCGTAACGTCTGTAAACAGATGGCCAAGATGCACGAGGCCATTAATGAGCTCTTACCGGAGGAGCAGACGCAGGTGAGACGCGCACGTGATGTTTGAGTCGTCAGCGTGAACCAAGACTATAAACTCATGGTGTTTATTGTGTGTTTGTGTGTAGATGCTGTTCCTCAGGATAAACGCCAGCTTTAAGCTGCATCTGAAGAGACAGTTAGCGCGGCTGGGAGTCATCAATGACGGCGGACCTCAGTATGGGTGAGTGTGTGTGTTACAGCTAGGACTGCACAATTAATCGAATTTCTAATCGCAGTGGATGCCACAATTACGTAATCGTTCAAAGCGGCAATTAATCGTTCAAAGTCCACTTATGTTATTCTGTGTGCTTAAGATAGGTTTTTTCTTTCTACATGTTATCTTAAGGGTTTTTCCATTGTTTTAATTTTAGTTTTAGTAAAACACTATAATACCGTTCATATTTTAACTTTTTTTATAATTTAAAGAAGAAACCAATCCGATGTATAGTTGACATTTGAGGCTCAATACTATAGAAAAGCACTAAAGGTTTTTCAGTTAGAGTGTTTTCAGCTAGTTTATTTTCATATAAAAATACGGCATGCAGTTGCATCAAACAATGGTATAAACATCACTCAATGTAAATTGTGATAATCGTAATAAACAATCGCAATTATAATTTCAAGGCAATAATCGACAATTATGATTTTTGTCATAATCGTGGAGCCCTAGTTACAGCAATGGGAATGTGGCTATAGCTATTTTAACACGCATTTTGAAGTATCGCATGAGAAACGAGTGATGGAAACGCCGAATTTCAAATAAAAATTGTTTTTACGCTCGCTTGAGGTGGTTTTTGGCTTGTGCGAAAAAGGGTTGATGCGAATAATGGGAGATGAAAATGCATTTTGCAAATAAATTCCTCCAAGCGCATCAAAAAAGTCATGTGACTTTGCGCTATGGGACGGCAAAACCTGACTAACCAGCGGACCGATCTCATTCACAGCTTCTGAAATTGTTTGTTATGGTCATTCGGAAATGCCCGAGCAAAGTGTGTCATCAAAGTATTTCTGTATAGTTGCCTCCCAGAAATGTCTTACACGACTGCGTTCCCAAACAGCAGCATCCACCTCCGACCGCATTCATTGCGTTTCGTCTGCTCTAGTAATTTATTACATGTGAAAATTATTATATTCTCCTACTTTTCTTAGTGATTTATAGTGACAGTTTATCAGGAAGTGACGATTTTGTTCTCTTTGACTCATTGGATGGAAACGATGCTGCTTCGCAAATGTTTTATGCGATGTTCCAGTTTTGCGCATAAGTTAAATTTGCAACTTTGGATGGAAACCCGGCTAATGACAATTACAAAATTAAGCTTCATTTTAGGCTTCATTTTATAGAAAATACTATATGCTTTAATGTCTCTTTTATTTTGCATATTTAAAAAAATTGTGTATAAATGCATATATAAATATTTATACTGTTATTTTTATAATTTTTTAAATTTACATATATAATATAGTAGTATTTTTATATATTTATATATAGATAATATTTAATAAATTTTTATATATAAAAATGTACATTTTCTCTCTCTCTCTATATATATTATTTCTTTAATATTTATTTTACATATAATGAATATATATTAATAATGAGTATGTTTTTACTGTTATTTCCTATTAGTCTTTTGTTAGATGCAAAGGTTTTTTTCTTTGAATCCTGGGGTGTGATTTGTTCTTGATGACATGAGCTCGTGGTCTTTCTCTCTCTGCAGGTTGGTGATGGTGGACGTGGCGTTTTACTCGGAGAACGTGCAGGCTCTGCGCTCTCTGGAGCGCCTGGACTTAAACATGCCGGAGATCTGGGAGCAGAAGAGGTGATGACGGACAGCTTGTCCCGGCCAATCAGGCCTCTCCGTCACGCCTGCCATCACGGTGACCAGCTCTGAGGTCAGTGGATGAACCGACTCGGGACTCCAGGCCTCGTTTGTTTGAATACCTCTGTGACACTGGAGTGATCCAGCAGCGCTCCTTCCCCAATCACTGAGAGACTCCTGTGCTAACGGGACGGGTTTGGGGGGACCCACAGATTTCTCACGGAGACCAAATCAGGACAAGCTGGAGTGGTTGATCAGTCGCTGCTGGGAATTGTGGGGAATATGTTGTTTTGTTGTCGTAAAGTGGAGACTCGTCCTCAGTGCCTCCTTCACTACAGTGCAACTCTCCATTCGTGTGCAATTCTGTCTGATTATTGTTGTTATTATTATTGCTGAATTATTTAATCACAGAGGAATCAAGGAATTATTTATTTTAATCGATTTTGATGATGGTTGATCAATCATGTTTTGTTTTGTTTCACATAAAGCTTTGAGGTGATTACGGCCGGATGGAGAACTAGTACTAAAAAGGGTTTTAAACGCATTTTGCTGATTTGTTCTCTGATTTTCCACCAACATGAATATGATTTTAATGGCTGCTTTTGGTTTTCATGTTCGGGGTCGCTGAGTCGAAGTATTAAAACATTAAAAGGGTTAAATGATTGTAGTCCATGTTTATCGGGAGAATCTGACTATTTAAATGAAGTCTGCTTTATATGGTCTGCATGGAGAAGATCTGCTGATCTCATCTTCAAACTAAATCAGATAAAGCCTTTTACAGTAATCAGGTTTAGATTAGTGCTGTCAAACGATTAATCGCATCCAAAATAAAAGTTTGTTTACATAATGTATGAGTGTACTGTGCATATTTATGTATATATAAATACAAACACATTCATGTATATATATTTAAGAAAAAAAGTATTTTTATATATTAAATATATGTATATATAATATAAATTATATGAACATTAATATATGCATGTAAATATTTTCAAAATATATACTGTATGTGTGTGTGTATTTATGTATACATAATAAATATGCACAGTACACTCATACATTACGTAAAAAAAACTTTTATTTTGGATGCGATTAATCGTGATTAATCATTTGACAGCACTAGTTTAGATACAAAAATGTAATTTAAGTCAGAGGAGAACTGAAGAAGAGAAACCTTCTGTGTTCATGCAAAGATTCAGCCAAGTCTTAAAATGAAAGAACTCATCATGATAACTACTTGTCCATGCAAACTAGAGCATTAACTCGATTTCTCCAGCACCCACAGTATTGCTGTAACCCCGCCTCCTCTGAATGAATCGAGGCCTGTGATTGGTTGGTGTGAATGGAGACTGATTTTAAATCACGTATTGTTTTACTGTGAGCTTTTGTCATTGACGGTGGGTTTCTGTTCAGGGGGATCCATGTATTGCTTTATTTAACACTCGTTCTGTCCGGTTCAAAAGTGCCTAACCTTTTATTTGGTATCAAAAACTTCTAACTGTACATTTGTGGGCTACAGTGCCTAATCTCTGTGTGTGTGTGTGTGTGTGTCTCTCTGTCTCTGTGTGTGTGTCTGTGTGTGTGCGTGTCTGTGTGTGTCTCTCTGTCTCTGTGTGTGTGTCCGTGTGTGTGCGTGTCTGTGTGTGTCTCTCTGTGTGTCTGTGTGTGTGTGCGCGCACGTGTGTGTGTCTGTGTGTGTCTCTCTGTGTGTGTGTGTGTGTCTCTCTGTGTCTGTGTGTCTCTGTGTGTGTGCGTGTGCGCGCACGTGTGTGTCTCTGTGTGTGTGTGTATGTGCGTGTGCGCGCGTGTGTGTGTCTCTCTGTGTGTGTGTGTGTGTGTGCATGCGTGCGTGCGTGTGTGTGTGTGTGTGTGTGTGAGAGAGAGAGAGAGAGAGAGAGAGAGAGAGAGAGAGTGTGTTTTGAGGGCCCTCGTTCCAGAAAAGAAATATACTGGTGGGAAACTTTTGTGGCATGCTTGACCTTTTAAAATGTGGCACTTTTTATTATTAATAAAGCCACAGTGAACAAAAATAGTGTTGTTTTTTGCGTATTACGTGTAGGCTGTTTTTTCAAATCTAGCTACCTAGCTAGTCCTTCATGACATCTTTGGGCACCACAAAGGAGCATAGGAAGAGTTCATTTGCAAAAACAAATAACTCTGTTTTTAGAATTATGTTGTTGTTTTTTTATCCTGCATTCCAATTAATATCAATCAAACTGCAGTTGGGTTGTTTTGATTAAATAGTAATAACTAAAAAATACAGCTAACACAATAAAAGCATGATAACGCAGTAAAAAAAACATGAAAATTAATAAAAACAGATTTATCTGTTTTTGCAAATAAACTCTTCAAATGTAAACCGAAGTCATATTAGTCTTAAAATTAGTTTGCAATTTTAATCAGTACCACTAAGCCTATTATTTATTCATATTAGTAAATTGGTTATTTATTTATAATTACACTACATCACACGCACACACAAACACTGTTTGGTATTCAGAAAATACTTTTATTTTTAAAATTTCATCCTAAACGTTTTTGGAGACTTTTATTCTATATCGTGTCCTACGTCTGTTCTGTTTCCGGTTGCGGTCAGGCCGTAGAAATGGCTCAAGGCAAACAGAAATTTAAAGCGCAGCGCCCCGGAGGAGCTAAAAAGCAACAACACAAACCGAAAGGACTCAAGAAAGGAGGTAAAGAAATCATTGTGTTCTTGAACAGACGAGTATTCTGAACGTTAAATCGATATTTCTTATGAGCAGCAGAGCGAACGCATTTGAGCGTGTGTAGACGCGCATGCGCAGTTGAGTTTGTATCTTCAAATCCTCTTTATTCCAGGAAGGATCATCGCACCCAAAAAAGCTCAAGTGGTCCAGCAGCAGAAGCTGAAGAAGGTAAACGTTCAGCTCGCTTTTAAAACCAGTCCGTGTCAGATAATAGCGGTTTGACTGGTGTGTTTGTGTTTTTGGTGCAGGGTTTGGAGGTGGCCATCAGGAACAGGATTGAACAAGAAGTCACACAGAAGGCCAGCACATCCCTTCACAAGAAACTGAGTGTGCTGAAGACTCCAGCGGGGGGGAAAAAACCTTCAAAACCAGCTGCTGGACCGTCCAAGTCCAACTGATGACAGGCGAGCACTGTGATCTGCTGTACAGCCGCTAGATGGCGCCACCATATTATAAAAACTGCTGTTTGCCACTTTCTGTGGACTAACAGTGAAAGGTTTGTTCATTTTTGGAAAAAGGAAACATGGTGTGGGATCTTACATATGTACAACAGGCCATGATGTTTTAGACTGTGCTTATTTTTATATAATAAAATGAGAAAGTGTTGTTAGGTTTCATAATACTTTCATTTGAACACATTTTTGTCATGGGAAAGCACCACTCATATTTTTTAAATCTAGGTAATTTAATGATTATATTATAATTGTTTGTGACCCTGGACCACAAAACCAGTCATAAGGGTACATTTTTTTTAATTGATCATCTGAAAGCTGACTAAATAAGCTTTCCATTGATGTATGGTTTGTTGTGAGAGGGCAATATTTGGCAGAGATTTGAAAATCTGGAATCTGAGGGTGCAAAAAAAATCGAAATATTGAGAAAATCACCTTTAAAGCTGTCCAAATGAAGTTCTTAGCAATGCATATTACTAATCAAAAATTATGTTTTGATATATTTACGGTAGGAAATTTACAAAATATTTTCAAGGAACTATCTTTATTTAATATTCGAATGATTTTTGGCATAAAAGAAAAATCAATAATTTTGACCCAATGCTGGCTATTGCTACAAATATATCTGTGCTACTTAAGACTACTTTTTCCACTGTTAAGCAGCCGCACTCATTTTCTTTCTTAGCCTGCGAGTGTAAAATCCCTTAAGGTTTTCCTGCGGTCAAGGACGTGCTGCTCGTTCTGTGATTGGCTGAATGCTTTATTTTTTTTGTTCAGCCTCGATTGTCTGGCGACCTTGAGCTTCCAGATCTCTGATTGGCTCTCAGTGTGTGATTGACTGCAAAACACTTCTATTTTGACCCTGCGTCTCTACAGATTAACTGCAGATCTGGTCTAGACCTCAGATACGCAGGGTTTGCCAGCACAGCGTGTCTCACTGGACTTTGAGAGGCTGCTGGCTGTAAGAGGAGCGTGGGTAACGTGGGAACGAGTCTTTAGCCATCAGGGAGAAGATCCGTTGCTGAGCCTCGCCGAACGTGTCCGCTGAGGGATCCTCCATCAGCCCCGTCAACGCCTCGCGGGTCTCACTGTCCAGATTCACCTGAGAAACACATCGTATGAGAGTGAAAACTGTCCAGAACATATGCCTGAGATGCATTTCACTTTAAAACCAGGAGAAAGAAACAAGAAATCACATTTTAGAAAAAGAAAATGAAGCCTATTTTTAGGTCCGTAAAGATGTTTTGCATTACAACAATATTTTTTATGACAGTTAAACACATTTCTCTCGAACATTTTCATAGGTATAATGCAAAAATAGATATATTATTTGAAGAAAAGCATAATTAAATATATAAATACATTATTATACAGATTTTTTTGTAATATTATTTTTATTACATTTTCTTGAAACACAAGACTGACACATGTACATACCGTGTCTGTAACAATACTTACTATGCACAGAAAAGAACACAAACAAACAAACACTAGGGGCTCATATTACATAAAAAGTGTAACGCACAAAACCAACAAAGGGTTAATACAGTCTGTTCTTTGGAAGTTAGATTTAATAATCCATTGCAAACAATAAAAACCGCAGTTGTAAGGGGTTAATATAATGCACATTAAAATATATTTAAATACCAAATCAAGAATTTTGATCCTCTATTATATTGTTAATATCCCTACATTCAATAAAAAATAAAAATGTAGCTTGTTTACCCTTAAGCATATAGGTTATCTTTTCCATTGCAATGCATGAAGATATTTCTCTTAACCAATGAGTTATGGTAGGCCTTTCTGTCTTTTTCCAATAAATGGCAATGAGCCTTTTGCCATGTAAAATGCACATCTCTATCAATACTTGATTATCCTTTTTAATATTCCAATTTTCTGGATGATATTATACAGATTTATATAAAGTAAATTTATTTTGTATTATATTTTAGTAATTTTTAGAATAATACAGTACAATCTATATACTTAAAATCAAAATAATTATACAAAAGCATATTATGTAAATGTAATTCAACTTTAATAAATTAAAACAAATATTAATTTGTTTATAAAATAGTTAATTTAAATTGAATTAAAATTGTAATACATTTTATAAAATTTAGTTAATTTAATTTATTTAAATATATATATATATATATATATCTCAGGGTTGATGAACAGGTTGTAGATGTGGGACCCGGATGCACTCTTGTACTCCTCTCACGCCAGCCAGAACTCCAGGTTCTCCTCGCTGAGCTCCGAGCGCAGGAAGCAGTGCAGAGAAGTGAGCTCGTGGAGTTGAATCATTAGGAAAGTCCTCTCACGCTTGCTGTTGAGCAGAGACTCCAGGTCCTGAGGCAGCTTCTCCTCATTCGCTCTGAAGAAAACAATAGATGCTTTTTATTACTTAGTTCAGCTTGTTTATGTCTTGAACAATACGTAGGGTTCTGTACAAGTTAAACTTAATCGATAGCATTTGTGGCATAATATTGATTACCACAAAATATATATAAATTATTATATACATAATTAACAGTTTAACTGTGTATTATTCAGCCGTACATTTCTCGTTAGACTTAACGGTCGTTTTAGGGTTCAACAGCTAAAGTCTGTCTAGTACACTGGACGCTACAAAGCGACCGTTGAAAATCAATAAGTCAATACATCATAAATAGAACGCAGCAGCAGTTTTCTGTCGGGGATTTGTCGTGTCGTGCCGCGCCGCATCCAGTGTAGACAGCATCACTGATTATAATGAGTTCTATAGTATTTTGTCGCGCAGCTTGTGTCCGGTGTAGACAAGGTGTAACCTGTGAGCAGGGCCGTCCTTAGGGGGGTGCAACTGGTGCAGTCGCACCGGGCCCTGCGGCAAACGGACCGAGGGGGGCCCCGCTCCCTACCTCGCACCGGGCCCCGCGTCAGCTAAGGACGGCCCTGCCTGTGAGAATAATATGAACGCGGATAGGCTGTTTACGTATGTGATACTCTCCAAAATGGCGCTATAGGGTGACGCAGAGGAAAAGTTGTTATTTTTGTTTTCTTTGCGCACAAAAAGATTTCTCATAACTTCGTGAAATGACGGTTGAACCCCTGATGTCACGTGGTTTTATTTTAACGTTCTCCTTGCTACGTTTCTGGACGTTGATTGTGTTAATTACATTGCTGTCTATGGAAGGGTCAGAGAGCTCGATTTCATCAAAAATATCTTAATTTGTGTTCCGAAGAGATCGACATGAGGGCGAGTAAACATTTACAAAATTTTTGGGGTGAACCCTTTGAGGTGGTCAGACTGGTTTGTGCAACATAGTTGCTGTTTTTTGGAGGTCTACTAGGTCTAACCAAACTGACCGAGATGGTCTACCTCTAGCAGATCAAAAACTGGCAAGCAGTTTAGCTGATCTACACCAGCTGGAAACAGCTATGACCATCAATGACCAGTTTGGACCATCTAACCAGCAAAACCACCTTTTAATAACAGAATTTTAATTTTTGGGTGAACTCTACCTTTAACTCCAATTTTTGTTGCTTTTTAAAAGAAAAGCAAGGACAGTATAAATGATTTTTGTGGTGGTAATCAACATTATGCCACAAATGCAGATTTATATTGAGCTTTATACGAGAGCAGTGCACTTGTTACCTGTGTTTGTAAACCCACTCCTGCTTTTCGGCCAGGTGGGACAGTTTGACCCTCATGCCCTTCGCCCTGAAACATCAATTCACAGTTTCACATCCAAACACAGCTCAATGCTCCAGTATCTGTCTTTCCAAAAGCGCTGATACTCACTTCTCCAGGCATGAGGAGGGGATGGCAGACAGCCCCTCACACATCACAAGAATCGATCAAATGTCTCCAGCTCTGCTTGACTCTCTCTGTCTCTGTGTCCTGCTGTTATATAGTGACATTAATCTGATCCTGAGATCGTGAAACAACACAGACAGCTGTTGGGTGAGAACACCACACAGTGACTGTCCACATCACAGGCAGTGCTGATTACAGGCTGTTCTGATGTTATACAGTTGGTGTGGACAGCAGCTGACAGCGGTTTTCTTCAGAAAGCGTGTATCACCTGTATTTGTGTCGGGAACAGTGACTGAAGGCAACAGGTGTGCATTAGGTTATCTGTGTGCTGATCTTATGTTCTGTTCATCAGTTCACAGAATAGCTTGTTTCCATGCAGTCACTGTCATTTGTCAAGCTATAATTGTTGATCATAGTGATAGTGAATGCATTTAAAGTGAACATTATTGTGGGAGACTGTTGCATAATTTTCTGTTTCAGACCCTGTTGGAAAACTGAACAAAATGGACATGCAAGATGCTGGAGAAATGGACACTGTTGGGCTTCAGAAATGACAGAAAAGTAGTCCAAACAACTGGCGCACTATATTTAAAGTCCAAGTGTCTTCATGCAGAAAGATCTCAATATGCGAATGCAGATGAGATCAGGAAAACAACTTAAATTTGGGTCTGTTCCTCTCATAAATCTATCAAATGACTCCTTTTTGGAGCTTGATAGCATTTGTCCCCATTCATATACATCATAAGAAAACATACAGCATGGACATTCATCTAAACTTCTCCTTTTGGGTTGCATGGAGGAAAGAGAGTCAAATGCATTCGGATCGACAAGCTCTTCGCGCTGCTGGATCTGAACAAGGACGGACGGATCGATGTGAACGAGCTGCGCATCGGACTCGCCGCGCGGGGGATGTCGTGGAGCTCGGTGGAGGAGGTACGGAGGAAACCTAATGCATGCAATCATAACGGAAGGGTGCTTCTAGTACAGGATAACTGTCCGTGAATTCACAGGTTTATGATTGAACGTGGAGATGATAACCTGCGCCTCCAGGTCACGTGATCATCTGCGTATGAACACTGAAAGCGAAAATGCCACAGTACGCGATACGATCGCAGGCAGCCAATCAGATTCTATCTGATGCTTAATATTCAAGAATGCAGAGTGCGATTCGAGCCAATGAGATTTCGCAGTGGGCGTGGCTACTCCGCGCAAGTCGAAAGATAAAAATTGCGTCGCAAACCTACAGTCTATGGTCGTTAACCAGGTACTGTACATTGTGTACTTACTCTGTCCACCCATAAATTTATAGGCGGAGCGTGTGTAAGGCTACACTGGCCACGGGACTTGGGGCAAAAATGCCACTAAATTGGACAAAAATGCCCCTGCACAAACAAATTAAATCTATTATGTCTGTTTCTAACAAAGTGAATATGAATAGACAGTGCCGATTGCGGCATTAAATTAAGATTTGCTCATGTTGCAGCGTATTTCATTTGAGGCGTTTTTACAGTGTTGCGCATTTTAACCAATCACACACAATTCTGTTGAGCTTAGGAATGCGATGGCCAATCAGAAGCGTTCAGATGAGTCATCGTTCAAACTCATCAGTTTTGTTGAGTGTGCGAGCGATCGCTGACTGAATTCCGGACTCTTGCGAATTCTCTCATCATAAACAACAAAGCGCAGATGTAAGTAAGAGATTAATTTAACAGTGTATTCAGCTTCAGTGATTATAAAATAGTTTTTTGTTTTTTTATGAGAGTGGTTAAACTCGCGCGATAGATCAATGTTACTGATAATGTCACTTTCTATATAGAATTTATTCGCTGTTTGAATAACCGTGGAAAGGAAACGTTATATAATTATCAATTTCTAACGTTTTTATTAAATTGTAATCACGTTAAATACAAATTCAGTCCCATTAAACATTTTTTTAGCCTACATGACACCCATGTCTGGTTCTTGCCTAAAAACAGGGGTTTATGATGTTTATGATGACCCTGGAGTTGGTTCACCCTCCGCTGATGTGTCCACCCCATAGGTGCATCTCAAATCGTGTACTTGTGCACTATTCTATGACATTTTGTAGTACAAGTAGTGTGTGTAAAATTCCAAAAAGAAAAAGTGCATTTATAACCGGATAATGCACTTAAATAACCAAAAATAACGAAGTGTGGAATGTTGGACATGGTTGTGGCTAGAAGGGATACAGCTCCGACCGGAAACTAACAATGAAATTTAATTTTCTACCTATTAGATTGTGTTTTATTTAGGGATGCAACATCTACTCTTACCACAACCCTAAATCTACCCCTTACAATAATGCAAAAACAGTAAGTATTGTTGTACAGTGTGACAAAAATTAGCTGTAGCAGTTTTAATTACGTCGCGAAGGGGGACGGGCGATCAGATTCTGATTATTAATGACAAAAAACCTTATAAAATCCATACACTACATGGTTGAGTACATAGTATAATAGTGCATAGTTTATAGTGCGTCATTTGGGACGCAGTTCATTTTTCAACACTGAATGAAACAATTTCCTGTGAATGTGCGAGACTTCCGGTTAATTAGCCGCTATCGTTAAATAACTAGAAGAATTCCACAGTGCAAGAAAGAGGTATTTGCGCTACAAACCAATGTGCTTATGATTAAGATAACAAATTAGACTGATGTGAGAGCAAATATCTTTTTGTAACATCAAGCGTAGTGTTTTTGTGCAGCTAAAATTACTGGAAGCGAAGACTCGCACATTCAAGCTTGTATGTTACAAATAAGGTGGATTGGTTACACTAAGTACACACATTAGTGTTATCTTAAATGAAACTATTTCTGTAGATTTTCCATTTGAAGGAAATTACGTTTCCAATGACGTGTAGCTGCGTGTAGTGCACTGCTCACACTATTACACTTCAAAAATGGTGTAGAATAGTGTAGAAGTACACAAAATGGGATAAACCTGTAGAAACCACAATATTTAATATATGATCATGTAAACAGGATTTCAGGCTGCTGAGATTTCACTGTGGATAGACTGCGCACACAGTGCTCCAGATATAGAAAGCAGGCAAGCGACCAAAAAAAAATAAATCACTTGTTGCTGGTTAGGATGGCGCCTGATGTTCAGCTCAGATTAGACAGATATGCTGGAGCCATTAGTGAGAGTATAACCCATTATGTAGCTGCTTACTTGCTAACATACTCAAACTCATAATGCTTCATATGATAAAAGTACGACTGCAGAGCAGGATTCTTGTTTCGAAGGCCTCCGTGTCGAGGCAGATTAGAGCACTGTGTTACACCACTAATAAACCAGTTTATGAATGGTTAATGATCTCAAGGTCAATGGCAGGAACAGAGGAAGGGCATTACATCAACATCACAGGGTCTCCAGCTGCCTTCTGAAATAAGGGTTTCCTTCAGACTAGTGTGTTTGCTAAGTCAAGCATCACTGTTTTTGCTCATACTTGGTTTAGTGATTTGATCAAACTCCTAAGTTCTACATTTCTAATCAATGAATTGCTTTCTAAAAAGGTTATAGTGATGTAATGCCAGCAGGTCAAACCCAAGGCCTAGGAAACAATGAGAACCTCAGCCAAGTTATGATCAAACCGACACATATGTTAAATGAATCTTTGATATCTAATCTCTCCACAGCATCCTGCACGCTGGATTTTTTTAGTGTTGGGGAAGTTACTTTTAAAAGTAATGCAATACAGTATTGTATAAAAAAATAAACTAATTGCGATACTTAGTTACTTTTCATGAAAAGTAATGCATTACGTTGCTTTTGCATTACTTTTAGTCACCTGGGTTGGGCTTGCTTATTTATTTTTAATAACAAAAAGCCTAAAAGTTAGATTTTTGGCAGCTGTGAAGACCCTTTCACACCAAAAGTGAAATAATAAGCCACAGACTGAAGAAAGTGCCTCTGCACCTCACTCCAAATTTCTCTCAACACAGGGACAGAAGACGTGTCAGTGAATAAATGGGGCAAAAATAACTTGCATTACTTATTTGAAAAGTAACTCAGATATTTTCTTGTAAGTTACTTTACTTGAAAAAAGTAATCTGATTACATTACTTGTAATGCGTTACTACCCCCAACACTGCTGTTTGCAACATACTGTATACAATAGTTTATAGTTCAGCGTAAGTGATTAGACTATTGATCTGTTTGCCTGGGACAGTCTTGTGTCATATTGATTTTTGAAACTTGATAATTTTGTAGAGTGCTTTGCTTTTTGAGGTTTGGAAGCATGTGTGCATGTGTTTGTATTATGCATTATGCATAGTGATGAATGATTTAGGCAAGAAAGTGCTAAACTTCACACAGAAACACACATGTAGGCTGCTGCAGACTGTGCAAAAGATCAGCGTCTTGGAGTGGATCCATGTGAGAGTAAATTATTATGTGGATTTAACACTAATATAGCGATTAAGTGTCTATAAATGAATGAAACACGTTGTAAATCTACTGTTTTGTGCGCTTGGCTTTCTCTGTTTGTACATTTACATTCATTTTGTTAATGCATTTAATCCGAATGAAATGAACCTGTGTTTAGATTCGATGATTAGTGTCTGAGTGCTCATGTTTGATGTTGGTGCCGTGGACCGGTGGCTTTGCATGGTTTTAATCTGCTTTTCTCTTTCATTTGCACCCCATCCCACCTTTCCTAATGATCCCGGCATCCCCCTGTCCCTCCATTTCTCTCTCCCCCCCTCTATCTCTCTGCATATGCCCTATATTCAGCAGATTGTACGAGCTGGAGATGTCAATCACGACGGCCAGCTGGATTTTGAAGAGTTCGTCGAGTATCTGCGTTCACATGAGAAACGCCTCAGACTCATGTTTCGCAGCTTGGACCGAAACAATGACGGTTAGCTTCTGTCAACTTCACAGCATTATCAGAATCAGTGTTATTTTAGTATTATTCACTGTATATTCCATTACAGTATGTATGAATATTTCAAGATTTTATTTCAGTCGACTACAATGATATTTAATAGTTTCAGTTTTAGTTAATAAAAACACTGGTCAGAATCTGTCTTAATTCTCTGTTAGAGTATACATAATTTTTATGTTCACATTTTACTTTTACATTAAGATATGATAATTAATAAAATTTGCCATATATATCCTCACAATAACCCTACAATCTATCCCATTACATAACATAGCATCTATAACCTTATATTAGTATTTGCATATTTGATATAACATCTGTACCATTAGTAGCTATGCTACATTAGCATACATAAATTAATATTAGCATTAACATTTGTGATTTTACATCACTGTAATCATCTATACCCTCACAGCATCATTAGCAGCTATGCTATTGCAACGCTGTTAGCATCTATATCTTAATTTTTGCACTGGTGCCTAAATACTCTAACATCTATAACATCATATTAGCATCAGAAGCTATGATATTACCATCAGCCATGATTATCACTGTTAGCCTCTATCATATTAGCATTAGCATCAGTTCCATTAATTCAGTCTTAAGCTCTATTATCTCACATTTCAGTACAATGACACATTGTTTGTATGTTTTGCAGGTGAACTGGACGTCGCGGAGATCCAGCAGACGTTACACAATCTCGGCGTGGACGTCACGCTGGAGCAGGCCTCCAAAATCCTGCAAAGGTGTGTGGTTTTGTACTTGGCATGTATGTAAAGTGCTTTTCAGGTGTGATTTTCTGACATGCGGTGCTTGTGAAATGTGTTGGTACAGTATGGATAAAGACCATTCCATGACCATCGACTGGTTCGAGTGGCGAGATCACTTCCTGTTTAACCCTCTGCACAACATGGAGGAAATCGCTCAGTACTGGAAACACTCGGTGGTACGACGCAAAAACTGAAACAGTGAGGTTTTCATGACTATAAATGGAGCCTCTTTCTTTCTGTAACTCCACTGTTGTGTATTTGTTGGTGTGTTTGTGTAGATGTTGGACATCGGAGAGCATCTGACGGTCCCAGACGAGTTCTCGGAGAAGGAGAAGCAGTCAGGGTTCGTGTGGCGGCAGCTGATGGCAGGAGCCGTGGCGGGATCGGTGTCCAGGACAGGAACCGCGCCACTCGACAGACTCAAGGTCTTTCTGCAGGTGAGACCGCGCTGGTCTGGGATCAGTCGCTTTCGGTCTTCAATGAAACCATCTGGTCTTTGATGCACGTTTAGAGGTTCCTTTCGAGGTTTGCTCTTAAGATGCTTTCAAAGTAGCTCACGCAATACAATCTAGCAAAGCTGTGGCTTGTGTGAACAAGGATAAAAGGTATTTCTATATAACTGCAAGTATCCATGATAATATATTTTATAAAATAATAATAATAAAAAAAATTTAATTCGTTTTTATTTTTATATTTTGTTTTTATTACATTTTTTGTTTTATCTAAAGTTTTAGTAATTATGTGCTTTTTTATTTATTTTTTTATTTTAAATATGTCTATACAGTTCTTATCATTTTTATTTCAGTTTTAGTTATTTTAGTATATAAAAAGTTAAACTAAAAGAAAATGAAAAATGGAATGAAATAATTTTACAATTTTTATATATTTATTTTTTCAGTTAATGTTTGTTTTATTTCAGGTAGCAATTACTTTTTTAGATTTTGTTTTAGATTCAGTTAACTACTAGTTAAAAACTAATTATTTTTTAGTTAACTAAACCCTGAACCAAACCAACCAGCTACATGGTGAATTATTACAAAGTTTGATTTGACGCAAAAAGTATTTGAAAATCAGACAAAAAGACAAAGGTACAATACTATGTATTTAACAGTATTAGTGAAGGAAAAAAACTACAATTCTGTCAAGCATCGTGAATGAAAGGAGGAATATGAAACTATGGATTAAAGATGTTGATTATGTGTATAGAAACGTATTTTATGTTTATTGCAAAATATGCATATTATGCGAGTAAGTATTTTAGTTAGAGTGCAGTGTTCTTTTGCTATGATTCTGTGATTGGTGAAGAGTCTGTGCAGAATTATGGGTAATGTAGTTTTTCACCACTGTTGGACATGATTATTTAAAAAATAAGATGAACTAATGTGGGCTGATTGCTTCAACAAAAGCATAACCCATTGATTAACAACCTTGAAGGTCACAGTAGGTCTGTCTTTAAAGGTTTATGAGTTAGGTTTATATGTCTGTGGATAAAATGAAATACATTTTTACTTTCTGAACCTAACTGTCGCAGTCTATATTTTCAGCACCACACTGACCCCTGGAGGTCATTTCAGACACTGCAACTGAACTTTCTTATTTAGTTCATATTTTTAGGTGTGTTTGGTTTAATTGTAATCTAGTTAGACTAAAGCTTTACATTAAAATGATGTGCAGGTGCATGGCCAGAGCTCTGATAAGGGGAACGTGTGGCGCAGTCTGCGTGCGATGGTGAAGGAAGGCGGCCTCACTGCGCTGTGGAGGGGGAACGGCATCAACGTGCTGAAGATCGCACCGGAGACAGCCATCAAATTCCTGGCCTATGAACAGGTACAGCTTTGTCTTACACTCAGCCGTGTGGACAGAGACTCAAAACTCAGCCTGCATCTGTGTGTCTGCAGATTAAATGCTTGATGAGAGGCAGTAAAGAGGGAGGAACTCTGAAAGTTCAAGAGAGATTCGTCGCTGGATCACTGGCTGGAGCTATGGCTCAAACGGTCATATACCCTATGGAGGTAAATACACACACACACACACACGACAGCTGGTTCCTACACACACTGAACGTCAAGGTCACTATATGTCAAGACCTCACTGTTATAACACACACACACGTCTACATGTCCACTCACATTACCAAAGGCCTTACATAAAGCACAAGCACAGTGCTCTGCATTCAGCGGCCCATTTCAGAATAAAGCAGTGAGCTGTGAATGGCTGTGGTTTATGGAGTGTGAAGTGGAGTCCTGGAAATACAATGGACTTAAGTAAAATAAATGAAGTCTTCTAAAAAATGTTGGCATTAGCAATGTGAGAAAAATATACATATTTTCAATAAATAACCACATTTATTAATAATATTCACAATAAACAATACTTATAAAGAAAATAGTTTTTATAAAATATATTTATTAGTTAAAAAATATAGTTTACATTTAGGTTTAATTAAAATGTAAAATAAATAAATAAATATATATATATATATATATGCATCTTACATTTATAAACTTTTTAATATTAATATTTAAAAAATTTACACTGACAGTAATTAGTACATTGCCGTTCAAAACTTTGGGTTCAGTAATTTTTGAAAAACGTCTCTTCTGTTCACCAAGGCTGCATTTATTTGATTAAAAATGTATATTTAAAAAATAAAAAATAAACAGTTTTTTATTTGAATATATTATAAAATGTAATTTTTACTTGTGATGTAAAACTGAATTTTCAGCATCATTAGACTGTGACAGTCTTCAGTGTCACATGATCCTTCAGAAATCAGTCTGATATGCTGATTTGCTGCTCAAGAAACATTTCTGATTATTATCAATGTCGAAAACATTTTTTTTGTGGGAACCGTGATTGTTTTAATGTCATGACTCTGCATTGGTTTTCTCTGTTCCTCTCTGTCTCTGTCGTTCTGTAGGTGTTGAAGACTCGTCTTACTCTACGTAAAACAGGCCAGTATTCGAGTGTGGCGGACTGCGCCAAGCAGATCCTGCAGAAGGAGGGCGTTCTGGCGTTTTATAAAGGATACCTGCCCAACATGCTGGGCATCATCCCGTATGCAGGCATAGACCTCGCCATCTACGAGGTGTGTGTGTGTGTGTATGTGTGTGTTGAGAAGGATTCCTTCATAAAGGCTGTCTCTCACGCTGTCTCCTCTCTCAGACGCTGAAGAACGGCTGGCTGCAGCGGCACGCGGAGGGCTCACCCGACCCGGGCGTCCTGGTGCTGGTGGGCTGCGGCACTGTGTCCAGCACCTGCGGACAGCTGGCTTCCTACCCGCTCGCCCTCATCCGAACACGCATGCAGGCACAGGGTGAGACACACACGCAGAATCAGACGAGAGCTGTGCTTTCTTCCCAGGCTACAAATGTTAACTTATGTGGAAAAATGGATTATCACATAAAATATTTGAGAATAAAAAATAGTTTCCATCCTTAATGTTCAAAAGAACAAAACTGTCAATGTATAGGAAACCGGTGAAAAGTATCACCAATAAAATATTATGTTGCTGTTATTTTCCCCTCACATAGTTATTGAGTTGCGGCTCAAAGTGCGCAGACAAAATGCAATAAAAACACTGCTATGTTATCTTGCATTCAAACGCCTGATGTTTGGGAATGCAATCGTGTGAGACAGATGAGGGGTTTTTTTGCACATTGAGGAATTTATTCAGTAAATGGATTTCCATCATAGTTCAAGTGCATGGCTTCTTCTCAAATACACAATTATGCACCTCATTTGACCGCATACGTTTTTTTATGCACATTTCTACATTTATATCCAGTGTTTTAAAGTGATATCCCCGGATTCAGATAAGTGCTGTTATCCTTAATTAAAACTGTAAACAAAAACATTTTCGTTACTTGAAATAAAATAAACATTAATTGAAATAAAATATAACATTATTTCAGCTACACTGAAAAACAATTGGTGTAGAAACAGTTTTCGTTCAGAAATTGCTAGTCAATTTTACAATCACAAAGAAATGGCAAGTAACACTGAATTTAGCATAACATTTTTGAAAAACTGAAATAGTATTTTCTTGTAAAACATGCTCAAATAAGCTTTGTTTATTATAACTTTGAAAAATCAGTTTTTAGCAAGGCAACATTTCTCAATTTGTTTCGTTAAACTTCAAGTACTCAAATAATTAAAACACAAAATTAAAACTATATAGACATATTTACAAAGACTAATAAGAATGACAAAATTACACAGCTAAAATTGAAATCTACAAATAAAAACAATCGAAATACAAATAAAACTATAATAATATACTATTGATACTAAAATACCACTAATTCTGAAGGTTTATTGGCATCATAAGAAGTTAAGATACTATTCTCTCTTCTGGTTCCTCAGCGTCAGTGAAGGGAGCTCCTCAGTTGTCCATGTTGACCCTGTTCAGGAATATCGTGGCTCAGGAGGGTGTGGTGGGACTCTATCGAGGCATCGCTCCCAACTTCCTCAAGGTCATCCCGGCGGTCAGCATCTCCTACGTCGTCTACGAGCACATGAGGAAAGTACTGGGAGTGGGAACCTGAGAGAGAGAGAGAGAGAGAGAGAGAGAGAGAAATAGAGACAGGTCATGTGTGTGTAGAAAAAATACAATCGAAGACTTGTTTATTTAAGCCTATCACTGGAGTGATGTTCACCAAAAACATTGGATGTGAGGAAGAACGACAAACTGAATCCAAACACTGAAATATGCAGAATCTAAGAGGTGCTGTTCTGACCAAATCCTGAATTACTGAGGTTCATGATGTGCTCTTCATGTGTGTTTGTTGGTCAACAGGACCCTGATTTTCAGGTATACAGGGTACGGCCCTCTGGATGCGGTAAAATGAACGACTGTGTGAGCATGTGCTGTACTGTACTGTGTGTGTGTTTAACCCAGTGCACACTACTGAACTCCAAATGGGAATGGACAATAAACTAACTTCCTCCCTTTGAACTTATAGTACAATTGAAAGTGCCTCTGCTTCGAGAAACATGTATGTTTTATCTGTGGTCCAGTAATACACCTCTTCTACTGTACTGAATCCCTGTGTGCTCTGAAATCACTATACCAACCAATCAAGAGTTCTAGAATCCTCAACTGAAGATTCCGTAACTCAGATTGAATAGTTCACCCCAAAATGAAGAGTAGCTAAATATGTACTCACATTCAGCCCATCTAAGATGTAAATGTGTTTGTTTTTTCATGGGAACAGATTTGGAGAAATGTAGCATTGCATCACTTGCTCAGCAGTGGATACTCTGCAGTGAATGGGTGCCGTCAGAATGAGAGTCCAAACAGCTGATAAAAACATCACAATAATCCACACACTGCTCCAGTCCATCAGTTAATGTCTTGTGAAGTCAAAAGCTGCATGTTTGTAAGAAACAAATCCATCATTAAAGCATTTTAAATTCAAACTGTTACTTCCAGCCAAAATATGACTCCATAATCCATAATACTGCTTTCTGCAGTGAAAAAGTCATCTCATCTGGTTCAGGAGATAAATATGCACAGATTTAGCAGCATTTGCAGGTGAAAACAGTCCAGTTCTTATAAACACACAGCTTGGACTGGAGTGGTGTGGATTACTGTGATGTTTTTATCAGCTGTTTGGACTCTCATTCTGACGGCACCCATTCACTGCAGAGGATCCAATGATGAGCAAGCGATGTAATTCTCCAAATCTGTTTAGATGAAAAAACAAACCAATGTACATCTTCGATGGCCTGAGGGCGAGTACATTTTTAGCACATTTTAATTTTTGGCCGATCTATTCCTTTAACTGATTCTAAAATCCTGCATTGCGTCCCAGTTTGCATATCATCCACCCTAAATAGTGTTAGGTCTCACTCATGAAACACATGTTTGTGTAAATGATCTCATGACACTTTATTTACACAGACATTAATTGTGCTTGTGTTTCATGAACAAGGCCTTCACAAAGTCGTGGGAAGTCGTGGCCTAATGGTTAGAGATCTCGAATCTCGTACCGGCAGGGATTGTAGGTGGGGGGAGTGAATGTACAGCGCTCTCTCCCACCTTCAATACCACGACTGAGGTGCCCTTGAGCAAGGCACCGAACCCCCAACTGCCCCCGGGCGCCGCAGCAAAAATGACTGCCCACTGCTCTGTGTGTGTGTTCACGGTGTGTGTGTGTTCACTGCTGTGTGTGCGCACTTTGGATGGGTTAAATGCAGAGCACTTATTCCAAGTATGGGTGACCATACTTGGCCACGTCACGTTTCACTTTTCCACGTCACGTCACAATAATATGCCAAAGGCGTATTATTTCAGTGGAATGTTTTCGAAGCATGCATCCATGCATGTATTTTTTTTCCAGCTAATGTTGTAAAGTGTCATCAGTGTAAAGTTTATGATGGTTTTCTTTCGACTGTTTCAGCTGAAGAAAAATTAAACAGTTCAGAGTCTTTCTTGACGGTGTTTATCATCATTATAACACCAGCTCATCTCTCTGCTGTACGGAAACTATTTCACTAACCCACAAAAATGGCAAGAAAATGCACTGAGCAGCAGAATAATATACCGCCAAGGTTAAACGGTCCTAAAGAGCCTATACGCTGATCCGAACGTCCATCATTGCCTATCAGCGTTTTCTCGAACCTCATTGGGCTATTTCATGCGTTGCCCAGTGCTGATTGGCTCCCTCACACAGCGGCACGCTCTGTGCGTCGCGTTCGGTCATCCCTCTCTCATTGGGTGAATTGTCCAATACGCACGCTACGCCCGCCTCCAGCTGCCCTCTGATTGGTCCTCGCAACAGCCACTCATTAAGAACGCCTATAGGAGGCCGCTTTCAGACCCGCAGGCCTTTAGTCCCTCCTTCCATGCGTTTGTCTCGCTCGTCTTCCCGCGTCTGCGCACCTCCGCCAGGCCTAGAGCTCCCCGCCGTCTCCCGCACACTTCACCCTCCGCACGGACGACATGTCTGAGTACAGCGCGATGCCGCCGCCCGGTGCCGGTGGATTCAAGAAAGACGCGTTCGCCGACGCGGTGCAGCGCGCGCGGCAGGTGAGAGATCCGCACTGCGGGCCGCGTTTGTGGGTCAGCGCGAGGGCCGCGGCACATGAGCCGGCGCGCGCCACAATCATCCGTTAGCACGAGCCGCGATCGCGTATGGTTTTGAACAATAGCTATATCTGGTTACTAGTTACCGTTACTAACGAATGCGGTACTATGGTACAGAAATGTTCGCACAGAATAGGTATTTAGCGCGGTATGTAGCGAGTGATTATATTCCCGTATCACTGTATTTACACTAGTCCACGGGGTAACGTAACGTTAACATGGCGCTGCGCTACTACTGTAAATGTCCAATAAACATCGTATTACCATGGTATTTCCCCCCTTTTGCACCCTAACAAAAAGAACCACGGTACTATCATGTGTTTTAACGTGTAATGCTAGTACCATGGTTTTATTGGGGTGCACATGCTGTAAACATGCTAGCATCGTGGTACCATGGTAAAAGCAGTGCTATTTAGGGTTATAGACTTAACTATATGTGTGTGTATATAATGTGTGGGCATTACTAGGGTAACTTACAGCAGTGGTTTGATGATAGATAGACAATGGTACTTTCCATATAGAGTTTTGGACATTTATTTACCGTGTTTTCACGTTGTTTTCTAAGGCATTTCAAAGAATACTATGGAAAGCAATAGTGTTTGTCCAAAAAAACAAAGCAGAATTAAGCCCTGTGTAACACTGATGGTGATAATGGGGAATATTTCTCAATCAGCAAATTAGCATTTCTGCATGATTTCTGAAAGATCATGTGACACTGACGTAATGCAAACAATTCAGCTTTGATCACAGGAATAAATTACATTTAGCAATATAGTCACATAGAAAAGCATTATTTTAAATTGTAATAAAATATAACATTTTTACTGTTTGATCAAATAATTGCAGCCTTGGTGAGTCAAGAGACTTCTTTGGAATCTTGCTGACCCTAAACTTTTGAACAGTAGTATCTATATATATTTCAATGCATAATTTTACAGGAAAATGTCTAATGTGACTAGCAATTAATAGTAACTTCATGCTGATTTTGCTGTATAAATGTGGTTATTTTAAATTGTAATAAAATATAACATTTTTACTGTGTTTGATCAAATAATTGCAGCCTTGGTGAGTCAAGAGACTTCTTTGGAAACTTGCTGACCCTAAACTTTTGAACAGTAGTATCTATATATATTTCAATGCATAATTTTACAGGAAAATGTCTAATGTGACTAGCAATTAATAGTAACTTCATGCTGATTTTGCTGTATAAATGTGGTGTTTTGTGTTTTCCAGATCGCAGCAAAGATCGGCGGAGACGTCACCGGTCCCCCCATGAGCAATAACGGCGGAGCGGAGAGTTATGCCTTCGCGGCACAGAAGCGATCGCTGGATGACGGAGGTACGGCGGCAGAGAGGCGCGCTCTGGATCTGTCCATCTGTCTCTCCTGAGATTGTTTTTGAGCTGTTCTTGTGTTTTCCCCTCAGATCAGCCTGAGTGTAAGAAGATGGCATCTGACCGAGACAACGCTTCAGCACTGTGTGCGTCTTTCTTTGCTTTTTTTGCTCATATGAACACACACTCACTTTTAGCTACTCAAAGCAAATGTCTGTGTATTTTTAGCGCAGTGATTTTATCCCTCTCTCATCCACAGCTATCGGAGCCCAGCTGGCTGCCCTTTCCCAGCAGAGGTAAGACAGTCCTCCTGTGCGCTCTGTTCAGAGTCGTTAGACAGATCTCAGATCTGAGCGCTTGGGGAAGGCAGGAATAACTACACAGGCCTGTATGATTAGGCTGGGTTCGGTTTCCGCTGACTCTATCAGACGTGTTAAGCCAAATACAGGGGTCTTGAGGTGCTCGTGTAAAAGTTGGACTTTTAATGTGGTGTCTTCAAAACGTAACGATCTTAATGTATATCCCTCCTTTTTGGTTTTTTATTTTTTACATGGATTCATGGCAGTTTTTCTGAAAAGGCTTT
This sequence comes from Sinocyclocheilus grahami, assembly GCF_001515645.1. Taxonomy (NCBI): domain Eukaryota; kingdom Metazoa; phylum Chordata; class Actinopteri; order Cypriniformes; family Cyprinidae; genus Sinocyclocheilus; species Sinocyclocheilus grahami. The sequence goes on from NW_015505431.1 coordinate 231,314, forward strand.
CGGCCGCAAGTTAGTAAGACCTGAACGTATGTTTCTGCTGGTACTTTTCCTGACTGTTGCGTTTGTTTTTCTTTGTGTAGCGTACGTCCCTCGTCTCTCACAGAAGAGTACAGAGTCCCTGACGGCATGGTTGGGCTCAGTAAGTTCACATTACCCATCATACACTGGCCCGTACTCGAGCTTTCATGAGTGAATCTAGGTTGGGTCATATTGTTTTGCCAAAACCAAAAGGAAGAAAAAAAATGCATGCTTATTTTATTCATTGTATGTTTTTAATTACTTGATTTTATTACTCGTAGTGTTAATTTACATATAAATTGTATATTTAATAAATAAAAAATAATTCTAAAATATAAAAGTAATCAAGTTTTATTATATATATTTTTTAAATAGTATACAGAATATATAAATAGCATTTAATAAGGTGTGTGTGTGCGCATATATATATATATATATATATGTGTGTATGTATGTGCATCTCCATGACTCCATGGCCGATGCGATAAGCATCTCGATGCGTAGCCAACGATACGATATATTAAAGATACATGTGAAGCAGCTACCGATGCGATACGATTCACCCCTATTACGATGCAGTGCGATTCAATTCAACACAATGCGATTCGATGCAATGGAGAAAATATGATCTCTTTTAATGCCTCGAGGCCTGTTTCATAAAACAAGTTAACCAAATAAGCCAGGCTTATTTCAGTTAGTCTGACTCATTGTCAAAGGATTTGGTTCCATAAAGCAAATTTAACATGGGCCTAGATCAAGCTAGTCACTGTGGCAACTTATGCTGGGAAACTGACCTGGTCTAAAGCAGGCTAACTGTCAGACTAAGCTAAGCTCCTCTACTGACCAATGGCAACATAATGATATTACCACTGTCTACCACATACTATTATTGACTTTTTTTTAAATTTATTTTTTATTAGTTTCTAGCCATGCAGCCTTTCTCTCAGGTTTTATGACAGCTGTACCTTTTATAGTTTGCAGAACATTACAATCTAAAATTGCTCTTTAAAGCACTAAAATAACTAAATTAAAAGTTAAAATCACTGAATTAAAAATGAAAATAAATGCTAAAGAAAACGACTTTTAACTGCTATAATAGAAACACACTAACTCATTTGAGCATAGTAATTATAGTAGGCCTACTAGCTTACAATTGATTTAGCCTACCTGTTACAATAGTCCACTTACAGTTACTGCTATCATAAAAATACACTTTATATGTAGGTTTAAAATTCTACAAGAGACACATTTAATGCAAAAACAAATTTTAGCAAAATGTATATTTTACTTGGAATTATTGCGTTCCTATTCGATTGCGCTCTGTCGGTTTAGCGCGCAGCAGCGCTAGTTCTTTTGCCCACTCCTGACAGCAAAATGGATATGTTTGCATGACTTTCTAACATTTACAGATGAAAAATATACCCGTGACATGTCAGTTATGCAGTGAGAAAAACACAACGTCTCAAATGCATTAAACAGCACAGATATATTCGCTGTTTGCGATGGTGGATCGATTTGATCCATGATCGACATTAAGGTCTGCTTAAGAATAAGCGGATACATATGTTAGAAACGATGCATCGCAATACAAATGCCAACTTGTATCTGATGCACACTTTTTAAAACGATGCATCGTTAACTTTTTATGCCGATACACCGAGTGAATCGGTGAATCTTCCCATCCTATATATATATATATTGGAATTATTGCGTTCCTATTCGATTGCGCTCTGTCGGTTTAGCGCGCAGCAGCGCTAGTTCTTTTGCCCACTCCTGACAGCAAAATGGATATGTTTGCATGACTTTCTAACATTTACAGATGAAAAATATACCTGTGACATGTTGTATTGGTTTTGACGATTAATCGGCACCAATAGTTGATTGCTGGAACTATCGGTTATCGACAAAAAACCATGCCGATAGTTTTCCGGGTTGCGTCCATTGCTGGAGCGGCTTAGAAGGGTCTGCTGTCATTACACAGTGCGAGAGCGGCCTCTAGTGGTTGAAATCAGTCATTTATGGAACCGCTTTAGCCCCGATAGATTTGTTAGGTTATTTAAAGTCAGATTTTGGACTTAAATCCCTGCTTTTCCTCAGGTCTCTGTAGTGTTGTTGTGATCCGTTATATTCACGCAGCAGTGATGAGAGAACGCGCTTGAGAAAAGGTTTAGAGAGGAGAAATCAATCTACATATAAAATATTGGTCTCAGATTATTGGTCACTGCACAATGAACAGAGCGGGAAACTTCAGACGCGGATTTAAATGCAGCCGACAGAAAATACTGCCGCGCCAATCACACAGTTTTTCTTTAAATTACATTATATTGGTCCCGAATCGTTGTTAATGTACATAAACGTTTTGCTGAAAATGCACAATACACAATTCGTTGTCTTTCTGTGGCTCGAATAAAGTCGGTGTGCTTCATTTATAGAGCTATAATATAGGTTGCGCTTTCTCTTTGTTTGCTCCATTTTTTTTAAACACCGAACTTAACTTATCTATGCCAAATTGTTAATTCTTGAAGTAAACTTGTGTCCAGTTGGTGATTAGATAAACTGTTTTAGACCGCTGCTCGAGTTAAACGCGACACGTCCGGAGTGAGTTCTCCTAGACTCAGCGCTGCGCTTTTATTTTGAAATCAAAATCCACCATCGTTCGACCTCTAATATATATATAGGGCTGTCAATCGATTAATTTTTTTACATCTGATTAATCACATCCTTTTTCTGTGATTTTTAATTGCACACTTCATGAAATTAAGCATATACCATTTATCTTGTTTCAAATGTTTTTTTATCATTTGCTATATCCAGAGAAGTAAACCAAAAGATTGAAGGGTGATTCTCAAAAATCTATAGTTTCTGCAAGGTTTTTCAAGATAAATTTAGATGTCTTTCCAAAAAAGGACACTTAGAAGCTCCAAAAGGACACCAAAGAACCAAATGATATAAGGAGCCCATATAAGCGCACATGAAAAAAAAAATCTGAATTTTGTAGTATGTGTACAGTGCAACAGCAAAGAGCTTTTTTACGTTTTAGAGAAGCCAAGTTGCGATACCGAACTGGAGCACATGGAGATTCCAAAAAACCCTAAACCAACCACCTGCTGACTGCATACATCTACTACAGTACACGGGTCCATTCAGAATAACTAAACAACAACATACACATGACAAATCAAAACATTCGTGAATGTGTGTGGAAACAGCATGAATGTATTTATGCACAGGCACAGACATTTCCGTACAATGTGCGATCAGTGCTTCAAGAGCACTCATACACGCATTATTATAACGGACTCATGTGTGCTTACTGTACTGTGCGACTCATGTACGCCACCGCAGTCGTCTTTACCTTGATTGCTGTTTTCATCCATCAAAACTTTACTAGCGAGACTGGTTATCCAGTCGAGAACACGTAGTTTGCGTCTCATCTGGCCATACAGCGGTGGGATGTTGACAATCCGTTCAGTCTGTTCTTCACAGCACAACATGTGAGGGCTCGTGCTCTTCAGAGACAATCACAGAATATGGCAGAGCTCGTGTTTAAAAGCGAAACACACTGGAATGAATAATTCACTGAAAAACGCAACGCGTGTCTGTTCTCTCTGCAATCTCTGATGTGATCAGCCTGGTTTCCTTTTATATTAGCGCTGTTTTGGACTGATTGTTTGAATGCATTCGCTTACTGGATCATTGGACTGAAAACTTTCCCAAAGTTTAGCATCTTAAAATGATCTGATCGCAAGCAGAGAAGCAAAATTGCGTTAAAGGGTTAGAATAGAAATTGTGCTTTAGTAATTTTGTTAATTGCATTCAATTATTTTAACGTGTTAAGGATTGTAAAATGAATCGTATGCGTTAACGATGACAGCCCTAATCTATATGTATATATATTTATGCGTGTGTGTTTAATGTATAAATGTACAACATTTAATGTTTATTTTCTTATATTCTTGCTATATGTGTGTATTATATATACATTACATTTTAATTTATGTATTTTCTAAATTTGTATTCGCACAAAGTTTAGCGGGGTTGAAACATGGATCCGAACGTGTTCTTTGAGATTCACCCTTCTACTGGCGGTTGACATGCTACAATCTGTTTGTTATAATTATACACCCAGTGAATAATGTTGTGTCTGTTTGTAGTCATTGGTCGGGGTGGAGAGCAGATCAGTAAGATCCAGCAGGAGTCTGGCTGTAAAGTTCAGATCGCTCCAGGTGAGTCAAACTCTGGTTCAGATGAGTCAAGTGGGCTTTTCTCTCCTCTGTTTTTGATATTAGCGTGTTTAGAAAGTATGAGGCGTGATGTAACATGTTGGTTTTGTGTGTTCAGACAGCGGCGGTCTTCCAGACAGGAGTGTCTCTCTCACCGGTGGCCCTGAAGCCATCCAGTATGTTTGTGCTTACTCGCACGTTTAACTTCAGTGTGGATCTGTTTGATGTTGGTTTGACCTCTTGACCTGTCCATGCAGGAAGGCCAAAATGCTGCTGGATGACATCGTCTCTCGGGGGCGGGGCACTCCTCCCTCCTTCCACGAGTCGACCAATGGGAACGGCCACATGCAGGAAATGATCATTCCGCCAGGGAAAGCAGGTCTTATCATCGGCAAAGGAGGAGAGACCATTAAACAGCTGCAGGTAGAGTTTGTGTAGAGTATTTGAAAACTGCATGGTATGCGTGTTGGAGCAGGGTTGGAACAAAATTCTGCAGGGCTCCGTCCCTCCAGGAATAGAGTTTGACGCCCCTGATCTAGAGGATTGAGGGTAGTTGGAGGGAAGTAGGGCTTTGTCACTTTTCTTTTTAAAGAAATTAATGCTTTTATTCTGCAAGGATGCATTATATTTATATTTTGTTACACAAAATTTCTGTACCAAATAAGTGCTGTTCTTTTGAACTTTCTATTTAAAGAAAAAACGTATAGTTTTCACAAATTCAGCAGCACAACGGTTTTCAACATTGATAATAATAATAATCAGAAATGCTTCTTGAGCAGCAAATCAGTATATTAGACTGATTCTGAAGCATCATGTGACACTGAAGACTAGAGTAATGATGCTGAAAATACAGCTTTGATTACAGGAATAAATTAAATTTTAATATAAGTTTTTAAATTGTTGTAATGGTTCACAATATTACCTAAATATATACATTTTGAATGCTAACAGGCAGTTCTTAGTCATCTCTACATGTTTGTGTTTCAGGAGCGCGCTGGCGTGAAGATGATTTTGATTCAGGACGCTTCTCAGGGGCCAAACATGGACAAACCTTTGCGCATCATTGGAGATCCTTACAAAGTCCAGGTGTGACCGTTTTCTCCATTTTTCCTCCCACCTGTTACTGTTCCTTGTTTTGTTCTTATCGTTTATGACCTGTTGTACCTTAAACAAGCCAGTTAAGATATTGGCGCTCAGGGTTGGTGTAATTTCTCTCTGTAGCAAGCACGTGAGATGGTGCAGGAGATTCTGCGAGAGCGGGATCATCCCGGCTTCGACAGAAATGAGTACGGCTCTCAAATAGGTGGAGGAATGGAGGTGCGGCGTTGATTTAATAATTTACATTGCAGCTTGTTTTCCATTTGAAATGTGTGATGGCGTCTCATTCTGATTGGACAGGTGCCTGTTCCGCGTCACTCTGTGGGCGTCGTGATTGGCCGAAGCGGAGAGATGATCAAGAAGATTCAGAACGATGCTGGTGTGAGGATACAGTTTAAACCAGGTGTGTTTAGACTTCCAGGTTCTGATTAAACTGTTTTATGATATTACAGTGCATAACATATTTCTTATCTCTGTAGATGACGGTAGCGGTCCAGAAAAGATCGCTCACATAGTGGGTCCTCCGGACCGCTGCGAACATGCCGCCAGTATCATCAACGAACTTCTGCAGAGCATCAGAGTACGAGAGGAAGGAGGAGGGGTGAGTGATGCTCACATTCATCTCCAATATGCTTACAGTCAGCGCTCTATGAAATCAGTATTTCTTTCCTAAATTCATTTTTATTTCTAAATTCTTTTTTTTCTGGATTTAGTTTCAAGGGTGCAATTTAAATTATAGTAATTAAAAAGCATGTTTAATTAATTGAAATCATGAAACTTTCGGTTTATTAGGAGTATATGTATTTCTTATTTATTTTCTTAATTACATTTTTGGGACCAAATTAAAGTTTTACTTTTTACAAATTGTGTCCATTTAAAATGTTCTGGATTTTGTTTTAATGTTTAATTTTAATAGCAAAAAGCTTGTTTAATCAATTGAAGTCCTAAAACTTAACTTAATATTTTTAACTCTTACAATAATAGATTAAATCTTTTTTTTTTCTTCTCCGAAGTTCTGTTTGAATTTCTGTTAGTAACATTTTTACTGAAAGTTATCTAACAGATTATTTTTAATGTTTCACCTGGAGTTTATTTTTCCAATTTCAAAGTGAAGTACTGAAATGAAAAATCTTATTTTTGTTATAAGGTGGTGAGTTGGTTGTCAGTAGTTTTTTTTTTTTTTCTTTTTTTTTTTTCCATTACTACAGCATGTTGTTAATATTAGTTCCTTTTAAATTACATTGATCTTGTCATGAAAATATACAAGTCATAGATGCTGGTATGTGAAACAAACAATTTTTTCTGTATGTATGATTTAATACTTACACACACACACACACACACACACACACACACACACACATATATATATATATATATATGTATATATGTGTCAATCAAATGAAGGCATAGAACATCGTTTTTTTAAGAGTAATTAAATTTTTATTAAAAGCGATGCACAACGGAGGTTTACTGATAATATTAAACATGGAGGAAATAAAGTTGTTGTGGTATTACTACCTTTGCGTTTCTGTATATGACATGGTAGTTTTTCTCAATTGAACTGATGAAATGCTGGTGAAGTGACTGTTTCACAGCTAGTTCTGTTTTTCTGACTGGATTCCATCTGTTTGGTTGCTTTGGGTAATCTTTGTTCTGTGCGTCAGGGTCCTCCGGGCACAGGCATGCCTCCGGGTGGGCGTGGCAGGGGGCGTGGTCCAGGCAACTGGGGCCCTCCTGGCAGCGAGATGACCTTTTCAATTCCCGCCCACAAATGCGGTCTGGTGATCGGCCGAGGCGGCGAGAACGTGAAGGCCATCAACCAGGAGACGGGCGCCTTCGTGGAGATCTCGCGCCAGCCTCCGCCCAACGGCGACCCCAACTTCAAAATGTTTATCATCCGGGGATCTCCTCAGCAGATCGACCATGCCAAACAGCTGATCGAGGACAAGATCGAGGTACCGTAAACACCGCTTCTGTGCGTTATCTAGGAGTTTGCTAGGGCTGTATCACCAGCAAAGATATATGTATCCCGATACAGGACTGCACTTAAGGGGCTGTTTACACCTGGTCACTTCATGCGTTTTATCTAATCGCATAGCTATCCGATCGTAAAAAGACCAGGTGTAAATGCTCTCTGAAACGCATTTAAATCCAGTCGCTTAAACCACTTCAGGAGGTGGTCTGGGCCGCGTTCCAGACAGGTAGTTGACCTGCATTATGGAGGGCCTCCATAACTGTACCACAGTATAACCATATAGGCAAAGGTAATGGCTAAACTGCAAGCTTACCAGTGTTTTCAGAAAGCCAGCACTTTTATCTCCACAGTGGAGAGAGGGCGCGTGTGCTCATGGTTGCCAGGTTGACAAAAATAAGTATCACACTTTGCAGATAATTGCGTACTGTGAAGCTGTGTCCAACCCTTACAAAGACCTGAGATGACCGAACACCCGAGAAGAGATGATGCCAACCCTCAGACAACCTACAAAACTACTAAATTTTGCTATAAGTTTGATCACAACATATCATTGCTGTTAATAGTGTTCACCATCTGTTTGATTAAAGTGCATGTCATTAACTAACTGCTTGATTTTTACCGTACATTTCTGCCATATGGACATCAACTTGAGATCACCACTGATAAGCTACTACTAAATATAATGTAGAAACATTAATTTTCTGTAAAGCTGCTTTGCAACGATTTGCATTGTGAAAAGCGCTATACAAATAAACTTGAGTTGAATTGAAGCTTTGTTTCGGGGACTATGTCTCTTCATATCAGGCAACCCAGTTATGTTCCTTTGTGGCCAGATTCAATTTAGTTGTAGCCTATATATTATACTCTATTCTTAATTATTTTTGGAAACTTTGCACTTTTAGAGACCTTACACCGTTTTAAACTGTTTTTGTATTCAAATTAAGCACGGTCCACTGCTGTGCACATGCTGTGATATCGATACTTAGACTGCTGTATTGATACTCGTATCGTCAAATCTCTGCGACGATACATCGTCGTATCGAACACAGCCCTAGTGTTTGCTGGCTTTAACTGGTCTGCTTCTCCTCGTAGGGTCCCCTGTGCCCTGTTGGACCTGGACCGGGTGGACCGGGCGGACCGGGCCCTGCTGGACCCATGGGCCCCTACAACCCGAACCCGTACCAGCCCGGACCCCCTGGTGGACCGCCACAGTTAGTACTACTTTAATGGGAAATCCGCTTCAGGGAAAGGGTTGATGTTTAGTTTGCACATGCTCACTTGTTTCTCTCTGTGTCTCCAGCGGTGGTCCTCCTGGCGGTCAGTATCCTCAGGGCTGGGGAAACACGTACCAACAGTGGCAGCCACAAGATCCCAGTGAGTCGTTTTGTACCGACGCTTTCAGTGTTTGTGTTTTAAAGTCTTGATAGGATTCTAGCACGTAATGAAACTAATTGAGTGCCTTATGCTACTACAATCACATGCCTGTTCTCATTCTCGGGTCACATTGCATCTTAAAGTCATGGATTTTTTTTATTTTAACTTTAAATTATAGTAATTGATTCCTATTTGTAAAATACACTAAATACAGTTTGACAAGTACTACCATTATTATACAGGTATTTAAAAAAAATAATACTTTAATAATTTAATAATACTATTTAAAGTTGAGGTCAGTAGTTTTTTTTTGTTTGTTTTTGAAAACAAGCAGGGCTCCAGACAAAAAAAATTGAGTAAGGAGCCATTGGCTCCTATAAGAAAAAAACTTTGGTGCCAGATTATTTTTTTAGGTGCCACAGACGTATTAACATTTTCAATCATACTGTCATGTGTTTATCTCATCTTTTCTTGAATTTATCAGCATTTTAATCCATCTTGTCAATGACCTGGGAACTAAGGTTCACTTAAAGTGGGAACTAAACGTCTTTTCAACTTGAAATATACAGTCACAAAGAACTGTTTATTACACAGAATCTGTACCAATATCATGGACCATAAGCATCACTTGGCCATTGAGTGTACACTTAAGTAATTGCAATTTAATCAATTTAAGTTAGTCCAACCTAAAATAAAAAGTGAACAACACATTTTCAAACTGTTATTTGCCAGTGTAACTCAGAATTGTCAAGTTCACTTAGTTAAGTAAATAAACTTCATGCATAAAGAAAAAAGTTAAGGCAACAGGTTTCCTCAATTTTTTAAAAGCAAAGTCAACTGATCGCTTTTTACAGTGTAGTTTGGGCTCCTCAATGCATCCAATAGTAATGTTGTCATGTCTTTCACACATCCAGTCGGTTTTTCTTCATTAGTAACATGCAATTTTATAGGACGTGTTGAATTTTATCTTTAGCTTGCATTCTTGCATTTCTTATATTGACAACAGGTTAAGTAAAACTATTAATATGCAATAGTGTCTAAATATAGCAAAATGCTCTTCTTTATAGTTATTTTTCTAGCTGACTGATGAGCTTACGGACACCGAATGGTTATTCTGAGGTAAATGTGTTACGTGGCAATGTTTACAAGCTTTACACGTTTTGCGCAGTTTGAAACACTGAATGAGCGATTGCATGAGACATTTCAGTAAGTTGTACTGTAGGCTCATAAAATTAGCCTACCTTTTGATGTTGATTCATGTTCATTTCGTACTAGTAGAGAGTTATAATGGGTTCACTTGCTGCTTGAACTGAGGCACTAAAGCGATCGCGCCTGTCGCATTAAAGAGCGCCAAAACTGTATTTATTGTGTTAATTTTGTTATGAATTTGACTTTTAAAGCTGATACTTAAAGTAACAGCACAAAGTTTTGCGATTACTGGATGGCAGGTTTGTTAGGAAAGTTCCACAAACTTTGATGTGCATCGTCTGTTTAATATGTGAACAAAACATATGATCGCAAAACAATCAGGAAAACATTGTCATAACATGCAAAATGTATATAGTTGCCAGTGGCGACCTCAGCAAAAACGTAACTCAGAAATTAATATTTTGGTTGCAAATGCAACCGTTTTAGTCGCAGTCTGGAGCCCTACCAAGGCTGCATTTGATTAAAAATATGGTAAAAAACAAGTGCTGTCAAACGATTAATCGCATCCAAAAATAAGTTTTTGTTTGCATAATGTGTACTGTGTATTTATTATGCGTGTATGAATACATGCACTAATATATTTTGAAAATATTTACATGCATATATTTATATAATTTATATTATATATAAATATATTTAATATATAAACATAACATTTGCCTCAAATATGTGTATTTGTATATAAATAAATATACACCGTACATACTAGGGATGGGTACCGAGAACCGGTATTTTTTTTTGGACCGGTACATAATTGGCTCAATACTGGACTACCGATAAGCTTCAGGACAAACTACACGGTTATCGATACTTGTGTAGGTTTGTTTTATCTCCGTATGCTTCAATGTTAACAACGAATTAGAAGCTGGTGCTTATTTCCCTTCACTAAATGATGTGGCCGAGGTTTGCTCGACGTGTGTGTGTGTGATGTCCATGCGCATGTGTGGTGTGTTTGCGTGCAATCAGTCATCGCGGCAAGAGTGAAACTTTCGAAAGTGTGGGCTCATGTTACAAAACTAAGCAACACCAGCGTCAGATGCAATATATGCAGGACTGTAATGGTGAACAAAGGAGGCAACATTAGTAATATAATGAAACCTTTACTAACAAAATACAACATCTACCTCAAGCAATGCACTGTATTAGGATATGTCTCCCGGCTCCAACCGCAACTCGTGAGACATTCACATCAAATGTTGATTCGGTAGAGTTACACTCACGAGGCACTGCACTTATTTGCAATCACAAAAGTACATTATTTGCGTGTGCTTTAAAGCCTTGCCGATTAAACATTTCATTTGCGTTGCTGTTCTAAAATGCTTATTCAGAGTGCGTAACAGTTACACCCGAAGCATCCATACAGGCCGTCAAACAGCACCTGATTACTTTATCGTTTGATTGCGCTAATACTGTCAAAAACACACAAGGTTTACATATACACAGCTATGTCTAAAGTAAACATTTGAGAGAAAAACATGCATGCAGCTCTTAAAGGGACAGTAGCTACTAAACATGCTGCGGGTTGTGATTAAAGGGATAGTTCACCCACATTTAATTTCGGTCATAATTTACTCTGTCATGTTGTTCCAAACCCGTATTGATTTGTATTCTTGTGCTGAACACCGAAGATATTTTGAAGAATGGGTAACCAAACAGTTGCTGGTCCCCACTGACTTTAATAGTAGGAAAAAACAAATATGAAATTCACTGGGGACCAGCTACGGTTTAGTTTGCCACATTCTTCAAAATAACTAATGTTCAACAGAAAAAAGAAGCTCATTCAGGTTTAAAACAACTTGAGAGTGAGTAAATGACACAATTTTCAGTTTTGGGTGAACTATTACTTTAATGTTAATAAAATAAAACGCAAAGAGAAAAATAACTTGCTGCTCTTGATTGAAGAACTTTAATACAGTTGCTAAAGTTCAGCAGTAAAATTTGTATTCTTGTGCTGAACACCGAAGATATTTTGAAGAATGGGTAACCAAACATTTGCTGGTCCCCACTGACTTTAATAGTAGGAAAAAACAAATATGAAATTCACTGGGGACCAGCTACGGTTTAGTTTGCCACATTCTTCAAAATAACTAACGTTCAACAGAAAAAAGAAGCTCATTCAGGTTTAAAACAACTTGAGAGTGAGTAAATGACACAATTTTCAGTTTTGGGTGAACTATTACTTTAATGTTAATAAAATAAAACGCAAAGAGAAAAATAACTTGCTGCTCTTGATTGAAGAACTTTAATACAGTTGCTAAAGTTCAGCAGTAATTTTCAACATCTTTTCACTTCCTATCTTTTTGCACCAAATAGTATCGATAAGTACCGGTATTGAGTATCTGTATCGATAAAATGTAAACAATACCATCCCTGGTACACGCATATTATGTAAACAAACTTTTAATTAGGATGTGATTAATTGCGATTTAATTGTTTGACAGCACAAAAAAAAAATTAGTGTTTTGAACTCCTTTCTATTGAAATATATTTTAAAATGTAATGAATTCCTGTGATCGACGCAGAATTTTCAGAACAGCTGTTTAAGGCTGGCCGCACACTAGACCATTTTAAACCCGATTTTCATCCCCGAACGATCGGAGGGTGTGGCCCAATTCTAGGCTTGTCGCAAACGTTTTGTTAAAAAAAAATCCTCTATTGTGTGGTGTCATTACAATTATTTATCTGCTCCCGATCGAGACGGAGTGTCACCAAACTCAAATCGTGAATATCAAACATGTTTGATATTTGACACTTGCTCGGGCTAGCCGCGATAGTCAATGAGAGAGAGCAAGAAATCGTTCCTACAATCGACAAGTGTGTGTGTGTGTGGTCTTACGGTCTGGTCGAATCGTCTAGTGTGTGCGTTCAGAGGATTATAAGGCTAAAAATCGGTTGAACTGTCTTCATGTCTGTGGTCTCCCATGGTTTTAAAATATTTAAGATTTGAAAATCGTCTAGTGTGCAGCCAGCCTAAAGCAGTTGTACTGCCTTTTTTTTTTTTTTTTTTTTTTTTTTTTTTTTTTTTTTTTTTTTGGAAACCTGTTTTTTTTTAATATGGGAATCTTTTGTAAAATATTAACTAAATTAAAATTTTGGAAACCGTGATTTATTTAAAATGGGAATCTTTTGTAAAATATTAACTAAATTAAAACAACTATTTCAGCCAGTTGCCAAAGCAATGTTGTCATTTTGATTTAACTCAAAGTACTACAATATCTAAAGAAACTAAAACCAATAAATTGCTGAAAACTATATAAACTAAAGATGACAGGCACTACAAAATTTATGAAACTTTAGCTGAACTTGGTGAATACAGAAAATATGAAAAAAGTCCAGTTAAAAAAAGTATATTCGTGTATCAGTGGTACTAAAATCTGTCATTTAATGTTATTCACACAGATTGTGGTCTTACTAAATATTAATTTCTCTAAAAAAGAAAAAAAAAAACTGTCCTCAAGTTTTTAACTTAAAAAAAAAAATTGGTGTATGGTTCCTTTTAAATTGAGTGATTTTTATTTGAAGTCGCATTAATTTGATCTCGTTTATCCTGAGGCTCTGCTCGTCTCTGTAAGTTGCTGAGTATCTGAAGTATAAAGGGGATTTGTGTCTGTTTCTCTCAGCTAAAGCAGCAGCAGATCATAACGCGGCGTGGGCAGCTTATTACGCACAGTACTACCAGCAGCCCGGAGGGGCCGCCATGCCCGGACAGACGCCTGCGGCCCAACCAGCTGCTCCCGCTCCTGCTGACCAGAGCCAAGCTGCTCCTGGAGCCGCCCAGCCTGACTACACCAAGGCCTGGGAGGAGTACTACAAAAAGATGGGTACGAATGCTCATTCCTCATTGTGTTTGTTAAATAGTAGAGAAATGAATGTGCTGGCAGATCAGTGTTTTGATGCTGAGACTCTATCAGCTGCAGCAGGAGGAGGCGCTGCTCCCGCCGCAGGAGCAGCTCAAGCCCCGGGAGCTGCAGCAGCAGCGGGACAGACGGACTACAGCGCTGCATGGGCCGAATACTACAGACAGCAGGCTGCTTATTACGGACAGACGGGACAGACCGCGGGACAGCCGGGCGCCACACCACAGGGCCAGCAGGTACACACACACACTAATCACAGGTTTATGTGTGTCTGAACAGCCTTTGATGGCATGTAGATTGCATAATTACTCTACTTCTTGCATCTAATCTTCAAAGTAATCTAACTAGTTTAAAGTTTTGACATTTTACCTGACATATGTTTTTGATGCTGAAGGTGAAATTACAGCCATTTAGTCACTAGTAAAGGGGTCATGACATGGATTTTTTTAATACATGTTCCTTGAGGTTTACTTAATGAAGCTTTTTGCACAAAAAAGCAAATGTGTGGACATGATTTTCAACCCTCATTTTGAACCTCTCTCTACAATGACCTGTTTTTAAGGCATGTGTCCTTTAAGGATCATCAGTAATCGGCCACTGTTATGATTGGCCAACGTCATCGCATAGGAAACGGTATCAACACCCCGTTGCTATTGCTTGGTTTGAGTGTTTTGTCTAGTGATCGACCAATATTGATTTTATTACGATACCAGTTATTTGCATGTTTATGTAACCGATATGCAGAACCAATATTTATTTACTGTTATAAAGTAAATAAATGACCGAGTGAAGTAAGAACATCACTTTGGTTTTTTCTCTTTTCAGTTTTTTTTTTTTGAAGTGTTGAAAATTAGCAGTCTTTCACGTTAAATTTAATCTTCATATTATAACAAAAAAAATAAACATTATTTATAAAAAACAGCAACAACAACTAATATTAACAATAAGCAAAATAAATGTAGAATGTCTAATGTTTTCAAATGGAGAAAATAAAGGACAGGAGTCGTATCAACTTAAACTACAGTTTTAGTAGGTTTATAAGCCGTTTAATAGCTACGGAGTCCAGAATAATTCACTGGATAATGTTAATTCACTGAATAATATTCTCTGGAATATTGGAATATAACAAACAAAACATCATATTTTATTGCATTTCTCAATCTAGAAGGACAAAAACATTATTAATAGTTCTGATAACATTCCAGTTATGAAATGCCTGCTGACAGCGCGGTTTATCAATGCATTTACACAGAACTGTACTCAAACTGCGATCGCTCGTGGAGATAATTAATTTCCATACAACTCTATTTATTTAGATGTTTAGCGAAATAATGGTTATATAGTAAATGTTAATACAATTTAGGGTGTTTTAAACAAGTGAATCTTGTTAAACGTTACATGCGGTGGCCGTGCTGGAGCATTTCCTGAGCATCAACCTGCTGAGTGAACGGCAATATGAAAGCGGCTAGAGACTAATAGAGAGGTTAACCTAGTGAGGTTAGAGACTAATGATGAGCAAATATACAACAGAGATCATTAAATTCAGCGCTTTAATTTCCAACATATGCGCATTCATGGCTGTATTTAACTCGTGCAAAGTTACGTCTTTATTGGGAGAGGATCTTGACGGATTATCTACGAGACTCCGTGAGTTGGTCTCTATTTCTTAAATGCCTGATATGTAGTTTATGCAGCTTGGCTCCATGTAATGCATCTAATTTGTGCATAAATGGCTATGTTAAAGTTTGCTAACTACAGCAAATCAAGTACCTGCATGCCGTTGTTGCCTTGTTTCCCCTCAGATGTACTGCAATGGTGATCCTGTGCGCAATTCTCAAAACACCCACAAGATGGCGGAGTTTATCGGTGAATCCGATATTACAAAACCGATACCTGATTATGGTACAATGCTTAAATATCGGGGAAAAATCTTGGCAAATCGATATATCGGTCGATCTCTAGTTTTGACAATATAATCAAAAAAATTTAAAAAACGTCATTTCCAGACAAAGCATTATGAAATTATTTACTTACGGTTTGTGTTGCAGCTGCAGTCAGATCTAGTTCATCTGCTTCATCTTTCAACAATTTTTTTCCTTGTGAACTCTCCATGACACTTTTGTTACAAAACAAAACATGATCCGGGGTGGCAGTAAAAATAAACTATCCACTTGTTCCTTACGCTGGGATCCTTCTGATATCTGTACATAGACGCAAACCAGCTGTTTAAACCAAACAAAGTGAACATTCTTTCAGTTCATTTGTCTGATTGACAACAGACTCCAGCACATGAACTGTGTCAAAGTCAAAGCTCATCTGTATACTGTATCCAGTGTAGACGAGACAAAAACCAGGAGGAGTGTTGTCATTTCTATTTGCTTTTGACCGGATGCCACACTGATTAAGCGTGATCGAGAGGCAGCCGTTAGCAACTGAACGATGGTGGCTCTGGAGGAGGCAGTGTTTATGCAGATGACACTTTGCCCCTTGGATCCAAAACGAGACCATTTTGGAGCTTGATTAAATGCTTTGTTTAAAATGAGGAGGATGTTTTAAGCTATGAAACTAGCAGGTTGTGTTAATGATCTTTTGGCATACAAGAGGTCTTCGTACCAAGGCAAATTAGATTTCTCATGTCATGACCCCTTTAACGTTTGTTTGCCAACTTAAAATTCATACTATTTCATTTCTATAAAATTAATAGAATGTTTCATATTGAGTTTTATTTATTTTGTTAATTATGCATATACACACACCATTCAATAAAATGTTAATTATAATTATAAACAAAATGATACATGCAGAAGTTCAGTGGCTCTAGTTTTGTTTCTACATGCAGTGATGACGGTGACTTCTCGTCTCTCCTCAGGCGCAGTGAAGTGACTGTTGAGCTCTCGTCCGTCTGGCTCCTTCCCTCCATCCTCTCACTCTCCTCTGACAAAAGGACTTCTGCTCTTCCCTTTCTTTCTCGTGTCCAGCTGAAAAGCTCTGTGACTCTTTCTCCTCTGAAGCCGGATTTCTGTCTTTGAAGCCGTAACGTTTCATAAACGCTCTCGTTTCTCCTCCTGGTTTTTGCTGGATCCACAAGCGCTGATGGACTAAACTCAAACTCTAGCTTCCCCTCAACAAACGCTTCACCCTCCTCTTCCTCTCGTCAGTGTGACTCATGGCCAGGAGACACAAGGGAATGCTTCTAACTTCCTCACATGAGCGTGCACTTCCTGTTTTTGCATTAAAAAAAAAAAATTTTTTTTGTTGAGGAAACCGGTCCATTTAGAGAATCTTCAGGTGTTAATAACTACTGTGTTTCAAACTCAATGAGTAACCATGTCTTTTTTTTTTTTTTTAATGCCTTTTTGCTTTTAGTCCTTTTAAGTTGATTTTGAGCTGGAACATTCCCATTGTTTAACGTGTTCTTTCTTTCTATTCATTTAGTGAGTTTTTTTTTTTTTTAATGTGATTAATTTTTTTCCTGTGATATCAAATGGGGTTTCAGTCTCTTGTGTGAGTGTCTCGTGTGTGTGTGTGCGCGAGTGTGTTCCGATACTGAAGCCGTGTTGCTCCTCACTCTGTGAAAAGAGGGTTTCTTTTTTTTTTCCTTCCCAAGTTCTTGAAAGTCATGATGTTATAAATATATAAATTGTATGCTTTTTTTTTACTGCTTGTTTTTAAAAACTACAAAATAAACATTACAAAATCCTCATCTGATCACATGACCAGTGTTCAGTCTGAAAGTGTTTTTGTTGATGGTCTAGTTTTTGAAAGGCAAGCATCACCATTATTTTTGCTCATTCTGGTTGGTAACTAAAAGAGCCACCCAAACATTTCTCTATAAAGGGCCAAAAACTAAGGGTTATGGGATGAAAGTAAATATTACAATATCTAACTTTTTTTTTTCTTATTTGAGCTTTATCAAATTCCCTTTTCTGCATTCTAATGCCAAAAAAAAGTTACGATTGATTTGAAATGAAAATGTGCTTCAATGGCATTCTATTATTTTATATTTTTTGGTAACACTTTAGAATAGGGAACACTTACTAACTACGAATTTTTTATTTTTTTTTGTACCTCAAATTCCTAATTTGCTGCTTATTAATAGTACGGTAGTTAAGTTTGGGTTGTAGAATAAGGCATTAATATGTGCTTTATTACTAATAGCTAATATTCTAGTAATATGCTACTAGTTAAGAGCCCGTAAAACAGTGTTACCTTTTTTTTTTTTTTTTTTTTGTGGCGGGTTTGGGCATCACTAATTAAC
>NW_015505431.1:249364-253656 GCF_001515645.1 Sinocyclocheilus grahami
TAATATGCTTAAATTTAAGAGCCCGTTAAATAATGTTTCTTTTTTTTTTTTTTTTTTTTGGCTGCTGGTTTGAGCATCACTAATTACGTAATCTAGCAGTGAATTTAAAATAGTCTCAGTTGTGTTTTTCCCTCACGAAACCCATCTTTTACCCATCTCTTTTAGAGAACTACACACTGGTTTCCCTTCCTTTCATTGCAGAAACACTTAAGCTGTGTTCAACCAAGTCTCTGCCTTTCTCACACAGAACAACCTCCTCGACAGTAACCAATCTGGTTTCAGAAGTGGACATTCAACTGAGACTGCCTTGCTCTCAGTTGTTGAAGCCCTAAGACTGGCAAGAGTGGCTTCCAAATCTTCTGTACTTATCTTGTTGGATCTGTCCGCTGCTTTTGACACCGTTAACCACCAGATTCTCCTGTCAGCCCTATTGGCAAAGGGCATCTCAGGAACCGTGCTCCAGTGGTTTGAGTCTTACCTCTCAGATAGGTCCTTCAAGGTATCTTGGAGAGGTGAGGTGTCCAAGTCACAACATCTAACTACTGGGGTGCCTCAGGGCTCAGTTCTTGGACCACTTCTTTTCTGTCTACATGGCATTACTAGGTTCTGCCATTCAGAAACATGGCTTTTCTTATCACCGCTATGCTGATGACACTCAACTCTACTTCTCATTCCATCCTGATGATCCGACGATAGCTGCTCACATCTTAGCTTGTCTAACAGACGTTTCTTGCTGGATAAAGGACCATCACCTTCAACTCAAGACATAACTGCTTGTGGTTCTATCAAACCCATCGTTTCATTACAATTTCACCATCCAGTTAGGCTCATCAACCATAACTCCTTCAAAAACAGCTTAACCACCAGATTCTCCTGTCAGCCCTATTGGCAAAGGGCATCTCAGGAACCGTGCTCCAGTGGTTTGAGTCTTACCTCTCAGATAGGTCCTTCAAGGTATCTTGGAGAGGTGAGGTGTCCAAGTCACAACATCTAACTACTGGGGTGCCTCAGGGCTCAGTTCTTGGACCACTTCTTTTCTGTCTACATGGCATTACTAGGTTCTGCCATTCAGAAACATGGCTTTTCTTATCACCGCTATGCTGATGACACTCAACTCTACTTCTCATTCCATCCTGATGATCCGACGATAGCTGCTCACATCTTAGCTTGTCTAACAGACGTTTCTTGCTGGATAAAGGACCATCACCTTCAACTCAAGACATAACTGCTTGTGGTTCTATCAAACCCATCGTTTCATTACAATTTCACCATCCAGTTAGGCTCATCAACCATAACTCCTTCAAAAACAGCCAGAAACCTTGGAGTTATGATTGAAGATCAGCTGACCTTCTCAGACCACATTGCTAAAACTGCCCGGTCCTGCAGATTTGCTTTATTCAACATTAGGAAGATCAGGCCCTTTCTTTCAGAACATGCAACACAACTCCTTGTTCAAGCTCTTGTTCTATCCAGGCTGGACTATTGCAATGCTCTCTTGGCAGGTCTTCCAGCCAGTTCTGTCAAACCTTTACAATTAATCCAGAACACGACAGCAAAAAATGCACTTCACACCTGTGTTTATCAGTTTGCACTGGCTACCAATAGCTGCTCGCATAAAATTCAAGGCATTAAACAAGAGTTATCATTCATTCACACCATCTATAACGATACCATTTTGATAATTGTTCTATCGATGAGAATAGTGAAGTCCACACCACCTATAACGATAGCGTCACAGAGAAACGGTATTGTTCCAGTGACTTAATGTTTTTAATTACTGCACGATAAAGACGTTGACAGCCAATCAGAATCCACCAGTGGTTGAAGCTGCTGCACGCGCTTATAACGCACAGAACGTTTTCGACTGTTGGTCTTACTCCGGTTAGACGCCATTTTAATTTTTTTACAGTAATGAAATCAAGGCTTTGGGGGACAGACTACAATCTTTACAATGGCATGCACTGTATTAAGGTCCTAGAACTTTTCACAATTTTAAACCCTGTTTCGTGTAATAGATTTATTTAAAGTTTTTTTTCATAAGTTTTGATAGCTAAACGTTTGTTAAACAAGTACAGTCCATTAAACACACTGTACTTAAATGCCTAAGAGCCTCGTTTTCTTTCCTTTCAGAAATTAAATATAGCTACTATATTACTATATGATTCTGAAGTAATGAATTTAGGTAAAGGGGTGCAGAGCCAGTGGTGGTTTTGTAGGCAAACATTAATGCAAATAATTGCACATACTGGAAAATCCTAAAGACTTACATTACCTATCCATGAATGATATTTTAAAGCAAGATTTGAACATTTTTATTCAGAGCAGAGCTGGGAATTCAAGTGCACCAACATCTGCGAACAACAGACACATGAAAAAGTGCATCTGTCAATTTAGTAGCTGAACAAACCATTTTGTGGATAAACAACAGCACAGTATTTACAGTAATAATGAAAGAACATATACAAAAAAAAAGTTCTGTTAGAATGTGCTGATGGTTTGCAAAATACTTGATTGGTATTAAATAAAATGTTCACAATTGACTTTAGTCTAATGTCATTCTTACAAAAAAGTCGATTTTTACAACCATATTGCAATTCTCAATTAGGATTTAGAAAATATTCACTGTAATTCAATTTTCATTGAAAAAATATGCAATTAATGGCAGTACAAGTACTACCATCATGCTTGACCAATTTTTTTTTTTTGAGTTGACAGATTCCCTCATTTACAAAAGTGGCATGAAAGACATTATCAGATTTAGTGTCAACTTTTCTTTTTACTGAAGCAAAAAAAAAACCCCACTTTTTAGTGTTAGTCAGCAAAGAGAAAACCTTTTCACAAAAATACATTAAAATAATTAAAATGGCCTTTCCAAAACTGAAACGTTCAAAAATCTCAAGAGGAAAGATATAAAATTACAAAACGTCCCTGTTGCAGTGTGTGGCTCTCGCACTTCGCTTCGATGAACCCCCGTGTCCCCTGTTCTTGTGGCTTTGGTTCAGACCGTGCTGGTTTGGCAGTAGTCCTGCTGAAGGTCCCACTCCTTCAGACCCCAAACCCAGAGATAAACCACTTCAGACCTGAACTGATGATCAAATCAAAACGCTTCATAGTTCACAAAAACACAAACCTGTCTTCATTTGCCCTCCGAGACGTCTTCCCGCTGCTCAGCAGCCAAGTGCTTTTGTTCTGACGAGAAAACAGATCAAATAAATCCCTGTTTTTACCAGTCCAGCAACAGAAGAACCTGAGAATAACAGGTCACCTCTCGCCTGCCGTAGTTTGTTCCTCTCGGCCTCTCGCTCTTCTCTGGTCTGGTTACTCTTCACACCCAGAGCCCCGATCACCAGGCGGCGTGCCAGAGCCGCACTCGTCTGAGGACGCTCTTTAGCCGGCAGCAGGTAATCTACACAGAGACAATCAGGTTTGATTTATGAATTAATTTGTGATGGATGTGCAAAACAGGCTCAGAATAGTTCAGGCATGAGTGAATAAGAGAGAGCAGGTGTACCGGAGCAGCTGCGTGCTTTGGCTTTAGTGGTGTTTGATGATTTGGAGAGAGGCCTGACCTTCATCATGGGGTTCTTCATCCTCAGAGCATCACGAGCTACACAAACACACACGTATATACAAGAAAAGGACAAGGTTTCTCATTTTGGGGGCTTCTCGTTTCTATTTAGTCATTTAGCAGATGCTTTTATCCAAAGCGACTTACAGATACATCAATGTTATATTATATATAATTATATTAATGTAACTTATCAATGTTTTGAATGTGTAATGCGAATAAAGAATAAGCAGGATAAGTTTTATATAAACATACATTAGCTAGCAATCAATTCACTTGAAAAACAACCAAAAATCGCTGTATTAGATAAACATTTGAAAAAGTGCCATTTCTACTCTTCAAACTCTTTGGTTTCTTTTACACAGATCTTCCTCAGACAATTTCAGGTCCTCACACACATCACAGAAGTTAATACCGTCATGCTGTTTTCCTCCAGGTCCACCAGCGATTGACTCCAGAGATCTTATAGGCATCATAAAGCCATTCTCTTCTCTTCTAGAACACACTGACCTGCAATGGGACTGGAGAACAAACCCAGGGCATGAGTGTCATCAATCCACTTGATGTCAAACCCCTTCTGCCTGAAAAACACACATATGATCAATAACACCAGGGGCTCCCAAACATTTTGTCAGCCAAAACCCTTATATACAGTATGTATATGTATATACTGGGCAATATGAGTGTGTATATATATATATATATGTGTATATATACATATAAT
>NW_015505431.1:253861-261463 GCF_001515645.1 Sinocyclocheilus grahami
GCCTCCTGGACAGCAACCAATCTGGCTTCAGAAGTGGACATTCGACTGAGACTGCCTTGCTTTCAGTTGTTGAAGCCCTAAGACTGGCAAGAGTGGCTTCCAAATCTTCTGTACTTATCTTGTTGGATCTGTCCGCTGCTTTTGACACCGTTAACCACCAGATTCTCCTGTCAGCCCTATTGGCAAAGGGCATCTCAGGAACCGTGCTCCAGTGGTTTGAGTCTTACCTCTCAGATAGGTCCTTCAAGGTATCTTGGAGAGGTGAGGTGTCCAAGTCACAACATCTAACTACTGGGGTGCCTCAGGGCTCAGTTCTTGGACCACTTCTTTTCTGTCTACATGGCATTACTAGGTTCTGCCATTCAGAAACATGGCTTTTCTTATCACCGCTATGCTGATGACACTCAACTCTACTTCTCATTCCATCCTGATGATCCGACGATAGCTGCTCACATCTTAGCTTGTCTAACAGACGTTTCTTGCTGGATAAAGGACCATCACCTTCAACTCAAGACATAACTGCTTGTGGTTCTATCAAACCCATCGTTTCATTACAATTTCACCATCCAGTTAGGCTCATCAACCATAACTCCTTCAAAAACAGCCAGAAACCTTGGAGTTATGATTGAAGATCAGCTGACTTTCTCAGACCACATTGCTAAAACTGCCCGGTCCTGCAGATTTGCTTTATTCAACATTAGGAAGATCAGGCCCTTTCTTTCAGAACATGCAACACAACTCCTTGTTCAAGCTCTTGTTCTATCCAGGCTGGACTATTGCAATGCTCTCTTGGCAGGTCTTCCAGCCAGTTCTGTCAAACCTTTACAATTAATCCAGAACACGACAGCAAAAAATGCACTTCACACCTGTGTTTATCAGTTTGCACTGGCTACCAATAGCTGCTCGCATAAAATTCAAGGCATTAAACAAGAGTTATCATTCATTCACACCATCTATAACGATACCATTTTGATAATTGTTCTATCGATGAGAATAGTGAAGTCCACACCACCTATAACGATAGCGTCACAGAGAAACGGTATTGTTCCAGTGACTTAATGTTTTTAATTACTGCACGATAAAGACGTTGACAGCCAATCAGAATCCACCAGTGGTTGAAGCTGCTGCACGCGCTTATAACGCACAGAACGTTTTCGACTGTTGGTCTTACTCCGGTTAGACGCCATTTTAATTTTTTTACAGTAATGAAATCAAGGCTTTGGGGGACAGACTACAATCTTTACAATGGCATGCACTGTATTAAGGTCCTAGAACTTTTCACAATTTTAAACCCTGTTTCGTGTAATAGAGTTATTTAAAGTTTTTTTTCATAAGTTTTGATAGCTAAACGTTTGTTAAACAAGTACAGTCCATTAAACACACTGTACTTAAATGCCTAAGAGCCTCGTTTTCTTTCCTTTCAGAAATTAAATATAGCTACTATATTACTATATGATTCTGAAGTAATGAATTTAGGTAAAGGGGTGCAGAGCCAGTGGTGGTTTTGTAGGCAAACATTAATGCAAATAATTGCACATACTGGAAAATCCTAAAGACTTACATTACCTATCCATGAATGATATTTTAAAGCAAGATTTGAACATTTTTATTCAGAGCAGAGCTGGGAATTCAAGTGCACCAACATCTGCGAACAACAGACACATGAAAAAGTGCATCTGTCAATTTAGTAGCTGAACAAACCATTTTGTGGATAAACAACAGCACAGTATTTACAGTAATAATGAAAGAACATATACAAAAAAAAAGTTCTGTTAGAATGTGCTGATGGTTTGCAAAATACTTGATTGGTATTAAATAAAATGTTCACAATTGACTTTAGTCTAATGTCATTCTTACAAAAAAGTCGATTTTTACAACCATATTGCAATTCTCAATTAGGATTTAGAAAATATTCACTGTAATTCAATTTTCATTGAAAAAATATGCAATTAATGGCAGTACAAGTACTACCATCATGCTTGACCAATTTTTTTTTTTTGAGTTGACAGATTCCCTCATTTACAAAAGTGGCATGAAAGACATTATCAGATTTAGTGTCAACTTTTCTTTTTACTGAAGCAAAAAAAAAACCCACTTTTTAGTGTTAGTCAGCAAAGAGAAAACCTTTTCACAAAAATACATTAAAATAATTAAAATGGCCTTTCCAAAACTGAAACGTTCAAAAATCTCAAGAGGAAAGATATAAAATTACAAAACGTCCCTGTTGCAGTGTGTGGCTCTCGCACTTCGCTTCGATGAACCCCCGTGTCCCCTGTTCTTGTGGCTTTGGTTCAGACCGTGCTGGTTTGGCAGTAGTCCTGCTGAAGGTCCCACTCCTTCAGACCCCAAACCCAGAGATAAACCACTTCAGACCTGAACTGATGATCAAATCAAAACGCTTCATAGTTCACAAAAACACAAACCTGTCTTCATTTGCCCTCCGAGACGTCTTCCCGCTGCTCAGCAGCCAAGTGCTTTTGTTCTGACGAGAAAACAGATCAAATAAATCCCTGTTTTTACCAGTCCAGCAACAGAAGAACCTGAGAATAACAGGTCACCTCTCGCCTGCCGTAGTTTGTTCCTCTCGGCCTCTCGCTCTTCTCTGGTCTGGTTACTCTTCACACCCAGAGCCCCGATCACCAGGCGGCGTGCCAGAGCCGCACTCGTCTGAGGACGCTCTTTAGCCGGCAGCAGGTAATCTACACAGAGACAATCAGGTTTGATTTATGAATTAATTTGTGATGGATGCGCAAAACAGGCTCAGAATAGTTCAGGCTTGAGTGAATAAGAGAGAGCAGGTGTACCGGAGCAGCTGCGTGCTTTGGCTTTAGTGGTGTTTGATGATTTGGAAAGAGGCCTGACCTTCATCATGGGGTTCTTCATCCTCAGAGCATCACGAGCTACACAAACACACACGTATATACAAGAAAAGGACAAGGTTTCTCATTTTGGGGGCTTCTCGTTTCTATTTAGTCATTTAGCAGATGCTTTTATCCAAAGCGACTTACAGATACATCAATGTTATATTATATATAATTATATTAATGTAACTTATCAATGTTTTGAATGTGTAATGCGAATAAAGAATAAGCAGGATAAGTTTTATATAAACATACATTAGCTAGCAATCAATTCACTTGAAAAACAACCAAAAATCGCTGTATTAGATAAACATTTGAAAAAGTGCCATTTCTACTCTTCAAACTCTTTGGTTTCTTTTACACAGATCTTCCTCAGACAATTTCAGGTCCTCACACACATCACAGAAGTTAATACCGTCATGCTGTTTTCCTCCAGGTCCACCAGCGATTGACTCCAGAGATCTTATAGGCATCATAAAGCCATTCTCTTCTCTTCTAGAACACACTGACCTGCAATGGGACTGGAGAACAAACCCAGGGCATGAGTGTCATCAATCCACTTGATGTCAAACCCCTTCTGCCTGAAAAACACACATATGATCAATAACACCAGGGGCTCCCAAACATTTTGTCAGCCAAAACCCTTATATACAGTATGTATATGTATATACTGGGCAATATGAGTGTGTATATATATATATATATGTGTATATATACATATAATTCGCACTTCGCTTCGATGAACCCCCGTGTCCCCTGTTCTTGTGGCTTTGGTTCAGACCGTGCTGGTTTGGCAGTAGTCCTGCTGAAGGTCCCACTCCTTCAGACCCCAAACCCAGAGATAAACCACTTCAGACCTGAACTGATGATCAAATCAAAACGCTTCATAGTTCACAAAAACACAAACCTGTCTTCATTTGCCCTCCGAGACGTCTTCCCGCTGCTCAGCAGCCAAGTGCTTTTGTTCTGACGAGAAAACAGATCAAATAAATCCCTGTTTTTACCAGTCCAGCAACAGAAGAACCTGAGAATAACAGGTCACCTCTCGCCTGCCGTAGTTTGTTCCTCTCGGCCTCTCGCTCTTCTCTGGTCTGGTTACTCTTCACACCCAGAGCCCCGATCACCAGGCGGCGTGCCAGAGCCGCACTCGTCTGAGGACGCTCTTTAGCCGGCAGCAGGTAATCTACACAGAGACAATCAGGTTTGATTTATGAATTAATTTGTGATGGATGTGCAAAACAGGCTCAGAATAGTTCAGGCATGAGTGAATAAGAGAGAGCAGGTGTACCGGAGCAGCTGCGTGCTTTGGCTTTAGTGGTGTTTGATGATTTGGAGAGAGGCCTGACCTTCATCATGGGGTTCTTCATCCTCAGAGCATCACGAGCTACACAAACACACACGTATATACAAGAAAAGGACAAGGTTTCTCATTTTGGGGGCTTCTCGTTTCTATTTAGTCATTTAGCAGATGCTTTTATCCAAAGCGACTTACAGATACATCAATGTTATATTATATATAATTATATTAATGTAACTTATCAATGTTTTGAATGTGTAATGCGAATAAAGAATAAGCAGGATAAGTTTTATATAAACATACATTAGCTAGCAATCAATTCACTTGAAAAACAACCAAAAATCGCTGTATTAGATAAACATTTGAAAAAGTGCCATTTCTACTCTTCAAACTCTTTGGTTTCTTTTACACAGATCTTCCTCAGACAATTTCAGGTCCTCACACACATCACAGAAGTTAATACCGTCATGCTGTTTTCCTCCAGGTCCACCAGCGATTGACTCCAGAGATCTTATAGGCATCATAAAGCCATTCTCTTCTCTTCTAGAACACACTGACCTGCAATGGGACTGGAGAACAAACCCAGGGCATGAGTGTCATCAATCCACTTGATGTCAAACCCCTTCTGCCTGAAAAACACACATATGATCAATAACACCAGGGGCTCCCAAACATTTTGTCAGCCAAAACCCTTATATACAGTATGTATATGTATATACTGGGCAATATGAGTGTGTATATATATATATATATATATGTGTATATATACATATAATACATTAAATACATAAAAAATTACTTGAAGCCCTCCAAAGTTTTTAAGTTAATATTTCAATAATTTAATGACACTGGTTCTCAGATATCAGTTAACGGTTACATGACATGCAAGTAAACATAATTTCTAATCTTTTTTAGTTTAGTGTTTTAGTTTGCTATATATATATATATATATATATATATATATATATATATATATATATATATATATATAGTAGCTTTAGACAAAAACTCTTGATAAAAAAAAAACTTGATTTGAAAGTGCTTGCTGAGTAATATAATTTCCTAAGAGAACTTAAACGAGCACAATTACAAAAGAAATAGGAAAAAGCTAAGTGTATACTACATAAAAAACTACATTTTTATTCTTTAGCAATCTCATATATATATATATATATATATATATATATATATATACTGTATATTGCTACCAGTTACAATACAAATATTTATACCTTAAATTCTCAACTTTCAGTGTTTAAGCTTTTATTTTGGCAGTTTTCTCAAAAATAAGCAATACTATGAATAGAAGACAATACATTTTAGTCAGAAGCAATGGTTCAAAGTTAAAACATATTAATGATGGATTTGTTTCTTACAAACACAGCTTTTTTACATTGCTGAGCAAGTAATGCTAAATTTCTCCAAATTTGTTCTGATGAAGAAAAACTCATCTACATCTTGAGTAAACTTTCAGCAAATTAAATTGTTTGGTGAACTATCCCTTTAATGTAATTACAGCCTTTGATTTGACAAGACATGTTGCTATTTCAGATTTAGTTTGATTTATTTATTTTAATGTTGATTTGATTTAATCAGTTATTATCTTTTCATCAACCCTCTGTTTTGGGAAGGCCTGCTGTAGATGTTATGAAATCATTGTGATTCACGAGCGGAGCTTGACGCACTGGAACGAGCTGAAGGATCTGATCAAGTCCTCCGTCTTGAACTCAGACGGGAAGTGGTAAATCTCCACGATGTGTGACAGCTCATCTTCTCGAAGCTGCACCTCCTCCTCCGGCGTCCAATTATAGTAGTCGAAGCGCGGCTCCTGTATAGACGGCTTCTTGCGGCCCTCCTTAAGAGACATCTCAAAAAGGAAGAAGAATTAAATGGTACTGGGAAATAGTTTGTGCAAAATCGTCCCAGCACTTTAGTACTGTACATTTAGTTCTGGAACTAAAGCGGTGCGAAAGGCCCTAAAGTCCTTACTAGCTTTCTGGGCCTTGAATGTGTCAGTTGTGTTGCTGTCTATGCAGGGTCAGAAAGCTTTTCATCAAAAATATCTTAATTTGTGTTCTGATGATAAACGGAGGTCTTACGGGTTTGGAACGACATGAGGCTGAGTAATTAATGACAGAATTTTCATTTTTGGGTGAACTATCCCTTTAAAGGTGCAAGTCACTCAAAAATCAGTGGAAGGATCGAATCGTCTTTGTAACTCTTACCTCCTCCACTAAATGTGGGTCAAGACAGTCACCATCATCGTTAAAGAAAGAATCCCAGTCCTCCCCTTCATCCTCCTCCTCTTTTGGCACCCCATCATGTTCTAGTGCACTACCCGTGTCCTCTGGTGTGTTCATAGTTCTGGATACATTGTCCGTATCATCTCTAGACTCCTCCTCTTTAACTGTGTGCATGTTTAGGTTTTCTTTATCTCCCTCCTCCCGCCCCCCGTCATCCGGTTTTACCTCTCCGCTTGGGGTCTCTGTCGCTTTGGCTTTGCCCTTCTTGTTCCTGTGGGCCTTGTCGGTGTACCGGGGCCTGGGTCTGGATTTCTTGTCACCGCCTGCCTGAGGCTTCTCCATCTTCTCGGCCTGGCGTTTCTTGGGCACGTAGATTTCCATGGCGGGTTTTTTCGTCCGGGCCGGAGCCGCAGTTTTGGACCCCTCTTCTGGCTGAGCTGCTTCAGTCTCCATAGGGATCTGTGTAAGAAAGTGAGTCAATGAGTGTAAAGAGGACAAAAGCTGTTTTCAGAGTAGCATATCAGCACACTGTTAGAGGGATCCATGTAAATGCCTGCATGTATATAATGTAACTTAATTGGCCAAAACGTGCTCTTTTATTCCCAGCGTGTTACACAGACGAGAAATAATAATAATAATAATAATAATGTGATTTTACAACATTAGTGTATGACTTATTATTTAAATCCGTCGTTTTCGTTATTTATAACTGACATTTCTAAACGAGGTTGGATGAGCAATGCAAAATAATTTTAAATTACAAATATAACAAATCAAATGACAACAATTCAAGATATGTTTTAAATAGTAAGCGTTCATAACATAAACACAAATCTACCGACCGTGACACCAGCATTGAGAAGCCCGAGTTATCTTTTCAAAACAACTAATATGTACTGATAGTAACATAAAAATATTCCAGGACAGTATGTTGACATTTGTAGAGGAAATTATTCGCAGTTTACTTCTACTTACATCTCTGTAGGTTTCAGCTCGCCGAAACCATGACCCGGATGTTCGGGGACGTACGGACGCCATGACGTCACGGTCGGGAAGTCTATTATGGGAGTTGTAGTTTATTATTATGAGTGTAGTTTAGAAGCGACGTCTATCCAAAGCGATGCACAATACATGTTTTATCAACTGCCAAATAAGCTTTGTATCAATAATAAAATTAAGGAAGTGTCTTTCAAAATACTTT
>NW_015505431.1:261540-262998 GCF_001515645.1 Sinocyclocheilus grahami
TCTATATTAACAGAAAAATGGAGTGTATGATAGAAATGTGTATATCTGATGTACTTTTTTATCATTTGAAATGTAAAGAACAACATATACACTTGTTTATTCTGTTAGGAAAATCCCATACACATAAGAAGAAGTGGACTCTATGTATTAGACCATATTTTATAAATGACTTTAAATTATATGTAAATCTCTCTGAACAAACAAAAAACTCTGAAAGCATTGAAATCTATGTCACTTTCTTCCTTTTTTTTCTCTTTTATTTTTTCTCTGGCAGCTAATGTTATTTTGATCATGTGAATATGTAATGCCTCTTGTTATTGTGGCAATTAATAAATAAAGCATTAAAAAAATAATTACATTAATCACTAAAAATCATTGGCAAGTATTATAAGCTATCAGTACTTGTGATACGTTTTTCAGCAGCAAATGCTACTGTACAGTTATGCACAATTAATATGACAATTATAAACAACACAAGCAAACATGATTATATTTGGTCAATTGAGTAAAACAAGTATTTGTTTGGGTTTGTTAGGGACGTAACACATCTGCATGCTGTTTCCAGCGTCGTTAACGCCCTCTTTTCACTTGCGGGCTTGTGATTGGTCGGACCGACACGGTACTTAAAATACTCGACAGTGATTGGACAGTCGCTTACACAAGCGCTTGTGTAAGGCAGCTGCATTGAAGTTGTGTAAGGAGCAAATATACACCGTAGAAAACCAAAATCACACATCATTTTCCAAGCTTTTGAGACAAGCCACGTATTGGAAACTCTGAGCGCGTGAGTATCCACTATAATCCAGCCCAGTCAGCACGACAGGTGGATTTGGCACATTATTATTTACTTGCAAAGCTATAATAACAGTTCTCTCTGTTGAGGTGATGGTGACTTACAAATGCATGAACAATACTGTCCTATCATGTCGCTTAGATCTGCTCTGAATGTCTCTTTCGTTTGTTTTCTGTAACGCAAAACAACATATTTGTTCTGTTTTGCATCCTTGCCAACCTTTTCTTTCTATCAGTTGAATTTAAATATAGTTGCATGATCTTATTTATGTTTTCATATCCATATGCTGTGTAAGCAGTGTCATAAATGCTTTTCACATTACGTTTAATCGCATGATAATGAAGCTAAAGTGTGAACACTGTTTGATTGACAGGTGGAGATGAGGATGTGGTGGGCGTGTCTTCTGGGTTTGGCTCTGTCAGCTCTCTCTCAAGCTCAGCCCATGTTCTCCGTCACCACGGATACGGTTCTGCCTCCTGATGCTCTTCACAACCCCACCCAGCGGAATTATGGGATGGCAGTGACGGATGTGGATGGAGACGGGGATCTGGAGGTGGTGGTGGCCGGGTAAAGAAACTCCAGCATAACCTGATTTCTCAGTGATTATTAAATAAAATAGGCAGATTCATATACATTATTATTTATTGTTAAGTCTTATTTAAATG
>NW_015505431.1:263726-264771 GCF_001515645.1 Sinocyclocheilus grahami
GATGTTTTTATAGTACAGTGACCTCTTATATGTCAAAAGATCAAGACAATTTTGGTTTCTCAGTTCATGACCCTTTAAGGATTTTGTTGTTTGCCTGTTGTCAGGTATAATGGCCCAAACCTGGTTCTGAAGTATGACCGTACCCAAAACAAGCTCGTGAACATAGCGGTGGATGACCGCGGTTCTCCTTACTACGCGCTGAGAGACCTGCAGGGAAACGCCATCGGAGTGACGGCCTGCGATGTGGACGGAGACGGCAGAGAGGAGATCTACTTCCTCAACACCAACAACGCCTTCTCAGGTACGCAGAAAAACATGAGTGTCCGTGACAAATAGACCCACAAAACTTAACGATCGCTTACAAAACCAAACTAACTCCTTAAAGGTCGGGCGACTTACGCTGACAAACTGTTCAAGTATCGTAACGGGCACTTCGAGGATCTGCTCGGCGATGACATCAACGTGCGCAGAGGCGTGGCCAATCGCATGGCGGGACGCTCCGTGGCTTGTGTCGACAGAAAGGTAATTAAATTATCCATCTTTTAATAATAAGTGAGTCAATATTATAATTAGTTTAGCATTTTAATGAATTTATTGTGCTGTAGGGAACAGGTCGATACTCTATTTACGTGGCGAACTACGCCAGCGGTAACGTGGGTCCGCACGCGCTCATAGAGATGGATGAAGCCGCCAGTGACGTCGAGAAAGGCGTTATTGCGCTGACTGATGTTGCACCACAAGTCAACGTCAATAAGTACACAGGTCAGAGAAACCAAAAGTCATGTTTGTTTATATGTATGAGATTTTCAAAGGTTTGGGGTTGGTAAGATTTATTGTTTTTGAAAGAAGTGACAGAGCGACACCCATCATAATCTGAAAACCACGCCCACCAGAGGGGGGGGCAATCTAACCCTCCCCACTGACTTTGTATTGGGGGAAGCTGCCTCCTTGTCATTTCTGATTTATAACAAAAAACAGAACAATGCCTTAAAGCTGCTACGTATGTGACAAGGTGTACAGTAAACAAGCTAAAAAACCCAGAACT
>NW_015505431.1:265721-267145 GCF_001515645.1 Sinocyclocheilus grahami
GGGAACTAAAATAAAACTTGCCGCTGAAAACATTACCAGAACATATATAATGTTCTCTGAACATTCTAAGAACAAGAACATTCCTAGCTGGGGACACTTGTTATGGAATATTAATGTTATAAAAGTGTTAATGTTGTTTTATAAGGTGGCCGTGGTGTAGTTGTCGGTCCAATCCTCAGCGACACAAGGTCTGACATTTTTTGTGACAATGAAAATGGACCCAACTTCCTGTTCAAGAACAACGGTGATGGAACTTTCACAGACGTGGCCGCCGAGGCAGGTGAGAAACCTGACTTTATATTTACAGTACTGATTTGTAATCCTCCCTCAGACTTATGTTTTATGGTTTGATGACAGGAGTTGAAGACAGATATCAGCACGGGAGAGGTGTGGCGCTGGCCGACTTTAACGGCGACGGAAAGACAGACATTGTTTACGGCAACTGGAACGGTCCACACCGCCTCTACCTGCAGGACGTCCAGCAGAGATTCAAGGTGAGTCACATCTGAGCAAAACAGCCTTTGATTAATTACAATTTTTGTATTGTTTTCAGTTCAAATATCAACAAAGTCCAGTAAAACAAAATGCACTTCAGTGCGGTAAGACAATCTATGAGAACAAATCAGGTTACAAATATAGTTCAAAATATACAAAACTGGCCAAAAATATACATTTGTTAAATACATTTCAAAATATATATTCTGAAAATATATTCTCTACCCATATATTTTTGGGGCAAGTTTTTTTTGTAAATATTTGGAAATGTATTTTAATAATATAAATATAAATCATCAGTCCATGAAAATACATTCACATCATTTTTGAAGAAAAACTTTGCTCGTCTATAACACATGTGAACATATAATAGTTCAATAAAAATAGTGAGAAGGTGGAAACTAAATATATTAGATTTTTTTTTTTGATCATATAGATTCACCCTTTAGAACATATTTAAAAAACATGAATGAATGATTATTTTTTTTGCCATATGGGTCTATATAAATCTGTATCTGTAATAATGAATCAGTCTGTTGTGTTGTTGTAGGACGTCTCCACACAGGCCTTCGCCACTCCGTCACCCGTTCGCACCGTCATCGCTGGCGACTTTGACAACGATCTTCAGCTTGAAGTCTTCTTTAACAACATTGCTTACCAAGGAAATGCCCCCAACAGAATCTTCAGGTACTTCAGCTCTGATGTGCGATATTCACTGATATATATTTATATTGTTTAGAGATTATAATGTCTTTTTCAATAGTTAATTTGTCCTTGTAAACCAATTTTCAGTAATTGTAATACAGTTGAAATTAAATAAAATATAAATATTAGATAAACATAACTTAAAAAATTTAATGAAATTTAGAAATGAAATAATTCCTAAAACGAAAGCTGAATATAAAATATTTCAATATAAATACTTAAAA
>NW_015505431.1:267155-303145 GCF_001515645.1 Sinocyclocheilus grahami
GGGTTGACAGCTTATAAAAACCTAGTTCTGTGTTCTGTTGTATTATGTTGTATTACACCTTGTCACATAGTAGCTTTTAGACAGTGACATGTCACCATTGTTGAGATTCATACACTGATTCAAGTTTTATTTTTTAATCCTTAAAATGATCTTATTAAAATCTGCTGGGTCTGTTGGGCCATTGAGTTGCTATAGTAAATAATACTGACAACGATCTTCAGCTTGAAGTCTTCTTTAACAACATTGCTTACCAAGGAAATGCCCCCAACAGAATCTTCAGGTACTTCAGCTCTGATGTGCGATATTCACTGATATATATTTATATTGTTTAGAGATTATAATGTCTTTTTCAATAGTTAATTTGTCCTTGTAAACCAATTTTCAGTAATTGTAATACAGTTGAAATTAAATAAAATATAAATATTAGATAAACATAACTTAAAAAATTTAATGAAATTTAGAAATGAAATAATTCCTAAAACGAAAGCTGAATATAAAATATTTCAATATAAATACTTAAAAGATAATAATAAAAAACAGAATCACATAATACAATTTCAACTAGAAAAACATAAGAAATAAAAGCTATTAATTCATAAATAATAATGTAAATAATTCTGAAACAACACTGGCTTTTGTGTGTGTAGGGTGTCGAGGAAGCAGAACTCTGACCCTGACATCACGGAGCTGGATGTGGGCGACGCTTCTGAGCCTCAGGGGAGGGGCACAGGTGAGATCACATGACCAGAGCCACTTCCTGTGTAGATAAACAACTTTATGTCTTTCTTTAATAACTGCCAGCATTATAACGTGATGTTCTGGTTGGGTAACAGGTGCCACAGTGACAGACTTTGACGGTGACGGTCTGCTGGATCTGTTGGTGGCTCACGGGGAGAGCGCCTCTCAGCCCATCTCTGTGTTTAAGGTCAACCAGGTATGTCAGAAAGTTTATTTCCAATGTAACAATCCATGACTTCAGACTTTTGGACCTCACTGTTTATGTACTGTATACATTGTCTTTTAAGTTCTGACATAAAATTCAGTGTAAATAAACATTTTTAATGGTCAGCTCAGCATGCTTTCTTGTCTTTTCCGCAGGGCTCCTCTAATAAGTGGCTGCGTGTGGTGCCGCGCACACGTTTCGGTTCGTTCGCTCGTGGAGCGAAGGTGGTGATGTTCACGAAACACAGCGGCGCACACACTCGTATCATTGATGGAGGATCAGGCTATCTGTGCGAGATGGAGCCTGTGGCTCACTTTGGGCTAGGTATACAGATCAGATCATTTACAAATTAATTCAGTCATTTCATTTAAATCATTTTCTGCCTGATTTATGATGTATTAAGTGTAGGAAAAGCTGCTTTATTCTACATATACTACCGTTCAAAGTTTGGGGTGAGTTAGATTTAATTTGAAAGAAATTAATACATTAAATAGATCAAAAATGACATTTATGATGTTACTGTAAATGCACAAAATGTTTCTTAAGCAGCAAATTAGCATGATTTCTGAAGGATCATGTGACACTGAAGACTGTAGTTGTGATGCTGAAAATTCAGCTTTGCATTACAGGAATACATTACATTTTAAGGGATATTCACATAGAAAACAGTTATTTTAAAGTGTAATAATATTTCACAATACAAAATGTTTTACTGTATTTTCTGATCAAATAAATGGAGTCTTGTTGATCCCAAGAGACTTCTTTTGATTTTTTTTATCTTATAGACCCCAAACATTTAAATGTATTTCATTTTGACTCATTCTATCTCAGTAACTACTCTAGCTATTAGCATATGAGATTAATAGTCTCTTTTCATTGGCTCTTAGGAACCGATGAGGCCACCAGCATTGAAGTCTACTGGCCGGATGGTCGCTCCATCGCTCGGCCGCTCGAGTCCGCTGATATGAACACAGTCATTGAGGTCACATATCCTAATGAGGGGGAGGAGTCAGCACTCACATCTGATGCACAGGTACGACTGCATGCAAATGAGGAGGAGGAGTCAATGCACACCTTACACAGCCAGGTATGGAGAATATGCCGTTTAGGAACAGACATTAGATTATAACAAAACACACGTATTATTATCTGATGGTCAATATTATCTGACTTCAATAAAATATGGGGAATACTGAGGTACGGCTCTGTATTGATTCTCTGCAGTGTGGAGAGGGATTCACAGTCAACACAAACGGCCGTTGCATTGGTAAGATTATCTGTGAATTTCATGCTCAGTTCACAATTGCTCCAAATTTTAGTAAAAATGGTAAAAACATTTCTAAAAGCATTTCTGTAACTCTTGGAATTCAAGACAACATACACGATTTCATTTTAAATGGCTTTAAATGTCACAAATGTCCAAAAAAGTTGTTTTAGTACAAAAGTTCAAAATGCAATTCATGACTATTTATGCTCAGTGCATTTCCTCAATGACAAAAAACTAATTTTGGACCCTGTTTTGCATATTAATGAATATGCAGATTTTATTGCTCAAATTGGCTGAGAAGGTTTAAGAGCTCAGATCTCTTGAGTCTCAAAAATTGCAGAGAGAAAAGATTTTAAATGTAATGCAAACGTTGATCTAATGTCTTTTGGCAGTTATTCCAGTACACACCTAATTAACACATCTGAATGATTATAAAACATTGACATGTTTTCTCTCTCTTGCCCCTCAAACAGTGAGAGCCTGAGTATTTTCAGCTGGACATTGAGTGTCATCATCTCATTAAATCAGAGCTGTGCTGTCAGATGTCTGATACTGAACCAGTTATTCAGCAAACTCAACCACAGATGCAAAATCTTTCCTGTAGTGCTATTGAAACTGAACACTTGTACTGTTATTCATCACATTTCTAAGGGTAAAATGATAGTCAGCACTAACTAAATCGGAAAATGTTTACATCAGACACACTTGTTTCTTTTCTTTTTTTTTTAGAACTTGTTTACTCAAAATTGGAATGGTGTGCAATACTAATAAAGCAATCGTGAGGGAGCACCCAGTCTGTGAGTGTGATTCTGTCTCCATTTCCTTCATCCTGTTCAGACGCAAACGAGTGCAGGCGTCTGCCAGCCGTGTGTCCTCACACTCGTCCGGTGTGCACCAACACATACGGACACTATAAGTGCAGCTCTAAGAAGAGATGTGTTGAGGGCTACAAGCCCAGCAGAGACGGCCGAGCGTGTGTGGGTGAGTGCAGGTGACGTTCAGATTTAAGTTTAGGAAGACAAAATACACTGTGAATGAATGTAGCAGGATAGATGCAGTTCTGAGAATGTCTCTTTACTTTCGGTCCATTGGTGAACTACACTGCAAAAAAGTGGTATAGGATTTAGGCCTAACTGTCACTCCCATCTTTGAGCATTGATGTGAAAAT
This sequence comes from Sinocyclocheilus grahami, assembly GCF_001515645.1. Lineage (NCBI taxonomy): Eukaryota > Metazoa > Chordata > Actinopteri > Cypriniformes > Cyprinidae > Sinocyclocheilus > Sinocyclocheilus grahami. The sequence goes on from NW_015505431.1 coordinate 270,534, forward strand.
GCACTAAATCTGAATTTAAATGGCTGTAATTCATGAATGCTGTAATACAGACCTATGGTTGGTGTCTTTAACAGACACTCAATAGATTATTGCAGAAGTGAAAACACTTCAATAAATAGGATTACTGTAAAGCAAATGCACGGCACTAAATACAAAATGTATAATACAAAATCATTTGGACTTTAAAATCAAAGAAATATGTTTATCAAATTTGTGTTTCAAATTTGAAGTTGATATCACAATTTCTGTTCTTGGGAGATTTTGTTTAGGCACTATACTAAATATCACCACCAGGTGACTATAAAATCGTGCTGTAAATTTGAAACAATGACAGCGCCCACTAGGGGAAGGAGCCTGCTAAAAGTTAAAGGGGTCATCGGATGCAAAATTCACTTTTGTTGTTGTTTGAACATAAATGTGTGTTGGAAGTGTGTGTACACATCCACCCTATAATGATAAAATCCCACCCTCTAATCAGGCTGTTCTGAGACTCCTGTCAGAATGACGTAGTTCTGCACTGGCCACTCCCACGATAGTTGATTGACACTAGCGTCTTACCTTAGACCCCTGTCCAACTTTTGTTGTTGTTTGAACATAAATGTGTGTTGGAAGTGTGTGTACACATCCACCCTATAATGATAAAAACCCACCCTCTAATCAGGCTGTTCTGAGACTCCTGTCAGAATGACGTAGTTCTGCACTGGCCACTCCCACGATAGTTGATTGACACTAGCGTCTTACCTTAGACCCCTGTCCACCATTGTGTCCTAAATGCGTTTAAGTTCGCGCGAATCATTCGTGATCCAGCTTCATCTACAGAAGAAGTGAGTATAAAGGGTTTTTTATGAATCTTTGCAAATTGCCTTTCCTAATATATGCTAGTGAGCCAGTTTCGTGACTGAAGTTTACAGTCTGCTCGTCACCCCACGGAAGAGAGGGGCGGGGTCAGCAGAGCTCATTAGCATTTAAAGCAACATGGACTAGAACAGCATGCTGAAAACAGCTGATTTTGACAGGGTAAAAGGGGTGTTTTTTTACACTACCATTGACAAATTGTAATCAAATTATGTTATAGACTTTTCATTAAGACCCTAAAGAATCATATCAACTTGTGGAAAATGGGCATCCGATGACCCCTTTAAAGCAAGCAAAGCAATGTCCAATTTCAAAACGATTTTCACAAAATTAATTTTGAGTGTTGACTCTTCGATCTTTCAAAAGAAGTCTTATTTATGATTACTGAAATGTGTGAAAAAGAAATAAATGTAGTGAAAAGAAATCAATAAAGTAAATTTTGAAGTAGAAAATAAATGCATTTAAATAATTTGAAATCAATTTTAAAGTAAAAGTACTGAAATTGTAATTTTTAAAACGTACTCCAGAAATCTTTGCTTTATTTAAAACTGTAGAGTGTATTTACAGTACAGTTTATTGACTGCAGTTTCTAGGTATTAGGCTTAAAACAATACGCCTCTGAGTTGCGTGGAAGGAAATATTCTTTATATAAATAGGAAGAATCATAATGCATAAACGGCCTAATATAAGTGCACACACATTACCTAAAAACCATTACAAGTCTAGGCACACCAATTTCTTCTTTCTTTCCACATTAGAATCATATCTGTTTTTCTCCAACTTACCCGTTTCATCATCCTCATCCATATCCTAATGAGGGGGAGGAGTCAGCACTGACATCTGATGCACAGGTACGACTGCATGCAAATGAGGAGGAGGAGTCAATGCACACCTTACACAGCCAGGTATGGAGAATATGCAGTTTAGGAACAGACATTAGATTATAACAAAACACACGTATTATTATCTGATGGTCAATATTATCTGACTTCAATAAAATATGGGGAATACTGAGGTACGGCTCTGTATTGATTCTCTGCAGTGTGGAGAGGGATTCACAGTCAACACAAACGGCCGTTGCATTGGTAAGATTATCTGTGAATTTCATGCTCAGTTCACAATTGCTCCAAATTTTAGTAAAAATGGTAAAAACATTTCTAAAAGCATTTCTGTAACTCTTGGAATTCAAGACAACATACACGATTTCATTTTAAATGGCTTTAAATGTCACAAATGTCCAAAAAAGTTGTTTTAGTACAAAAGTTCAAAATGCAATTCATGACTATTTATGCTCAGTGCATTTCCTCAATGACAAAAAAACTAATTTTGGACCCTGTTTTGCATATTAATGAATATGCAGATTTTATTGCTCAAATTGGCTGAGAAGGTTTAAGAGCTCAGATCTCTTGAGTCTCAAAAATTGCAGAGAGAAAAGATTTTAAATGTAATGCAAACGTTGATCTAATGTCTTTTGGCAGTTATTCCAGTACACACCTAATTAACACATCTGAATGATTATAAAACATTGACATGTTTTCTCTCTCTTGCCCCTCAAACAGTGAGAGCCTGAGTATTTTCAGCTGGACATTGAGTGTCATCATCTCATTAAATCAGAGCTGTGCTGTCAGATGTCTGATACTGAACCAGTTATTCAGCAAACTCAACCACAGATGCAAAATCTTTCCTGTAGTGCTATTGAAACTGAACACTTGTACTGTTATTCATCACATTTCTAAGGGTAAAATGATAGTCAGCACTAACTAAATCGGAAAATGTTTACATCAGACACACTTGTTTCTTTTCTTTTTTTTTTAGAACTTGTTTACTCAAAATTGGAATGGTGTGCAATACTAATAAAGCAATCGTGAGGGAGCACCCAGTCTGTGAGTGTGATTCTGTCTCCATTTCCTTCATCCTGTTCAGACGCAAACGAGTGCAGGCGTCTGCCAGCCGTGTGTCCTCACACTCGTCCGGTGTGCACCAACACATACGGACACTATAAGTGCAGCTCTAAGAAGAGATGTGTTGAGGGCTACAAGCCCAGCAGAGACGGCCGAGCGTGTGTGGGTGAGTGCAGGTGACGTTCAGATTTAAGTTTAGGAAGACAAAATACACTGTGAATGAATGTAGCAGGAGTTCTGAGAATCTGAGAATGTCTCTTTACTTTCGGTCCATTGGTGAACTACACTGCAAAAAAGTGGTATAGGATTTAGGCCACTCCCATCTTCCCATCTTTGAGCATTGATGTGAAAATGCACTAAATCTGAATTTAAATGGCTGTAATTCATGAATGCTGTAATACAGACCTATGGTTGGTGTCTTTAACAGACACTCAATAGATTATTGCAGAAGTGAAAACACTTCAATAAATAGGATTACTGTAAAGCAAATGCACGGCACTAAATACAAAATGTATAATACAAAATCATTTGGACTTTAAAATCAAAGAAATATGTTTATCAAATTTGTGTTTCAAATTTGAAGTTGATATCACAATTTCTGTTCTTGGGAGATTTTGTTTAGGCACTATACTAAATATCACCACCAGGTGACTATAAAATCGTGCTGTAAATTTGAAACAATGACAGCGCCCACTAGGGGAAGGAGCCTGCTAAAAGTTAAAGGGGTCATCGGATGCAAAATTCACTTTTGTTGTTGTTTGAACATAAATGTGTGTTGGAAGTGTGTGTACACATCCACCCTATAATGATAAAATCCCACCCTCTAATCAGGCTGTTCTGAGACTCCTGTCAGAATGACGTAGTTCTGCACTGGCCACTCCCACGATAGTTGATTGACACTAGCGTCTTACCTTAGACCCCTGTCCACCATTGTGTCGACTCCGGTGCAGGGGAAGACAAGAATGTCTCCGATTAGGCGATCGAGGTGTTCTGTTGTTGGATGTAATAATGAATATAGCAGTCGTCAGTTACTCCCGACATCTGAGCTGCTGAAGACGCAGTGGATTAACATTAATTTCGTTTTTGAAGGAAATGCGCCGATCCCCGATCTGCCTAAATGCGTTTAAGTTCGCGCGAATCATTCGTGATCCAGCTTCATCTACAGAAGAAGTGAGTATAAAGGGTTTTTTATGAATCTTTGCAAATTGCCTTTCCTAATATATGCTAGTGAGCCAGTTTCGTGACTGAAGTTTACAGTCTGCTCGTCACCCCACGGAAGAGAGGGGCGGGGGCAGCAGAGCTCATTAGCATTTAAAGCAACATGGACTAGAACAGCATGCTGAAAACAGCTGATTTTGACAGGGTAAAAGGGGTGTTTTTTTACACTACCATTGACAAATTGTAATCAAATTATGTTATAGACTTTTCATTAAGACCCTAAAGAATCATATCAACTTGTGGAAAATGGGCATCCGATGACCCCTTTAAAGCAAGCAAAGCAATGTCCAATTTCAAAACGATTTTCACAAAATTAATTTTGAGTGTTGACTCTTCGATCTTTCAAAAGAAGTCTTATTTATGATTACTGAAATGTGTGAAAAAGAAATAAATGTAGTGAAAAGAAATCAATAAAGTAAATTTTGAAGTAGAAAATAAATGCATTTAAATAATTTGAAATCAATTTTAAAGTAAAAGTACTGAAATTGTAATTTTTAAAACGTACTCCAGAAATCTTTGCTTTATTTAAAACTGTAGAGTGTATTTACAGTACAGTTTATTGACTGCAGTTTCTAGGTATTAGGCTTAAAACAATACGCCTCTGAGTTGCGTGGAAGGAAATATTCTTTATATAAATAGGAAGAATCATAATGCATAAACGGCCTAATATAAGTGCACACACATTACCTAAAAACCATTACAAGTCTAGGCACACCAATTTCTTCTTTCTTTCCACATTAGAATCATATCTGTTTTTCTCCAACTTACCCGTTTCATCATCCTCATCCTCATCCTCTTTCTCTGTGTCTCCAGCTGTGGCCTCCCGGTACGACAGCAGCGTCTCTTCTTCTCCTGTCTGTCCTAGTTTTCATCTTCCTGAGCTTCTCCTGGTCTCCGTGTTGAGTGTCTCTGGAGGTCTGTCTCCGTGTCGTTGAGTCTCTGGAGGTTTTCTGTTCTGGTCCGACTCACTGTCTGTCAACACGATGAAGATGGACCTCAGAGTGATCAGATGATGCACATACAGGAGAGAAAAAGATATCATACTTTCAGACCTCGAGAGACTGACTGGAAACACAGCAGTGCTGTGAAGTGTTACTGCATGAATATTTGTCTCCACAAAGAGAAGTCACATAAGTTGAAGGGCTGAACTGGATGAACTCACGGTGTCATGCTGATTGACCTTACATGTTGACACTTTACAATATTAAGAGGCACATTAAAGCTGCATTCAGTAACTTTTTTTTTTTGGTTAAAAATGATCCAAAATCAGTTAATGAGCAAGTACATAACCAATCAGTGTTCAAAACTATCTCCCTCACCTTAGCCCCCGATTCACAACGTTAAGCTTGAAAAATGTTTTCTTATTCGGGTTTGGGTCGGTTTTCGCGGGAAATGCTAGTTTGCTAGTAGCATTTTTGCTAGTTTCGTCTTTGCGTCATTATGTCACGTCTGTATACATAAAGGAGTCCCGGCTAGTAGGCTATATCGCATGTGGTGGCGGATCAATTTGTTGCCTCTTCTTACAACAGCTGTAATATTTAAACTTGTCATTTTAGAACGAGTGATAAGGAACATTAAATAGATTTTTGAGTTTAAAAGAACACATTTTTTCTATGACAATCGAATATTATGTCAATTAGAGATTAGACTGTACAGAAATTCAAATCTACAGATAACTAAATACACACTAAACTAATTCAGTGTTGACATTAACAATTTGAGAACAAATTATAATATTTGCACGTTTGATGTGATCTGAGCTAACTTTAAAGCAATTGTGATCGTTAGATTTAAGCACACTGGTAGCACAATTTATTGTAAAACTTTTTTTTTTTTTTTCAGTTGGTCAAAGTGAAACTGGCAGACATGCTACTTACTTCTTCAGATGACATTTTCCAGCAAAACGTATTATTTTTGACATATTTCCAAGATGTATCTGCAATTCCGAAGTACAGTGAATACACATACACCTCAAAACATTAGATTAATCCGCGCTAGAGCCATGCCGATGCACAACCCACGTAAAGAAGATCATCTCAAACAGAGTGGCGCCAAAGAGGCATATATATATATATATTAATATCTTAAAAACTTAATGGCAAAAAACAATGTCGTTTTACATGAAAGCACTTCATTTTAGTCAAGTGTAAAATGCCTAAAAACCCTGTGCATAAAAATACATTTAAATAAAATGTGGATCAAATACACAAAAGCAGAACTCGTTTATTTGACCATCGTTGTTTATTTATTTTGCTACACAACAGAAAAGCACTCTCAGCTTCTTTTACGCTTGATCTTTGCATAAACAGGGGACAAAGGTTCTCAGTACGAAATGGAAGCTCATGATGAAAGACCATGTGAGGAAGCTCTTGGCAGTCACGTCATCAGGACTCGTTTCTGCTCTGACGACGCGTTATGAGTACAAAGTATGAACGATTAGCACACTATGAAATAAAACAAAGTCATAAATGGTACCCGTGGAATAAGATGGCAGTGTCTGGGGCCTGTATAAAATATATGGGCTTAGATTTCAGTCCTTGACATCTACCGAGTCTAAAATCTGACTTCTGTTCAATAATTAGAGTAAAAGTGCTCATTAAATTCTCAAACAAAAAAGGGTGAAAAATCGTGATGATGGAAGACTGTTGTGTGCTGATCGGCAGCTACATCACAGGCGTTTGTGAGTGAGATTGCATATTACAGTGACAGAAGCTCATGTGCGCTTTACCCAGGATGCTACAGTGAGTGACTGGAAGGTTTCAGTGAAGGTGGCGGTAATGACGCGCTGCTGATCCAGAAGCTGATGTGTCTTGTGGAGGCAGTTCATGTCAGGTGTGTTTGGCGATGCTGAGCGGGCGTGAGTATGAAGGCGTCACACGTGGGCGAGTGTGTGTGTGAATCATCGTCCGCTGCTGCTGGTTGTGCTGCTTCCTGAGCTTGAACCACTGGAGCCGCGATCCTCGTACACACTGATCTCAATCTAACACACACACACAGGTTAAGGGAGTAATATCACAGTATTACACAACCTTACATGCACAAACTACTAAACAAATCACTTTACACATACATGCTTTTACTAGACGACTTGCAATGACTATGATTGAAACTGGTGTCCAGTTTCATTTTATCATTGATAAACTATTACAGTTTTTGTTAATATTTTGAAGGCATTTTACTTATACATTTTCTGTTTTAATTTTAGTTTCATTTTTAATAATTTTTTAAAAACTATTATTATTGTTGTATTTCTATATAATTTCTTATTAAATTGATTATGTTTTTTATATTTAATTTTATTTCAAGGGTTTTATGGTTTTAGTTAGTTATAATAACCAATGGTCCAATTACTGTTTTAAAGCAATAAAGGCAGAAATCTGACAAATTATTTATAGTGAGAGCTTATTAGATATTTTATATTAACTACTTTCTTCAGTAAAAAAAAAATAGCAATATCTGTTCAATTGATATTCAATTGTGAAAAATAAAATATATTATAAAAATAAATAATCTAAGATCATATAATAATTATGAAGTTAGAAATATTATATAATGTATAAATATATAAATATTACTTATGAACCTAATTTAATTACGAAAAACAATATTTAGCTTATTTGAGATTTAACATTATCTTTTGAATTTAATGCACTAAATATATATAGGAATAAAAATAAATCTTAAATATTCATATTTTTATTAATACATTTAATTATGAAAAACTATATTTATCTTATTTGATATTCAATAAAATCTGTTGAAGTGATAGCAATTTATTGTTAAAAAACTGAATTAACATATAAGCCAAAAACAATATTTGGCTATTTCTCACATTTTGTTCAAAATCTTGTCTTCAGGTTTGCAATAATTGCAAACCTCACACAAAATGAAGAGATAATAAAAGAGTTTATGTGACATCCTAAGCTGTACTAACAACAGTTTCTGAAGTACAAGCACTTCCACTGACCATTTGTTCTCTCACACACACACACACACACACACACACACAGACAGACTCTGTAAGGATACGACCCTCATGCCTCTCTCTATGGGGTCTGTGATGAGGAGACCTCGAGGAGCGTAGACCTTCTCATTCTGCTCCTGAATGTACCGCGAGATCTTCTTCAGCACCTGCACAAACACACACAAGATGCACTTTTAATCATCAGCATCATTTTTATTTGCCATAGTTTGCAAAAAACGGCACATAAAGCAACATATGATAGTATGTTTTATGTTTACATGCCATTTCAGGGTGGCTTTATCTGAATCTGAAACTGATAATGTACCTTGTCATAGCGCGTCTCGATGCACAGGAATACGAGGTAAACCGTGAGGCAGGCCAGACATCCCTCGATGTAGGACTGGCCTCCGATCTTCTCCGCCTCTGCATAGTAATTATTCAGCATCTTCACCGTGTCTTCAAACAGCGTCCTCTCAATCTGACCAATCAGGTGCAAGGACAAGACGAGTCAGCCAATCAGAGAGCGCCAGGGAGTTCACCCAAGGACATTATATGGCAAAAATGAATGGGATTCAAAAACTAATTTGAATCAAAAACTGACTGACATTGTAAAGATATCAGTCTCATGCCAGACATCACGTGATAACTCTTGATTGCATCAAAATAATTAAACAGATTGTGAGAAAGACACAGAAAGCTCTACATGTTAAACTCCCTTTCCCTGTCATTTCCTCAGCAAGTCTTTACTGGGTGTCTGTAACATGATCTAACACCTTTAAACAGCTCTATTGTCAGCTCTATTAGCAGCTCATTGTGTTGTGTGGAGTTTGCGCACTCAGCAGTGCTTTGCTGAAGAGCAGAGTTTCTCTGAATGAAGAGCCCTTTTCTCATCCTCTCCTTTTTACTTGCGTTGTGTCTCTTTTGTTCTGCCACACACACACACACACACACACACACACACTCTTACCCTGCTGTCTAACTCGGAGGGGAACTTGGTCTGGAACTTGCAGACGGTGCCATCCGTGTAGTCTCTCTGAATGAAGACCTTATTGGCCAGAGATGCACTGTGTCTCAACTCCTGAAGGTTGTGGAACTACAGCAGAGGACGAGAGATGGTTACAGTGCGCTGCCTTCTGATCTAATCATAAATTCAGTTTCCTTGGCCTGTTAGATGTTAAACAATGATCTGACCAATCAGGTGCAAGGACAAGACGAGTCAGCCAATCAGAGAGCGCCAGGGAGTTCACCCAAGGACATTATATGGCAAAAATGAATGGGATTCAAAAACTAATTTGAATCAAAAACTGACTGACATTGTAAAGATATCAGTCTCATGCCAGACATCACGTGATAACTCTTGATTGCATCAAAATAATTAAACAGATTGTGAGAAAGACACAGAAAGCTCTACATGTTAAACTCCCTTTCCCTGTCATTTCCTCAGCAAGTCTTTACTGGGTGTCTGTAACATGATCTAACACCTTTAAACAGCTCTATTATCAGCTCTATTAGCAGCTCATTGTGTTGTGTGGAGTTTGCGCACTCAGCAGTGCTTTGCTGAAGAGCAGAGTTTCTCTGAATGAAGAGCCCTTTTCTCATCCTCTCCTTTTTACTTGCGTTGTGTCTCTTTTGTTCTGCCACACACACACACACACACACTCTTACCCTGCTGTCTAACTCGGAGGGGAACTTGGTCTGGAACTTGCAGACGGTGCCATCCGTGTAGTCTCTCTGAATGAAGACCTTATTGGCCAGAGATGCACTGTGTCTCAACTCCTGAAGGTTGTGGAACTACAGCAGAGGACGAGAGATGGTTACAGTGCGCTGCCTTCTGATCTAATCATAAATTCAGTTTCCTTGGCCTGTTAGATGTTAAACAATGCATGAAAATCACTTGACAAGTGCAGTTTCCTGTCCTGCGTTGTAGAATTTTCTAGTGAAACCAGAAGTTTGACGAGGAAATTAGCCGCTAGCATTCAGCTATATCACATATGAACATTGGTGCTAGTCAGTGACAGCTTGTACTAGACATTTTAGCAGTGTAGTGCAGGTGATGACATTGTGTTAGCTCATCACTGCATCACTTTGAGCTCAAAGAGTAATGGAGAGATGTCATCATCATTAGCTCAGCATAAAGCAGTGCTGCTGTCGTCATATGCTCCTACATTAATGTAGTGATGTTTCTGTCATTCTGCAGTGTTGTCATTATCTCAGAGTAATTCAGTGATGTGGTCATTATCTCATAGAGTAGTGCAGTGATGTTTTTGTCATTAGTTTATACAGTAATGCAGTGACATTTTCTTCATTTATCTTCATCACTGCATTACTCCAAGCTATTGACAACACTGCATTTTGTGAGCTAATGATCATGAAAGCTCATACAGTAATGCAGTGATGTCATCATTAACTTATAGAGTAATCCAGTGATGACCTTATAATTTAATGGACACTTCATTGCCTGTATGCACACACACAAACATCAGAGCGACTGGCCATCTGTCACTGCCAACACACACACTAACATCAGCACGAGTCGTGGGTGCTTCCATCCCCCACTCCTTCCCTGCGTTCTCACCTCTTTCTCTTGCAGTACCAGTAATGTTCATACACTGGAAGACTATAATAAGAAAGCACATTCCTTAACGAACTACTGCACAGCACCACCACACAAACACTTAGCTCAACTGGCATCAATGAGGACATCACTGTATGTTATTCTTTATCTTTGGACATCTGAAGGTCAGATAAAGATTATTCTGACTGCAAGCAAGGGCTAGTATAATTACCCTGGCAGTCCTGGCAACATGTTATTTAAAAACTCGCTTTGTTTTAGCAGCAGGGCCTGCCAGTGAATGGCTCCTTCTGAAATAGTAACAGGCTGAGACAGCACACACTGATTCAAACACACACACACACACACACACACACATACGGCTCTTCAATGCTGTGGATGAGATCAATTTCTGGCACTCAACATTTGCTCAGATCTCAAGAATTCTTGCACAGCTCAGATAAAAGGCATATCCGGTGTCAAATAATGCACAACACGACATTTACCTGTTGAACTCCTCAAAAATACACTCAGAAGGATCTAGAACTAAAAGATGTTGGGAAAAATCGAATGAAAGAATGGTACTTCGATATAAACCACTGTATGCAATTATTAACACGTTCATATACCATCCCATGCTACTTCAAATGATACATGGACCATGGACAATGTGCAACTGGCAAAATTTTGTTAGCAGTACCTTAGGTACTTTTGATTTAGGGACATATAGCATGCTAGCACCATGTTTTTTAAGTACTTCACAGTTCTATATAAATACCCTGCTGAAAAAGCAATAGAAACCATCACAGAAATTCTAATGGTTTCCACTACAAATACCCCACACACACACACACACACACACACACAATCAGTCAGATCATCTGCGCACACACACACACACAATCAGTCAGATCATCTGCGCACACACACACACACACACACACACACAATCAGTCAGATCATCTGCACACACACACAGCCAGATCATCTACAAACACCATTAAAATGGTATATATAATATCACATTAGGATTTAGTGGCCTTAACAAGCCACCAATAGAAGGTGACCCAACAGGCACCATTACAGTTTCCATTAAAACCAGTACAATTCCCATTATAACCAGTAAAACCATTAGAAATTCTGTGAGTTTCTATTGTTTTTTTCAGCAGGGTACCATTGTACAATACCATCTGATACCACCATTGCATTACGTTACCGCCACTTTTGTACCGGTAAACCGAGACTTATCACAACTAAACGTTCTGGGCTGTTGTTACTAAACGCCTCGTTAATTATGCATGCAAGCCGCTCCTGGTAACTGTCTCAGAAAGATGAGACACACTGTTACCGACTCCCGCGAGCACAACCGATCGATCGCGAGGAGACGATCATTTAACACACACACTCACCGCTGATACCAAATATATCAAAACACAATCTAGTCATCCGGTGGAGCCTGTACACAATGATTACTGACCGTTACCCCGAGGAGTACGCTTGGTTTCGGCTCGCACGAGATTAAACAAAGAGATCTCGCGCTCGAACCACAACATCACGCGCGCCCTCAAGGTTACTCGGCGGGACGGCGGACATACATTTAACTCTTAAATGAACCCCAGAACAACTTGTGAGATCACATTTTGAACCCCAACCGCGCGAAATCACAGCAAATATGGTTAGTTAAATCACTTTTAAAAAAGGGAATAAAAACAAAACTCTTACAGATTCGTGGCAGTACGGGAGTTTTGTTCGCTCCGTCGCTGTCCGCGGTGCTGAACTCATTCCTGATCCGGTCACCGATGAAAGAGACGCACAAACACGCAGTGTGCTCTGGCTAAAAGAGCTTAAGGAGCCGCGGACAGCCGCTTTATCCTCTCTGATGTCCAGCTGCGTGCTCCGCTACGTCACGCGCTCATTTGAATACAGCACCAGATCCTTCTGACCACAAACACTAGCCTTTGTCATCTTGTGTGATGAGCACAGTGCTTTAAGAACACATGCTCTTGCAAGCATCTGCTCTAAGCAACAGCATTTCAGGCCATCGTGACACTCGGTGTCAGCAATAAACAACTAAATAAGTCCACATATCCGAAAGCACCACTGAAAAAGCTTATTTTGTATTCTTATAACATGTATGGTTGCAAGACTTGGTCACACTTTAATTTAAGGTGTCCTTGTTACGAGCTTAAGGAGCCGCGGACAGCCGCTTTATCCTCTCTGATGTCCAGCTGCGTGCTCCGCTACGTCACGCGCTCATTTGAATACAGCACCAGATCCTTCTGACCACAAACACTAGCCTTTGTCATCTTGTGTGATGAGCACAGTGCTTTAAGAACACATGCTCTGGCAAGCATCTGCTCTAAGCATCTGCTACATTAGCAACAGCATTTCAGGCCATCGTGACACTCGGTGTCAGCAATAAACAACTAAATAAGTCCACATATCTGAAAGCACTACTGAAAAAGCTTATTTTGTATTCTTATAACATGTATGGTTGCAAGACTTGGTCACACTTTAATTTAAGGTGTCCTTGTTACAGTGTAATTATACATTTAAGTACTGAGTAATATTGACTACATGTACTTACTAGTATATGGTTAGGGTTTGGCTCGTTACTTGCATGTAATTATGCATAATTTATTGTTATTATAATAGCACATGCTCTGGCAAGCATCTGCTCTAAGCATCTGCTACATTAGCAACAGCATTTCAGGCCATCGTGACACTCGGTGTCAGCAATAAACAACTAAATAAGTCCACATATCTGAAAGCACTACTGAAAAAGCTTATTTTGTATTCTTATAACATGTATGGTTGCAAGACTTGGTCACACTTTAATTTAAGGTGTCCTTGTTACAGTGTAATTATACATTTAAGTACTGAGTAATATTGACTACATGTACTTACTAGTATATGGTTAGGGTTAGGATTAGAGTTTGTCTCGTTACTTGCATGTAATTATGCATAATTTATTGTTATTATAATAGTAAGTACATGTAACGTGTAACAAGGACGCCTTAAAATAAAGTGTTACCAAAAACTTAAACAGTAACATCAATAAAAAATGTCTTTGTGTATGTGGTATCTCCCTTTTTACTTTAGCACTCGATCTGACAGAAAAACATCAGCTGCTGATCAGTGTCAACATTACTTCATAACTAGTCACCATCTCTGCCTGATCACACTCTTTAAACGGAGGAAACCTAGTTTGTTAAATTCAGCCATAATAAAGAACATTTGACTAAATGACAAACAAGATTACCAGATTATGACACAATCTCTCTATCTATCCATCTATCTATCCATCCGTCCATCTATCTATCCATTCCTCTCTATCCATCTATCTATCTATCTATCTATCTATCTATCTATCTATCTATCCATCCGTCCATCTATCTATCCATTCCTCTCTATCCATCTATCTATCTATCTATCTATCTATCTATCTATCTATCTATCTATCCATCCGTCCATCTATCTATCTATCTATCTATCCATTCCTCTCTATCTATCTATCTATCTATCTATCCATTCCTCTCTATCTATCTATCCATCCGTCCATCTCTCTATCTATCTATCTATCCATTCCTCTCTATCTATCTATCTATCTATCTATCTGTCTATCTATCTATCTATCTATCTATCTATCTATCTATCTATCTATCTATCCATTCCTCTCTATCTATCTAGCTATCTATCCATCCGTCCATCTATCTATCCATTCATCTCTATCTATTCATCTCTATCTATCCATCCATCTATCTATCCATCTCTATCTATCCATTCATCTCTATCTATCTATCTATCCATTCCTCTCTATCTATCTATCTATCGATCCATCCGTCCATCTATCTATCTATCCATTCATCTCTATCCATATCTATCTATCCATTCATCTCTATCTATTAATCCATCTATCTATCCATTCATCTCTATCTATCTATCTGTCCATCCATTCATCTCTATCTATTCATCTCTATCTATCCATTCATCTCTATCCATATCTATCTATCCATTCATCTCTATCTATTAATCCATCTATCTATCATTCATCTCTATCTATCCATTCATCTCTATCTATCTATCTGTCCATCCATCTATCTATCTGTCCATCCATTCATCTCTATCTACTCATCTCTATCTATCCATTCATCTCTATCCATATCTATCTATCCATTCATCTCTATCCATATCTATCTATCCATTCATCTCTATCTATTCATCTCTATCTATCTATCTGTCCATCCATCTATCTATCTATCTATCTATCCATTCATCTCTATTTATCTGTCCATCCATCTATCTATCTATCTATCTGTCCATCCATCTATCCATCTATCCATTCATCTCTATCCATATCTATCTATCCATTCATCTCTATCTATCTATCTATCCATTCATCTCTATCCATTCCTCTCTATCATCTCTATCTATCTATCCATTCCTCTCTATCTATCTATCTATCCATTCATCTCTATCTATCTATCTGTCCATCCATCTATCTATCTATCTATCTATCCATTCCTCTCTATCCATTCCTCTATTCATCTCTATCTATCTGTCCATCCATCTATCTATCTATCCATTCATCTCTATCTATCTGTCTATCCATCTATCTATCTATCTGTCCATCCATCTATCTATCTGTCCATTCATCTCTATCTATTCATCTCTATCTATCTGTCCATCCATCTATCTATCTATCTATCTGTCCATCCATCTATCTATCTATCTATCCATCTATCTATCTATCTATGTCTATCCATCTATCTATCTATCTATCTATCTGTCCATCCATCCATCTATCTATCTATCTGTCCATCCATCTATCTATCCATCCATTCCTCTCTATCATCTCTATCTATCTATCCATTCCTCTCTATCATCTCTATCTATCCATTCATCTCTATCTATCTATCCATTCATCTCTATCTAACTAGCCATTCCTCTCTATCATCTCTATCTATCCATTCATCTCTATCTATCTATCCATTCATCTCTATCTAACTAGCCATTCCTCTCTATCATCTCTATCTATCCATTCATCTCTATCTATCTATCCATTCATCTCTATCTAACTAGCCATTCCTCTCTATCATCTCTATCTATCCATTCATCTCTATCTATCTATCCATTCATCTCTATCTAACTAGCCATTCCTCTCTATCATCTCTATCTATCCATTCATCTCTATCTATCTATCCATTCATCTCTATCTAACTAGCCATTCCTCTCTATCATCTCTATCTATCCATTCATCTCTATCTATCTATCCATTCATCTCTATCTAACTAGCCATTCCTCTCTATCATCTCTATCTATCCATTCATCTCTATCTATCTATCCATTCATCTCTATCTAACTAGCCATTCCTCTCTATCATCTCTATCTATCCATTCATCTCTATCTATCTATCCATTCATCTCTATCTAACTAGCCATTCCTCTCTATCATCTCTATCTATCCATTCATCTCTATCTATCTATCCATTCATCTCTATCTAACTAGCCATTCCTCTCTATCATCTCTATCTATCCATTCATCTCTATCTATCTATCCATTCATCTCTATCTAACTAGCCATTCCTCTCTATCATCTCTATCTATCCATTCATCTCTATCTATCTATCCATTCATCTCTATCTAACTAGCCATTCCTCTCTATCATCTCTATCTATCCATTCATCTCTATCTATCTATCCATTCATCTCTATCTAACTAGCCATTCCTCTCTATCATCTCTATCTATCCATTCATCTCTATCTATCTATCCATTCATCTCTATCTAACTAGCCATTCCTCTCTATCATCTCTATCTATCCATTCATCTCTATCTATCTATCCATTCATCTCTATCTAACTAGCCATTCCTCTCTATCATCTCTATCTATCCATTCATCTCTATCTATCTATCCATTCATCTCTATCTAACTAGCCATTCCTCTCTATCATCTCTATCTATCCATTCATCTCTATCTATCTATCCATTCATCTCTATCTAACTAGCCATTCCTCTCTATCATCTCTATCTATCCATTCATCTCTATCTATCTATCCATTCATCTCTATCTAACTAGCCATTCCTCTCTATCATCTCTATCTATCCATTCATCTCTATCTATCTATCCATTCATCTCTATCTAACTAGCCATTCCTCTCTATCATCTCTATCTATCCATTCATCTCTATCTATCTATCCATTCATCTCTATCATCTCTATCTATCCATCCATTCCTCTCTATCTATCTATCTATCTATCTATCCATTCCTCTCTATCATCTCTATCTATCTATCCATTCCTCTCTATCATCTCTATCTATCTATCCATTCCTCTCTATCATCTCTATCTATCTATCCATTCCTCTCTATCATCTCTATCTATCTATTAATCTATCCATTTCTCTCTATTAATCTATCTATCTCTCTCTCATGTTGTTGCCATGATCAATGGTCAGCTCTTCACTTGTGGCAGTTATAGGGTTTAGTTCACTCTCTGTATTGCATGTTTATTTTACTCCGTGTCTTTTGGGCTGAGCAGCAATTATAACGGTTTTAAACGGTTTTAAAAGCGACGCGTGAGAACCGCGACGGAGCTACCGTTATACACCGTAACGTCCCGCACTGATCCGTGATCTCCAACCCAGAGTTACGATCAAAATAACGCCGAGATTCGGGTCATATAAACACACCTGGCACAAAAACGATGAATAAAGGTCTGTTTCTCACCTCTGTGGCCATGTTGCCATGCGAGCGCGAGATGCCTGTCCCGGTGCTGAAACGGGTTCACGGGAATAACCGTTTGCGCTCGAGCATAAACGGAGAGGGGGCGGGGCCGGAAACAAGCACACAATCTGATGCCGCGCGGAGGGAGGAGCACCTGATGCCGCTTTCAAGAATTGAGCTCAGCCAAGTCAGACCATGTTTTGGGTTATATATTTACTTTTAAAAGCTCCTTCGGGAATGACAAATATTACGATATAAATTTGTCAGAGATCACTAAGGGACTCTCACGAAGAGAACCCGTTCGCCGGAGGAGGTAACCATAGCAACAGTACGCCAGAACGAGCGCTTTTCAGTAAAAAAGGCGCCAAAACACAGGTTTGTTTCGCGCGAAAAGAATCTTAACAGACGGTGGCGCGAAAATTCCTCACAGAAATGCCACACAGCTATATATTCATATTTAAATCGTTTATTACTGTAACAGTACATTTAACCAAGGAAACGGGTGGTGCTATACTATGGATAACTTCCCAATAGATTTGAATTTGTGTTTAAATAGCAGTAGTGCGACATACATAGCACATTTCAACCTTGGCTTAAAGACACACACAAATAAAATGACACGAACATAGCTCATTCGTTCAATAACTATGTGAATAGGGGTACTCTTGGGTATGATTTGGAGATATAATATAATGCTATTATTTTGATCAGTATAAATGGTTTCTGAGGGTGTTCCAACAACAAACACACATGTATATAAATTAAAGCTTTTCCAGACAAACTTGCACAAATAAATGATATAACCAATAATCATGGGTTCAAGCAGATAAGCAGCTAGCAGAAGGTTGAATTGTAAAGGCTTAGTCAAAGGGTTTATGACAGAATTAAACTGACTCATATTCTTCCACTGATGTCAACTAATCAGATTTGACAGTATGTGGTACAGTATATAGAACCCATATAAAATGCTCAGATTCATTGGTTTCGGCATCCAGTTCAATAAATATGGTCTTGTTTTCCCCTTTAGGATGATGTGATATCATAATAACAGATAAACTGGACCCTTAATATTAATCTGACATATATCCCACCAAGGGCTCAAATTCTGGAAAGTGGTGTTATAATAAGGGTTGATGAAACTACAGCATTTGATATTGCAGCAAAGTGAATTCCAAATAAACCAATCATCTTGGTGTGAGGCTTTGATAAATAATAGTGGTGACTGAGGAAAGCAGCATATTCCAAGGAAAAGGTCACCATTTTGGCATAAAGGAGTTCACATAGGGGTCACGAGTTTTGGACAGACCAAAAAAAACACTCAGAGGAACCTCAGAAAGAGTGTTGAGGCAACATAAGCTGCAGGATTTTGGTCGTCCATGTGAAATGCTCCACAGTGAAGGAAAGAAACAGCAAGAATCACTGGAGTAGCCGTCTTGTGGTTCTTCTCCTAGTTTCTTTCAAAGCATTGCAATGGTGAAAGATTATTTCGTCAATCCTACTTGGTGGTGAGGAAAGTATTACACACAGAACAAACAAATACAGTCTCTCTTTGGGCTTCAGGAGCTGAAGGGTGCGAGAAAGAAAAAGAACAGTGTGTAAATTCGTCTTCAATAAAACATTCTTTACTAGATTCACACGCTCTTCTCATACCTGTGGCTCCCATGATGGATTTGAACACTTTATATGAGCAACAGCGGGAACAAAAACTGACACCACAGTTACTGCAGTTTCTCTGGAAAAATAAGATAATCATGAGTGAAACTGAAACATCATAGAAGTTGAATAGCATGTTAAACAGGATAAAGATCAGAGGCCATACCCTTTTCTTTAAAACAGAAAACGCTGAATTGCACTGGGAACAGTTCCCTGTGGAAGGACAAAAAGAAAATATGGTTTTAAAGGTGGATATAATATAGATGGCGAAAAAGTATGAAGTACAAAGAGATCGATAGTGACCGATGGTGTTGGAAGGGACACGCTTGCGAAGTTTTTCAGTGAGTTTGGACACTTTACTGCGGATGGGCTCGTTTCTGCTCAGCAGCCCGTTATCAGACACCGTGTCAAACTCAGGAACACCAGACGACACGTCCTCGTCATCCTACCAGAGATAAACACAGAGAGACGGAGATAAATGAATCATATTCATACTTAGAAGAAATGAGGTGACAGATCTGAACCCATTAGTTCTCCTGTTCAGCTCGACACCAAAATATCTTTCACTTACACTCTCATGACAAAACTGGCACACAACCTTTTAATAAAACGGAGACAATTTCCACATAGGTCAATGACCTGATTTTTCCAAATTGATTAAAAAAAAAAAGTAGATTTTTACATTTTTAATCCTTTTTTTATTTTTTTTGGGTGGTACATTTTTTTAAGGTTGTTTAACTAAGTTATAAAATATATATTTAATATTTTTATTAATTGCACATCAAATAGTTTGACCCAAGAAAATTTATATTCATGATTCAAATATATGGTATGTTTTCAACTAAACTACATTTTTAAACCAGATCATCTTGTCATTGACCCATAAACATGAATCAGTAAAGGTGTGTGAAGGTTTTCTCTTTGTTCGTTCCATTCTGTATGTAGAGGGCTTTAGGTTTAGAGATCAGGTTTACTGAAGTCATTAGAATCAGATGAATCTCTGCCTGTAGCGGCACGTGTGACGACTTCGGTAAACCTGACCCATGTTTGTTGCTGCTGAGCTTCGTTTCCTGCAGTCATCTGATGACCGGCGAGAGGACTCTGATTTCTGTGCCGTACAGCACTTAACACCATAAAAACACCACAAGCCCTCTAAAGGCTCTAGTGAATGTTGGGCACATCTCAAAGAAGTTAATTCAATTCAGATGCCAAATTGGACATATTCATAAATGCATTTCATAATTCAGAGTGCCTCTCAAATGGACAAAGTAGCCCATCTCATCACTGTGTTTGTTAGTAGAATTTCCCAACCCTTCTCATAATAAGACCGCACAAAAGAAAGTGTGACAATCAACCCTGACCCGAAGGAAGTTTCACCAAGTAACCGTTTCCTGTGACATCACTGTTAATACAAGCCACCGAAAAGAATAAAGGCATGAGGGGGTGTGGTTAGAACACCTAGAGATCATGATTGACAGGTTTGTGTGGGCACCTTAAGGGCTCTCCATCTCCTCGCAATCTTTGGTCGAAAATAGGCTACAGGCCACACCTACATTCAAAACACGGGCCGGACAGATTTACAACAGTCATGCACCTTGTAACAAGATATATCTGATTATTATTCTTTAAAAAGTTAATTAGGTCTGGATTTGATCTTGATCCACTGTGCGACATATTTGAGGTTATTTGGAGTTGATGAGATAAATGAGATGCATCTGAATTTAAATTCACAAATGAACACAGTCAAGACATACAGGTGAATCTCACAAACATATTTCCAGGTCACATTTCATCCCTTAAACAAAATAAAATAAATGATATTCTGCTTAAAAACAATGAAACATCCATTAGAAAAATATTTATTCAAATGATCTAAATCTTTTTTTTTTTAAAGGTTTTGTGAGATGCACCCCACTAAAATCTAATAATCATATACTAATTAATCACACATAAAACAGTGCACATGCATTCAGAGCATTTACATTAATGCAAAAACATGCACACACGCACACACAAAGACAGAATGTTTCTTCAGTAGTTTAGACTGTGACCTTAGATATTAAATGCTCTCGGTTACTCTATTACTCACCACTAACGCCAGAGGAGTTTCCTTGGAGAGCAGAGTAGAGGTCAGAGGTCAGATATGTACACATACACACTACACAACTAAATCTACTTGGTTAATGAGAAGGCTGATATCTACACTCATAAACACACTATTATCTGCACACTTAGCTGTGGTCTAATATTGATGCTATAACTCTCCACACCACTAGAGCTACTTACCGACGGAACAAGCTGAGATTCCTTGAGCAGGCAAACGGCAGAAATGGGAGAACATGTCAGAAAAAGAAACAGAGAAACAGACAGACAGACAGATAGATATTTTCTGACCTCTATGGCATCTTTAAACTCATCGTCAGGCTCTGCCTCCTCTGCCTCTTCAATGTTGCCGGGTGACAGATCCTGAACAGGAAGCACATTCACAGAATAAGTCAATCTGGACTGGAAATAGAAATCTGTACCAAGTAGCGCATCATAGACGGTGTTGACCGTGATACCGGTGTTAAGCCGCAACACCGGTTACGTCACTTGCCCACTGCGTCACCGACCCCCACCGTCGTTTTGATTTTTTATAGTAATAAAAACCATTTAGTTCAGTAAAAGAACAGACACTACAATTAAAAACTGCTCAATGCAGCGTGCCAAACGACAGTCACATCACAGATCAATTTTTAACTTATCCAGTGAGGAGAGTGAGTCGAGCTGACTGACAAGACGAGTGAGGTGGGATGATTTCGTTTCGAAACGAAATGCAAAAGCGCCTGTTTGGCAATATTTTGGATTTTGAAAAGCCTGTTGACTTTTGCCATTTATCTAAGGTGATTTTGGACGTTTTTTTAAACATTCGTTTTTTATTTAATTGGTTCCACATTGTTTGCTGATTTTTACTTTATTTAAACTTTGTGTCATTTATTTATTTAATTTGACATCAAGGTGTATGCCGTGCCTCCAAGGTTTCTTACTCGTTTTGCTAATAAAGGTTCTACGTTTCTTATTTATTTGGTTATATATTATACATGTTTACTTAACCTATTTCCAGTTTTGTATACCTATTTAATCTTTATGCAAGTTATTTGTTATTTTATATTAGGCATAGCCTGCCCTATAGCATGGTGTATTTTTATTCATTTTGTTAATAAAAAAGTTCTATGTTTTATATATAGGCTAAAGTGTGTTTGATGTTGTATTTTGTTGTTGCATTCAAGCAATTGACGCCGAACTGCCGCTAATTCGAAAGTGAAAGTAAAATGCGCACACTGCATTTAAGTTATTTAAAAGTGAAGAAAAGCGAGGAAAAGGGGAAATTCAAACGAACTAAAAACGAACAATTGCTTTACGCCGAATTGCCGCTATTTGAAAGTGAAAGTAAAATGCACACGCCGCTTTTACAAGTTATTTAAAAGCGAAGGAAAGCGAGAAAAAGAGGGAACGCCCCCGCGGTGATACCGGTATTACCGGTGTTGTCACACGTCGATTAACCGGTGGGAAAATGTCCTCACCGTCACAACCCTAATCCAAAGCAGGGGTGCCCAAACTCGCTCCTGGAGGGCCGGTGTCCTGCGGGACCGGGTTTGGGCACCCCTGGTCTAAAGTGTTTTATGGTTGTAGCAAGTGTGTATGTTTTAATTCTCTCTCACCTCCACACTGGTTGGAGTGGGTGTGCGTTCCAGCAGGTTTGACTGATCTGGGTCACATGGTTCAGTTTCCTCCGCAGGCTGGACTCGACTTGGGGTAACGAACTCCTTCAGCTCCAAAAGAGCTAGAGGGAACAAGAGAAAGGAAGCTGTGTGAGAATGTCTAGCTTATTGAAACTGAATGAAAATACTGAATCTGTATAATATATATATATATATATATATATATATATATATATATTCACTAATCTTTTTAATATCAGCATAAAGTCTGATCCACACTGAAGCAATAAATGCTGAAGAGACCTTCTGACCAACAAGTGCCCAGTCTTGCATTCACATTCATTTACTGACCTCTGCAGAAGTTTCTGTTCCACAGAAAGAGGGCGCTGTTGAGCACAGACAGACTCAAACCCACCGGAGTCATATACAGCAGACAAACCACCGTCAGGAGAGAACCGTAAAACCTACACACAGAATAACACTCAATGCAATCACCTTCACTATCCTTAAAGTTATCTAACAGTTTTTGCTTTTATTAGACATTTTGCATTACAAATTTAAAAAAGATAACAGAAAATAGACCAAAACAACACTATGCAAATAATTCATTCATTTTATGTATAATACTACATTATCTATGTAATTTGCCGTTTGGCGTCCATCAGTTAAGGTTAATATTGCTGCAGTAAACATCATCATTTATAAAAATGTACCACGGTAAGCATAATTTCTGCCAAAATACCATGGAGTCATTCCGTATCAAATCAACCAAATTTCAGAAACTTCCCAGGCTAAATGTTTTAGATTTTGTTCATATTTTATCTGAAGAAAGACATAAATCCTGAAAGTGATAGTGACTAAAGCCAAAATATTAAAAGCCACTGATGAAAATTCACTCAGTAATACACTATTTTAACTCAGGAATTATTAAAGATATCTTAATATGCTTTTAGATTCTGCTTCTTAAACATTTATTTTCCTATCTTCATTTTTAAGGCCCTATATGGTTCAATCCCAGATATGAGGATCTCACTGTGGTATCATAAGCAAGCAAACTGTTAAATTCTACACATTTTCACTGGTTAAAAACCAAATGTGAGTCACTTTGCCAACAGCTGATACTTTTTGGATTTTAAAGAGGAATGTCTGAAGAACAAATCATTTTTCTTTCATCAGATCAAAATCTAAATTTTAGCCAGGGACCTCTGGTTGGGTTGACACAGAATTACACAACAGTTATGCATTATTATTACTACTGTAAAACCATAGTCTAATATGATCTCCTTAAAATATAACCTTTTCATATCATATGATTTCAATCATATTATTGAATGTTTTTGTGGACAGTGGTAGTTAATTCCAAGTTCACTGAAGTAACAAAAATGCATTGAGTATTTTGGCAGAAACTATGATTACAGGGTAAATTATCACAAAGGAGCATCCATAGCGTGATACTCACATGGAGGAGACGGCGTGGCTCTCCCAGTACAACACTTTATACACAGACTCTGCACACACACACGCCTGGGTCAGCAGCTCATCTGCTCGTTTCAGCCTGTAACACACACAAGCCTTCATCTTCATCATCATCAGTGCTGACGTCAGCACTCAAACTCTCTCAAACGTCACTCACATGCCCTTGACCTCCAGCATGGCCTCCTGTTTGCTCATGTGGACCATCTGCAGGTCTCGCCGCTGCACCGCATAGTGCTTCTTCTTCTGAACCGCCACCTCGCAGCTCGTGCCCTGGCAACGGTTGCCGAGGTACCCCAGCACAGCCGGAGCAGAGATGGCCAGCAGCAGCAGAGAGAGCCACGCGCCTGAGGGCATTTACCCCAGGAGACACTCAGTTACATCACATCTGTACAGAATATATGCTCACGGCATCTACTCGCTTCTCACCTTCACTCAGAGTGAGGAAGAGGATGTTGAGCAGAACGCAGCTCAGCAGGGAGCACAGCGGCATCCTCCACCTAACAACACAAAGAGCTGAATACTGGAGACCCGCAGCAGCATCAATAACTCAGAGACGCGTTTAGAGCAAAAACACAGCCTCCTCATGAGAGTCACACGACAGTCTCCTGAAGTACAGGCAGAAGCTCTCAGTGCAGTCAGTGATTGTTACGGGACGTCTCTCACCCGAGCAGGGACCGCAGCACCTCCAGCGAGTCTGTGACCGGCTCCAGGAAGATGGCCATCCGCTTGAAGCAGATCCCCATGTTCAGCAGGTCAAAGGTCAGCGCTCTGGGGCTGCTGTCTATGGAGGACGCGTCTTTAGCGGGCAGCTTGGTCAGTTCGGCCCGGTCACCGCTCGCCTGTGTGGGGTCCTGAGGAGAGGAGGCTGCGCACTGCATGCTGGGAAATCAGAGGTCATGACTGTGAGGATTCAAAGACTGTGTTTATCTCTATACACGTGTGACAGTAAAGAGACTCACATCTGTTAAACCTGATGCCTGACAGTCTGTTTAGAAACTTTAATGATTTAATCAGAGTTAATAAGCAATGTCAAATCCAGCAGACTTCTATAACAAAGCATCCTGACATATTAAAAATATGAAAAGATGAAAGAATCAATTCAACGGATGTCAAACAGATTTGCTAAAAACACACCATGACTATTTTTACAATAACAATACATAAAAATATTAGTTATGAAAGTAAAAAACGAATATAAAGAGAGAAACATAAAACACTGTCATATAAACATCAACCAGAAGAAAACACAACAGATAAAAACATACCTTTTAATCCTAAAAACAGCGTCTTCTGCCGCTATAGAGTCATTCAGAAGTCTTTAATGCGCATTAAGATGAATAAATCTGAGACTAATCCACTTAAAACTATATTAAAACGCTGTATTATCGCTTATGTCCAGCGCCTTCTGCTTCCGCGATCCACAGGCGGATGTGTGGATGTCAGAGCGCGATGATGAGCGAGTGCCAGGCAGAGCAGAAGAGCGCCGATCACATCGATGTGTCCCAGAAAACCCAGAAGTGACTGTCATTTGAGAAGCTTTTCCTGTCTGGCGTTTGACTTTTAAAACTATTACTGTCATCAGTGTCTGTTGACCTTAAACGTCCTTTTTTCTTGGTTAATGAAAGTAATTTTCACTAAACAAAAAGATATTTTGCTGATTAGATCTAATCTGCTTAAACTTAAACAGGTTAGATGAGGGACCCACTCATGCACCCTAATGTTGTCCCAGTCCAGACCCATGAATTTGAGCTAAGACCCTGCTTATGAGATCAGACAGTATCACTGAGACGCCACACATTACATATGAAATTAATAACTCTCTTGTATTGACACAGATTAAAATGAGTTTTGAGCGATAATCATAACCATTGGCTTTTCATACACAGTTTCATGAAGACAGCAATGATGTGAGGATAGCAAATGTGTCATAAATGAACTTCATGTCCTCATTAAATGAGCAAACATGTGCATGACGTTTGACAGAGACATTAATAACCATCATCATCAAAGACTGACCCCACAAATGAAACTCAGCTCAACTTCACGGAGGAAGAGTTTAATAAATCTTATGTGAAAAAAATCCATTACATTCATATACAATATAATCATCAGAAATATCATAAAGAGTTTTAAGCATATTAGAGCTTAACCCTCAGGTTGTGTTTTTAGGCACTGGAGATATTATTAATGACTTCAGTCTCATTGCACTGTATTCAGAACAAATTGTGTTATAATAATATTGGTTAGTAAAAATACAATATTTGGTCAGTAAAAAAAGATATTTCTTAAACTTGGGCCATGAAACATACTAAACATACTAACATGTTTATCACAAGACCTTTGAATACTTTGAGTGTGTGTAACAACATTTACTTAAAACAATGCATTGAATGAAATATAGAATTAAACAAAATACAGTCTAAACACTTAGTTTTACATCATAATGGTATATGTACATCTTATTATAAAGCATATACAATTTTGATTTGATCATATTAGCATAAAATATACATACTTGTTTTGTGATATTTAGACGTATTGAAAAGTTGCCTATATATCAAGGACAGCATATTTCATTCTAAATATTACAAATCCTCTGCTTTCAGTAATAGGTCTAAATGGCAATGAAAGGTCTGAAATAGCACAACTAGTAAAACACGCACAGGCTTATCTAGATTTATCTAGATTGTTCATTTTTGTGATGTGCTCCAGATTAAAAAATCAGAGATTGGAGGCATCACAAAAAGCATCCTGTTTTTTTTGGTGCAATTTTGAGTTTTTATTGCGAGTAGATAAAAGTAAAAGTAGCAGACCCTTTAAACATTTTAAGTTTTGTCTTACTCTTTTCTGTGTGTAGCTGCTGTTGTTAAAATCCAAGTAATCGTGACAGTGCCTCTGTAAACTCCTGTAACTCACACACATCAGCGCTGGATCACTGTAGCTTCAGTTCTGATGATTCTGTTGACTTCAATGTGTCTGTCGTGATCCATATTCTCTATCATTTAATACCTGCTGGTACTAAACACAGTAAGAGATGCATTATGAAGCATTACTGCTAACACACATCTGTACTGGGGATTGATTCAAATGACATTATTATGTGATACATGAATCATTACTACTTACTTCAGTGTCTCCAGTTTATAATGTGGATCGTTTTTTAAAGCAGAGAGCAGCTTCACACTCGACTGTTCTAGTTTATTCCTAAACAGATCCAGTTCTCTCAGATGTGAGGGGTTTGATTTCAGAGCTGAACTCAGAGCAGCACAACCTTCAGCTGTGAAGCCACAATCCCACAACCTGCAGAACAACAACACACTCTTCACTCTCAGTTCAGCAGAAACAACGGTGAGATCACGCACATGCGTATTACACATTCAGTCTAGAGGCTTGTTCAAGCAGTGTTGCCAACTGCTTTGTGCTTTTGAAAAAAAAGTTTCTAAGTGTAGTTTGAAAAGTCGCCAAATCTAGCAACAAAATTGCTAAGTTGCTAACATTAACACAAATGAAGATTGTTAGAAAAATACTGAATCTCTGTGAGCCCATATAATTAAATATAAAGTGCATATTATCCTAAAAGCTGTGAAGCACTAATTTGAAGTTACAAATATTAATATTTTTCTTACACACAAGTATGGTTTTGCTTTAGAAGACACTGATTCATCAACTGGGGTCTTTTTGGATTATAGCTGTGTTTGTTTTGCATTTTCTTTGAAGCATAAACTCTGAGGTTACTATCCATTTGCATTATATGAACTCACAGAGATCTAATATAACCAGAAGATACATAATTGTTTCACTGGAGCTTAATACTGGATATGTTCTTACGTCAGTTTCTCCAGTTTACAGCGAGGATCCTTCAGTGCATCAGAGAGCAGCTTCACTCCTGCATCTCCTAGTTTATTCTCAGACAGATCCAGTTCTCTCAGCTGTGAGGGGTTTGATCTCAGAGCTGAACTCAGAGCAGCACAATCTTCAGCTGAGATGCCACAAATAACTAAAGACAGGACAAACTAACAAAAACATAAAAACAACTGCGGAGCACGCCACGGAGGCAGCCATCAGCGCCATCTCAATATGATATTGATATTAAATGCTAAATCTGTGTGTGTTACATCTCAGGAGGCATTATTATTTTGTCTCATGTCTAAGGGGATATTTACACAACACCATTTTCAGCTGAAAACAGAAAACTTATGTATTTTGGTTGTTTATTTACATCACAATGGCATTTCTCTTTTTAAATACAACAATGAATTAATGATCAATTACATATATTTGAACAATGACATTTTATTGTTTTATTAACTAGTAAAACTACACATTCTGAACAAGTTTGAAGCAGTGTATCGGTAGTTAGTTAATATGCTACCTAACTGATCAACAATTACAGGTACAAGCTAACGATGTGTATTATAAATGAACAATCATTATTGAACAATTGCAGCTAGCAGCTTCATTCAAATGTGTGAACTGCTAAACACATATGCACCTTTTTAGTGTTTGAGTCACTTTTCAAAAGTTGCTAAATACATTTGAAAACCTGCAAAATGTGTTGCTAGGTTCCAAGTTTGACAAAAAGGTTCCAAGTGTAGTCTAAAAGTTGGCAACATGAACACAAATGAAGGGTGTTAGAAAAATATCTCTGTGAGCCCATATAATGAAATATAAAGTTCATATCATTCTAAAAGTTGTGAAGCTCGTTCTGAAGCTGATGTGAGAAGTGAAGCAGAAACACAGTCACTTCTGGCTTGAGCTTCAATATACACTTAAAAAAGTTTAAATATTACTTAAATATTACACACAACTATATGTTTTGCTTCAGAAGACATTGATTTATCAACTGGGGTCTTTGTGGATTATAGTTGTGTTAATTTTAGATGGTTTTTGAAGCATAAACTCTGAGGTTATCATCCATTTGCATTATATGGACTGAGAGAGATGGATTTTTTATTTTTTTTAAACTTCATTTGTGTTCATTTGATGGAATAAATTTATATAGATCTGTTATGACATGAGAGCGAGTAAATGATAAGAGAATTTATATATTTTGGGCGAAGTGTCCCTTTAATGTAAATTACATGAAGACAGACCCTAATATTTATAATTGTTTCAGTTGAGCTTAATGTATGATCTTACATCAGTTTCTCCAGTTCACAGCGAGGATCCTTCAGTGCATCAGAGATCAGCTTCACTCCTGCATCTCCTACTTTATCCCCAGACAGATCCAGTTCTCTCAGCTGTGAGGGGTTTGAACTCAGAGCTGAACTCAGAGCAGTACAACCTTCAGCTGTGATGCCACAATCTCTCAACCTGCAGAACAACAACACACTCTTCACTCTCAGTTCAGCAGAAACAACGGTGAGATCACGCACATGCGTATTACACATTCAGTCTAGAGGCTTGTTCAAGCAGTGTTGCCAACTGCTTTGTGCTTTTGAAAAAAAAGTTTCTAAGTGTAGTTTGAAAAGTTGCCAAATCTAGCAACAAAACTGCTAAGTTGCTAACATTAACACAAATGAAGATTGTTAGAAAAATACTGAATCTCTGTGAGCCCATATAATGAAATATAAAGTGCATATTATCCTAAAAGCTGTGAAGCACTAATTTGAAGTTACAAATATTAATATTTTTCTTACACACAAGTATGGTTTTGCTTTAGAAGACACTGATTCATCAACTGGGGTCTTTTTGGATGATAGCTGTGTTTGTTTTGCATTTTCTTTGAAGCATAAACTCTGAGGTTACTATCCATTTGCATTATATGAACTCACAGAGATCTAATATAACCAGAAGATACATAATTGTTTCACTGGAGCTTAATACTGAATATGTTCTTACTTCAGTATCTCCAGTTTACAGCGAGGATCCTTCAGTGCATCAGAGAGCAGCTTCACTCCTGCATCTCCTACATTATTCCCAAACAGACTTAGTTTTCTCAGATGTGAGGAGTTTAATCTCAGAGCTGAACTCAGAGCAGCACAATCTTCAGCGGAGACGTCACAATCTCTCAACCTGCAGAACAACAACACACTCTTCACTCTCAGTTCAGCAGAAACAAACACACAAACACAGACTATGATATTAAATGCTAAATTTGTGTGTGTTACATCTCAGAAGGCATTATTATTTTGTCTCATGTCTAAGGGAACGTTTACACAACACCATTTTCAACTAAAAACAGAAAACTTTTACAACTTGTTTATTTACAACAGTCAGTCAGAATTATTGCGCTCCTATTTAATTGAGCTCGGTCTGTTTGGCGCGCATGCGTGCAGCATCGCTCGATCACTGAAGTCTGTGAAGTTTAGCGGAGAATCCCAAAGCAGAAGGCTTATGCACTTCTGACAGAAAAATGGAAATATTTTCATGGCTTTCTACCATTTATAGTGGGAGAATATACCTGTGAAATGCAAGTTATGCATTCAGGAAGACAGCACATCTCAAACACATTAAACAGCGCGAGTAGCCTAGTGTCTCTGTCAGCGGCACACGCGGCCTTTCTGTCAGAGCATCGGACGGGGCGAGCCGCTTAAACTAATATGCGAAACGAAACTATAAATTATGTCTTACCAGTTTTTAAAGGCCTTAATATGAAGCTCGTCACATGTTTAGAACAAATTGGATCATGCACTTTCTCCGCAACAGCTCAGTCTGTGTCCTCTGCTATATTTTCAGATGAGCTTGTATCAAACTACTGTAAATCGATATAAACGGTATTGCCTCATATCGAATCGCTTATAAAGAAAATATCGATATGTCGTACAAACTCGATATACCGGCCAGCCCTAGTACTTACTACGTTTTTTGCTTTGACCGTGGTAGGACCCTTGCTGTCTATAGAGGATCAGAAAGCTCTCGGATTTCATCAAAAATATCTTTATTTGTGTTCCGAAGACGAAAGAAGGTCTTACAGGTTTGGAACAACATGAGGGTGAGTAATTAATGACAGAATTTAAATTTTTGGGTGAACTATCCCTTTAAGACTATTCTTAAGAGAAATTCTGAGAAGTTTTATGCATATGGGTCCTGGGGCCGTATTCACAAAATATCTTAAGGCTAAAAAAAGATAGCATTTTTATTTCTGTTTTATGTTATACTGTTTTGTCAGTAATTGGGGTTAAATGCTCAGTGCATAACGAGCAGGTGTGTTTATGGAGTGGTGTGTTGTGAACTGGGTGTGGTGGGCCGATCTGTGCCAGAAGGTCCAGGGCCACATTTTAGCCTCAGTTCACCCCTGGTTACAGGTAATCAAGAGAACTATGTTACGGGTAATCAAGAGAACTACTAAGTCACTAAGACCAAAATCACAAACCATCATAAAATGGCTGTTGCAGGCAATTCTCCTCAGAACACAAACATTTTAGGAACATTTCATGATAATTTCCCTTTAACTGAATTATGTTCTTCTTTATATGTACAAGCTGGGCAATAAGTAATCCATAGTGATCCTTTATAGATATTTTAATTATTTATTAATCTCTGCAGTACAGTGATGCGCCATTAGAAAGAAATGCACCTTTCATACGATTACATCATCAGAGAGTATCTGTTCAATTTGAAATTGGTTTGTTTAGACATTTCTAGCTTTTTATAGATATATTTGTCATGTCTGTGAGGCAATTTTTTCATTTTTGTGAAGCACTCCAGTTCACGGTGTCAGAGACGGCAGAAAGCGCATCCTGTTTGTTTTCTTTATTTTACAAAACCATAATGATTTGTTAATATTGTGAGTGCACACAAATAAAAGTAGACTGATGTATTACACTGATCTGTGCGAGTAAAAATGATGGCAGATATTATGTTGTTTCCACTCAATAGTGCACTTTTATCTAGGTTAACACTAGAGCGAGTGGATATGTAAAGCTGCTACAACTTACATGTTTTAATTTACAAATGATAATTAGATTTTTTTGTAATCTTCAATTGTGTTCATTTGAAGGCTGAAATTCATATAGATGTGGGATGACATGAAAGTGAGTAAATGACAGAATTTTCATGTTTGGGTGAATAATATATATTATTATAATACATAATTGTTTCACTGGAGCTTAATACTGAATATTTTCTTACGTCAGTGTCTCCAGTTTACAGCAAGGATCCTTCAGTGCATCAGAGATCAGCTTCAGACCTGCATCTCCTACTTTATTCACATACAGATCCAGTTCTCAGCTGTGAGGAGTTTGATCTCAGAGCTGAACTCAGAGCAGCACAACCTTCATCTGTGACGCCACAATCTCTCAACCTGCAGAACAACAACACACTCTTCACTCACTTTATATAAAGTTTTACAGCACAAAACAATAAAATTTACAAATACATAACTTTACAGACTTACACACTGGCAAAGTTCACTATATCAGAAGATTAGAGATATTCTCACTAGAAGAGCAATAGATGAGGTTTCACAGACATTCACCGAAAACAAAAGTGACAGACATTCTTGAAATTAGCATCTTAATCTCGAGTTCACAGTTAATGTGAGAAGGAAGAGACACCCAAAACAGTCTAAACCGTGTCTAATCTGTTAAAATTAATACTACCATTGACAACAAAGAAAAGAAGCACTGC
>NW_015505431.1:304401-312934 GCF_001515645.1 Sinocyclocheilus grahami
GCATATTATCCTAAAAGCTGTGAAGCACTAATTTGAAGTTACAAATATTAATATTTTTCTTACACACAAGTATGGTTTTGCTTTAGAAGACACTGATTCATCAACTGGGGTCTTTTTGGATGATAGCTGTGTTTGTTTTGCATTTTCTTTGAAGCATAAACTCTGAGGTTACTATCCATTTGCATTATATGAACTCACAGAGATCTAATATAACCAGAAGATACATAATTGTTTCACTGGAGCTTAATACTGAATATGTTCTTACTTCAGTATCTCCAGTTTACAGCGAGGATCCTTCAGTGCATCAGAGAGCAGCTTCACTCCTGCATCTCCTACATTATTCCCAAACAGACTTAGTTTTCTCAGATGTGAGGAGTTTAATCTCAGAGCTGAACTCAGAGCAGCACAATCTTCAGCGGAGACGTCACAATCTCTCAACCTGCAGAACAACAACACACTCTTCACTCTCAGTTCAGCAGAAACAAACACACAAACACAGACTATGATATTAAATGCTAAATTTGTGTGTGTTACATCTCAGAAGGCATTATTATTTTGTCTCATGTCTAAGGGAACGTTTACACAACACCATTTTCAACTAAAAACAGAAAACTTTTACAACTTGTTTATTTACAACAGTCAGTCAGAATTATTGCGCTCCTATTTAATTGAGCTCGGTCTGTTTGGCGCGCATGCGTGCAGCATCGCTCGATCACTGAAGTCTGTGAAGTTTAGCGGAGAATCCCAAAGCAGAAGGCTTATGCACTTCTGACAGAAAAATGGAAATATTTTCATGGCTTTCTACCATTTATAGTGGGAGAATATACCTGTGAAATGCAAGTTATGCATTCAGGAAGACAGCACATCTCAAACACATTAAACAGCGCGAGTAGCCTAGTGTCTCTGTCAGCGGCACACGCGGCCTTTCTGTCAGAGCATCGGACGGGGCGAGCCGCTTAAACTAATATGCGAAACGAAACTATAAATTATGTCTTACCAGTTTTTAAAGGCCTTAATATGAAGCTCGTCACATGTTTAGAACAAATTGGATCATGCACTTTCTCCGCAACAGCTCAGTCTGTGTCCTCTGCTATATTTTCAGATGAGCTTGTATCAAACTACTGTAAATCGATATAAACGGTATTGCCTCATATCGAATCGCTTATAAAGAAAATATCGATATGTCGTACAAACTCGATATACCGGCCAGCCCTAGTACTTACTACGTTTTTTGCTTTGACCGTGGTAGGACCCTTGCTGTCTATAGAGGATCAGAAAGCTCTCGGATTTCATCAAAAATATCTTTATTTGTGTTCCGAAGACGAAAGAAGGTCTTACAGGTTTGGAACAACATGAGGGTGAGTAATTAATGACAGAATTTAAATTTTTGGGTGAACTATCCCTTTAAGACTATTCTTAAGAGAAATTCTGAGAAGTTTTATGCATATGGGTCCTGGGGCCGTATTCACAAAATATCTTAAGGCTAAAAAAAGATAGCATTTTTATTTCTGTTTTATGTTATACTGTTTTGTCAGTAATTGGGGTTAAATGCTCAGTGCATAACGAGCAGGTGTGTTTATGGAGTGGTGTGTTGTGAACTGGGTGTGGTGGGCCGATCTGTGCCAGAAGGTCCAGGGCCACATTTTAGCCTCAGTTCACCCCTGGTTACAGGTAATCAAGAGAACTATGTTACGGGTAATCAAGAGAACTACTAAGTCACTAAGACCAAAATCACAAACCATCATAAAATGGCTGTTGCAGGCAATTCTCCTCAGAACACAAACATTTTAGGAACATTTCATGATAATTTCCCTTTAACTGAATTATGTTCTTCTTTATATGTACAAGCTGGGCAATAAGTAATCCATAGTGATCCTTTATAGATATTTTAATTATTTATTAATCTCTGCAGTACAGTGATGCGCCATTAGAAAGAAATGCACCTTTCATACGATTACATCATCAGAGAGTATCTGTTCAATTTGAAATTGGTTTGTTTAGACATTTCTAGCTTTTTATAGATATATTTGTCATGTCTGTGAGGCAATTTTTTCATTTTTGTGAAGCACTCCAGTTCACGGTGTCAGAGACGGCAGAAAGCGCATCCTGTTTGTTTTCTTTATTTTACAAAACCATAATGATTTGTTAATATTGTGAGTGCACACAAATAAAAGTAGACTGATGTATTACACTGATCTGTGCGAGTAAAAATGATGGCAGATATTATGTTGTTTCCACTCAATAGTGCACTTTTATCTAGGTTAACACTAGAGCGAGTGGATATGTAAAGCTGCTACAACTTACATGTTTTAATTTACAAATGATAATTAGATTTTTTTGTAATCTTCAATTGTGTTCATTTGAAGGCTGAAATTCATATAGATGTGGGATGATATAATGGGGTGAAAAATATATAT
Source organism: Sinocyclocheilus grahami (assembly GCF_001515645.1). Taxonomy (NCBI): domain Eukaryota; kingdom Metazoa; phylum Chordata; class Actinopteri; order Cypriniformes; family Cyprinidae; genus Sinocyclocheilus; species Sinocyclocheilus grahami. The sequence continues at coordinate 306,819 of NW_015505431.1, forward strand.
TAATATATATTATTATAATACAATTGTTTCACTGGAGCTTAATACTGGATATGTTCTTACGTCAGTTTCTCCAGTTTACAGCAAGAATCCTTCAGTGCATCAGAGAGCAGCTTCACTCCTGCATCTCCTACTTTATTCCCAAACAGAACCAGTTTTCTCAGATGTGAAGAGTTTGATCTCAGAGCTGAACTCAGAGCAGCACAACCTTCATCTGTGACGCCACAATCTCTCAACCTGCAGAACAACAACACACTCTTCACTCTCAGTTCAGGATATAAATTTTAACAGCACAACAACCATAAAATTCACAAATACATAACTTTACAGACAGGCAAAGTTCACTATATCAGAAGATTAGAGATATTCTCACTAGAAGAGCAATAGATGAGGTTTCACAGACATTCACAGAAAACAAAAGTGTCTTAATCTCAAGTTCACTGTTAATGTGAGAAGGAAGAGACACCCAAAACAGTGTCTAAACTGTTAAAATACTACCATTGACAACAAAGAAAAGAAGCACTGCGCTACAACACACACATCTGAAGATTACACTCAGTGCTACTTACTCTGCTGATCTGGAGGCTTCAACGACAGGCAAGAGCTTCAGAAGAACTTCATCAGGTGTCATGTGTTTTTGGCCACTACTAATGTATTTACTGAAATGAAATTGATCCAACTGCTCTGAGGTCAACAAAACAAAGACAACAGCTGACCACTGTGATGAGGACAGTCTAGCGCTTGACAGACCTCCAGATCTGAGATACTCCTGGACTTCACTGACGAGAGACTGATCGCCCAGTTCATTTAAACAGTGGAACAGATTGATGGATTTCTCTGGTGAGGGATTCATTCTTATTCTCATTTTAATGTACTCAACCGTTTTCTCTTTGCTGTACGAGATGTTCCCAACATGTGTCAGAAGATATTTCAGGAGCATCTGACGCACAGTTCTGATGGTTTTGTCTTGTCCAGGTAAAGGTCTAAAGATCTCATTGCATTTGATTGGTTTGTCCTCTGTTGCTGCTCTCCTGGACTGTGTCTCAATCTGTCTCACCTCATGCTCATTATTGATCTCTCCACTCTCACTCTCTGTGATGTAGAGCTCTGTGTAGATCTCATTCAGCAGTGTTGGGTTTCCCTGCTTTGCCGTTCCCTCATACAGACACTCAAACTTCTTCCTCACATTTGATCTATATGTCTTGAGGGCTTCAGCAGGGTCATGGCTTAAGATTAAAATAACAAAATTATTAGAATGTGTTGTATATTCATATTTCATAATATATGCATACTTCATATAGTATATATATGATGACAACATATTTGTTTAAATAGATCTTCATTTAGTTTAGGACATATGGGTCAAATTCCGCTCCTGGAGGGCCGGTGTCCTGCATAGTGTAGCTCCAACCAGCTCTAAAACACCTGCCTGGAAGGTTCTAGTAATCCTAAAGACCTTGATTAGCTAGTTCAGGTGTGTTTAATTACAGTTGGAGATAAACTCTGCAGGACAGGGCCCACCAAGAACTTTCTGACACACATGGTTTAGGACAGCAGTTCCCAATTCCAGTCCTCGCACCCCCCTGCTCAGCATATTTCGTATGCATCTCTTATAGGGCTGCACGATAAATCACATCCCATTATACGTGATATTGCGCGGTGTAGGGACCATGTCAGTTGGAACACCGTTCATGCACGTAGCTCTCTTCTAACGAGCTGGTTATCTGAATCAGGTGTGTTAAAGAGAGACATGCAAAATATGTGGGGTGTGGGGGGACACGAGAACTGGAAGTGGGAGCCGCTGATTTAGGAAGTTTAGGCTGTTAGTAGGTTGATGTGGTATAAAGATGTGATTATATATTACGATATTGTTATAATATCAGCATATATTCTTTACCATTCACATTTAAGGTTTAACAATTTTAGAGAGCAGCTGAGATTAATCAAAAAGTTGTTTGGTAGCAAATAAGTGCAACAAAAACTAGGCAAAATACTAACCCAGGCTCATTGGTAATACGTGCTTGTGGTGACATTTCTACAACACTTATTATATCACACACACACATATATATATACTGCACGTTTCGCGGCAGTTTTAAAGTGAAATCTCCAGTGAGTGGTGCTAAAATGAGTGTTCAGTATGTGACCGTGGCCTGGTTTTTATCACGTTGGTATAGACACGTATTGCTGCATTTTTATTATGTTGCTTCAGGAGGGGGACATTGGGGGGCAGTGCCTAAAGCATTTACCTGAACCCAAGATCAGACTGACCCAAGATGTGTCCACTAAAATTACGCAGAGCATCCACTGACTGGTCACTCTTCTTGGACACACAGCTGGATTCTGGCAGGTTTGGTCTGTGCATTGAAGTTAAACAACAAATGAATGTAATTCACATACTCTTATATTAATCACTTTTGTAATGACTGATTGCTCTAGGAAACTAAAATATTTAATTAATATGTTATATTCTGTTGGAGACAAAGTGCAAGTGTTATAGCACGCATATTGGAGCTGTTAATTAAGACCTTCATTCTGAAATGTACTGCATACAGGCATTGAAAACCCATTACAGCATTCAATTTGAACAAACAGATGTAACAGGACAAACAGTTTAATACAGTGTTTACCTGAACCCAAGATCATTGTGTCCACTAAGCTTAGGTGGATGATCCATTGACCGGTCACTCCTCATGGACACACAGCTGGGTTCTGGTCTGTGCATTGAAGATGAACACAACAATGTTATCCACACACATTTATTGTTACAGCTATGTTTGATCATTTCTGTTCTGAGACTTTCATTTTGAAGTTTTTTAATTTCTGGTGTATCTTAGTACCCATTTGCTGCGTTTATTTCTTGTTTCCATGAGTTCTAGTGTGTTCTCACTTATTTCCGTAGGTACTGATTTGGTTCTTCACCGGTGTCTTGTTTAATTGAATGTCACTCTGTGTATTTATACGCCTCGGTTTAATCAGATCATTGTTGTTTATTGTCTTTGTGTAAATGCAAAGCCATTTATGTTGCATTTGTATGCTCCCTTGCCTGTTGGGTTATCTCGTTTATTAAAATAAATACTGCAAAGATCCCTGTCTCTACTCACCCTTCATCTTTCCTGCACAGCACCATTTTTCTAATTAACTCGTTCAGGTGACTGAACTATTCTATTAATATGTGATCTATTGTTGAATACATGATAGAAAGTACAGCTGTTATACACAGTGTTGAGCAAGTTACTTCCAAATTGTAATACATTACATATTACTTGTTTCTGTTATTTAAAAGTAATTCCTTACCTTACAATATTACTGTCTCAGAACTGTAATGCGTTACATGACTCCTGTATCACTTTTGAGTTACTTTCACCAAAATAACTACAGAATTAGAACTTAACATTCTAAAATGACTAAATGTACAGCAGAGCATTTTACATCCAGTAGAGGGCGATATGGTGTAGCATAATGACTGTGGGCTATCCAGTCTACTAACAATATAGCTTATAATTGGCAAAGTGAAGGCTCAAGACAATGCAAGAAAGGATGACAGCCAGAATCACAAACGATCCAAGTCTGTTAAAAGTACGGTAGAGGTAAAGTGATTATCTGGCAATATCTGTGAATAGCCTGGGTCTATTCATATTAGACACAACAGGACTATATGTAAACTCTAATGCCATGACAAGATGCGCATACGTCCATCTCGCACATGTACAGTCTTCTGCCATCTTCACCCATTAGCCGCTTTTCCACTGGCCAGTGCGAGCCGGGCTGGGCTAATAGCCTCGGACCTCGAGCACTCGTTTCCACTGTCGGGCCAGTAGCCTCGCGGCACTCCTGTAAAACCCACCCTAAACACGACTTCACTGGACTACGTCACACAATACAAAGTTCCACCAGCGAGAGGGAGATTAATTAAATCGCTAAACAAATATATCAGAAGCTGTCTTTAGCCTTTATTCACAAACTTGGACACCACACGTGGCTATTGACTGACCACTAACAGAATAGAACTTATTTGCGGCATTTTTGATTCGTTAATGTCTCGCGGTCTTGCTGGGTTTTTTTTTTCTTTGAACAATTACATTTTGGGCTAAAAGTGTGTTGTACTGAACATGTACTGAGTAAAATATTACTGAAAATTGATTAGTAATGCCTTACACTACTGCGTTAAAGCAAAAAGTAATCCGTTACTGTAATGCATTACTTTTGTAACGTGTTACTCCCAACACTGGTTATAGAGTACACAACCATATATCAAAGTTATTAATTATGGTATTTTAATTAAAGGCACAATATGTAATTTTCACCACTAGATGGCGTGTATTCAAAATAAACAGAGACAAAGGCGTAGTTTGATGATGCTGTAACTGAGTGTGGAATCATGGGAGTTGTGGTCTTCATCCTCACAGCCGATGCAATCTGACAGGGCTCGGGCAGAAATCATGTTCATGGATGAGCTAATGATTTATTAACGTAGTAGAATGAAGCAGGGTGAGGCTGAAAGCCGTCAAAGCGAAACGAGGCCGCTGAACGAGCGTGACGCACGGCTCGAAAGCAGCAGAGCTTTTATTATGCCACAGTCGACTGCTTCCGCTCCTTCCGGTCGTGCATTGCAGCGCTGTTTTATCATACTAGACACATTTAAAAGTTCTGTTATAATGCTACTCTGTGCGGTCGTCACCGGTCTATTAAAACACACAACATATTAAAGCGTCTTTGGTGTTATCATGTTTTCTAACAAAACAAAACCGGAAATCAAGGGGTTATGACGTAATTTGCAGGTGACACAATGACACTATGGACACGGCCCGCGTCACTAGTTAAAATTGCTAATTTCTCTGGATTTAAACATTCTTCGAAAGATTTGGGATAATGTAAGTACACAAGTCAGCAAAATATATAACACTGTTCTAGTGGTTTTTGGATATTTTAATAAAAAAATCTTATATATCGTGCCTTTAATATCTTCTAATACATTGAATAAAGGCACAGAAAAATTATTTCATTCCAACACAGAAGATTAAGACAAATGGTTTAGTACAGTGTTTACCTAGACTTTTCATTGTGTCCACTAAGCTTAGGTGGATGATCCATTGACCGGTCACTCCTCATGGACACACAGCTGGGTTCTGGTCTGTGCATTGAAGATGAACACAACAATGTTATCCACACACATTTATTGTTACAGCTATGTTTGATCATTTCTGTTCTGAGACTTTCATTTTGAAGTTTTTCAATTTCTGGTGCATTTTAGTTCCCGTTCTAGTGTGTTCTCACTTATTTCCGTAGGTACTGATTTGGTTCTTCACCGGTGTCTTGTTTAATTGAATGTCACTCTGTGTATTTATACTCCTCAGTTTAATCAGATCATTGTTGTTTATTGTCTTTGTGTAAATGCAAAGCCATTTATGTTGCATTTGTATGCTCCCTTGCCTGTTGGGTTATCTCGTTTATTAAAATAAATACTGCAAAGATCCCTGTCTCTACTCACCCTTCATCTTCCCTGCACAGCACCATTTTTCTAATTAACTCGTTCAGGTGACTGAATTATTCCATTAATATGTGATCTATTGTTGAATGCATGATAGTAAGTACAGCTTTTATGGAGTACACAACCATATATCAGAGTTATTAATTATGGTATTTTAATTAATATCTTCTAACACATTGAATACAATGAAAGGCACAGAAAAATTATTTCATTTCAACACAGAAGATTAAGACAAATGGTTTAGTACAGTGTTTACCTAGACTTTTCATTGTGTCCACTAAGCTTAGGTGGATGATCCATTGACCAGTCACTCCTCATGGACACACAGCTGGGTTCTGGAGGATCTGGTCTGTGCAATGAATGTGAACACGACAAAAGCATTTAATTCACATACTCTTTTATTAATGACTTTTGTAATTAACTGATTCGGGTGACTATATTATTCCATTAATATATATATATATATAATTTATTTTTAATTTAAATACTCGGAGTGTTTCCCATTTGTATTGGTTCAGTCCCTTCAGGCACTCTCACATGCGATTTAAATGTGTTTCTGATTACTATTCTTTAATATTTTTTGCTGGTAAGGTTTGTTTTTAAAGGGGTCATATGATGCGATTTCAAT
>NW_015505431.1:313903-343453 GCF_001515645.1 Sinocyclocheilus grahami
TGTTTACCTAGACTTTTCATTGTGTCCACTAAGCTTAGGTGGATGATCCATTGACCAGTCACTCCTCATGGACACACAGCTGGGTTCTGGAGGATCTGGTCTGTGCAATGAATGTGAACACGACAAAAGCATTTAATTCACATACTCTTTTATTAATGACTTTTGTAATTAACTGATTCGGGTGACTATATTATTCCATTAATATATATATATATATAATTTATTTTTAATTTAAATACTCGGAGTGTTTCCCATTTGTATTGGTTCAGTCCCTTCAGGCACTCTCACATGCGATTTAAATGTGTTTCTGATTACTATTCTTTAATATTTTTGCTGGTAAGGTTTGTTTTAATCAACTTCCAAAAATAATAAAAGCTATTTGTACTCTTTTCCAGAGAGTTGTGAAATGTGTGCCAACTCTTCTACGTGGCAAGTTTTGAGTTTTAATGTGAAATCATAAACTTATGCAGTAAACATGATCGTCACACTGCACCACACTAACGTTACTCCTGTAACAGTTACACTTAGAGCCCAAACCGGTTTACACCATAACATGTGCTGGTAATCTGTAAGAGAAAACACCTTCTGTCGAAACCTCTGTAAATATGATGCGAGAAGCTAAATATCCCAAAGCAAATCGAACTATTCACAGAATAACATCGTTACACAACGCATGTCTAGGCCTAGATCTTTTCGAGGAAGTAACGTTACGTGGTTTCGTCGCTGTGTTTGTAACACACTCACCTGTGTGGACCCGTATCTGTGGATAGTTTCTCATAAAGCGGATCTCCATCTGGTTCCATTACAATTGTGTAAAGATGTTTCTGCTTTCATAAAAGTCCAATATAGGCCGATGAATTATACTTTCACTTTGATGGACAACACCCGTGAAAAGGGGAGGAGCGGCCGCAACAAAAGTGCGTTTTTCCGGTTTTATGAGGACAGTGTAAACAGCACGTTAGAGCTGACAAAAAGATTCCCCGTCAATGGCCCACAGTTGATCTACTTTCTTGCACATTTGTGCGTCGAACTTCTTTAAGAGATGGACATGTGTGTCAGTAAAACCAAACAGAAACTGAAACAACAAAAATGCAGCTTCTGCTTCCTCTTCTTCTTCTTCTCTAGTTTAATGGCGGTTGGCAAACCCACTTAAAAGGTGCATTTCCGCCACCTACTGGACTGGAGTGTGGAGCATGAAGTTTATTGGTGATAACCATAGACTGTATAAAAACAGGTGATAACATATCATAAAAAAAACCTTTAGGAAACCTTTTGTCCAAAAGAGTATTACACAAGGATACACGTATTTTATATACTTCATTATGTGATCTTCAAATTCTATTTATTAAACCTATTGCTTTCAAATAATTAATAATTGCATTATAGACTTTATACAGTGCTGCTGGAGCATTCTCTAGTATTGTCTTAATTGTTATACTTTCAATATTCAACAAACTGAATTCTTCTATTAATCGCATTCTTACAGTGTAATGTGATATGTTCCACAGTCTCTGGTGTACCACATTTATAGCAATTGCCTGATTCATGTTTACCAATAATACATAATGATTGATTAAGAGCTGTGTGACCAATACGGAGTCTAGATATTATTGTGTCCTCCTTCCTACTTCCGAAGTTTTTCCTTCCATTTCCAACTTGTTTTTGAATGTTGTATAGATGCCGACCCTTTACCTCCCCATCCCACATCTTTTGCCTTTCCCGGACCTGCAGCTTTCAGAAAGTACTGGTGTTTGTTACTCAGCTCCGTGCTGCTCTCTGCAGGTCAGGTCCTCATACTTGTTACAGTCTAGTACAGGGATCCTCAAATCTGGACCACGAGATCCACTTTCCTGCAGAGTTTAGCTCTAACCCTAATCAAACACACCTGAGCATGTTAATGAATGCTAATCAATGTCTTTGGAATCATTAGAAAATCACAGGCAGGTGAATTTGATCAGGGTTGGAGCTAAACTCTGCAGCGCATTGGCCCTCCAGGGCAAGATTTGAGGAACCCTGGTCTAGTAGTATGTGTTTCACTGTCTCTTGTACATTACAGTGGGTGCATAATCCAGTGGGGTGTTTTCCTATTCTATGTAATGTTTTATTTAATCCAGTATGACCTATTCTAAGACGCGAGACTAACATCTCTTGCCTTGGGCCTCTGCCCTTCCTCGTGCTTATGACTACTTGTTTTTGTATATTATATAAATGACGTCCTGTATCAGCTATGTCTCAATATTCCTGCCACATTTTGAGAGAGTGCTCCTTTATGATGGTTTTGACCTCTGCTCTACTCCGTGGTATTTGTTTTTATAGAGTTTTTTGCTAGAATATCCACAATCTCATTTCCTTCCACCCCTACATGGGCAGGAACCCAAAGGAAAGAGACGGACATCCCCCGATTAAGGAGTGTGAGAAGCAGATGGAATATTTGATAAGTGACCTCTTGTCTACATGACGTTTTCCCAGATTGAATGCTTTATAATGCTGATAAACTGTCTGAAGCTATAACGATACTTTGGTTATGATTATTTTCTATAAGACTGCTACTAATTCCACAGTGAACACTGACAGGTAGTCTGTTGCTCTTTTTTTCTACTACTTCATAACGATGTATGAATAAAGCTGCATCATTGCAGCCTGTTTTGATCCACCTGTACATATGAATAATTCATCTTGATAAGGCTTTAGTTTTGAACACTGTGGCATTATTTTAGAATTTTCTTGTAATATTTGTTATAAGCTTGTATTTACAGATACATTTCCAGGGATTTTCTGGATTGGTTATATTTTCTTATTAAATAATAAATAACTTTTAATAATAAAGAACCCTTAAATGGTTCTAAAAAGAACCATCTAACTTGGATTCAAAGAACCATTTGGGGTTCTTTTTAATGAACCCATTAAAATGGTTCTATATAGAACCATTTTGGGGTTCCATATATGAAGCGTGTGATAGAACCATTTCTGGTTCTAAATAGAACCATTTCTTTTAAGAGTGTGGTATCACTGATACTGCCACAGTGGGAACTGATTGAGACCTGCATTTTGTGCCAATGCGTTCATGATTCTACATAATGCAAATAGTAGCCTACATTAAATATATAGTTTATGAATATTCCAAAATTCAGATTACAGTTGAACAAATAAGAGACTGTTATTGGACGCTACATCTTCTTATCCGAGAACCGTTAGGCCTAATCCCTTATGAAAATTAACCTTGGTTTTACCAACCATGATTATAGATACACCACGGTAACCACAAATTAACCATGGTTTTGCTACACTAACCATAGTTTAACCATGGTATTTGAAGTAAACCTGTGGTTATACAAATGGTAATCAATAAGCCAAAAAATCTTTACACTTTTACTATAATAAAACAATGGCTAATTTTCGTAAGGGATGTGAAGCGAAGCTGTGTAGCAAACAAAGACTATTTCAGACATAATTTCACGCTATGCATTTCGCTTCAGCGTATGAGGGGGAAATCAAAATGCCAAACGGTGATGAAAAACACATTAACTGAGTGAATAAAAGGTTTTACCTCTGCAGTCATTGTCCAAAAGATCTCAAAAACATCATTAACTAACCCTATAAAACATCCAAGATTTGCCACTTAGTCACAAATACAATTCAAGTTTTTAATTGCCATTCAGTTCCATTGATTTGTTCATATCACTGAGATGGCAGATACAAAGGTCCAATAGATGAACGGGAGAAAGATTTTAATAGGTCATTTATATTTTATATTATTAATAGGTCATAATAAATAATATTTACATTAATACAAAGTCATTAAGAAATATCTCTCAGTGAGGTCACAGTGACTTCTGCTTTTGATGATCAGGTCTCACAGTGGCCCCATACTCACCATCATGTAACAGCTGTCAGTAAAATAAAGCACAAACATATGCATTATGGGACATCACTCCTGACACATCTAGTTCAAATGGCATTATAATGTGAAATGAATCAATATTTACTGCAGTGTCTCTAGTTTATCTTTTAAAGCAGAGAGATGCCCAAAGAAAAGGGCTTTGGCATGTTGAGGGCCATGGCTAAGGTTACAATTGCTAAATATTATTAATATAAATATTATATGTATACTGCATAGTATAAACTATGATCTTCCTTTAGTTCAGGATGTTTAGCTGCGAAACGTAAGATTTTTCTCATGTCTCTTTGTGGCTTTTAGAAAAATTAAGAGATATGGGTTAGATATAGATCTAATCAACTTTGCATGCTTCCATGAAGGAGAAAAGGAGGATCCATGAATCTATGAACACTACCTCAGGACTCTTGTTAGTTCTGCTAAATCAACACTGGCATGTGTCTCCCTCTGTTGGCGGAAAAAGAAAAGACATCAATAATTCGGTTTTATTTCTACTTTGCTTTTGCGGAAAATAAATAGTAGGCCTACTTAATTGGGTTTGCAATATACGTTTATAGCAATTAATGTTCCTTTTTAATGTTATGCTTCAGAAAGCTGATGTTGCATAAAGGAAAAGTACAAGTTCAGAGTCAAATACCACCTGTAAGGAAATTATCAAAAATTAAATAAACAACAGTGACACCTTCTAAGAAAAATCGTGCTCGATGCTTTTAATTAATCTTAACATAACCACTACACACTCCTAAATCTCGATGCTCTTTAGAGATATATTATTGTGATTGTAAATACCAGAATAACTGTAACCGAGTTTCTCTCTTTTTCTCGAGACAGTTTCACTTTTTTTTTTCCTTTTTTTAAATTTAAAAAATAAAAAACAAACTTTTAAATGCTAAAACGGCTTGCCATACAATTATATTTTAAGATATCTGAATTGTACCTGATTAATTATTAATTTTTTCCATGTTTTTTTTATTTTTTATTAACAAGATCAGAATACATGTATATGGCAAACACTATACATGATATAAACAATAAACATTATACATGAAATAAACAATTTCACACTAGAGGGGCTGTATACAAATACAAACTTATATAAAAATATTAAAGCGTTTACAAACTTTCACCGTTTTAATTGCTTTTTGTTTCATAGAAAATCGTATAGTATCAATATAATGCTTCATTTCCTTCCTAAAAGAAAAAAAACAAGTTTTTTTGCATGAGAACTTTTTGTGAATATTACATTTTTATCATGTAAACGTGACTGTGCTTTTCTTTGCTGTTCTCCAATATACCGAATAATACATCTTTCCATAACAAAACAAAATGATTATCAATATTTTGTACAATAAAATTACATTTTGCCAAAATAGCTCGAGAAAGTTCCACATATTGGCACGCGAGCGGCAGCACTGAAGTCAATGAAGGATTGCACCTTTCTCAGTCACACTGTACGATCTGACCACACGCCGCGCATGAAGGAGAGATGCGATTGGCTGGACGCGGTTTGGAGGCGGGTTCAATCGTCCATTCCGATCGTCTCATTGGTCAGAGCGGCACAGTCTGGGCGTTAACCTTTTCTGTCCGTTCGGAGACGGAGACAAACAGCCAGGCTGTGTTTACTACACCGTTCTGCTGCTTTCCCTAAAGATATTCCAAAGAGCTAACATGCACACGATTCAGAGACACTAGTTCACACAGAAAAGGTGAGTATATTTTTACGCAAGTGTGCCGTTGATGTCTTTTTCATGTGTTTTTCCTAAAGCGGAACCGCATTCCCACCTAGAAATACGCCCAACGCGCAACGACTGTGCTTTGTCTTTGTGATCCTTCAAGTCGTCTCTCTTAACCGAGCATTTATTCTTGAATATATGCGTTTAATCCTCTGCTATGTGCTGTAATTTGAGTGGATGCATGTGAAATGGTGTTTTTGCAGCGTGTCCTCGCGCAGCTGTCACTGCGGATGTTCGTGCGCTCGTGCGTCACTGTCGTGCCGTCACGTGACTCGCCGAGCTGCAAGCTTCAGCAGCCTTTGTGACAAATATATCATAATCACCGAAGCAAATGAGCCTAAGCAGTCATCGAAGTCCTGCCTTCATTTATTATTTCTGAGAAATCTGAGAGATGAAACCAGAAAGCAGATTCAAATGTTTATCTTTGAGCAATAATTGCTTAAGTAAATAGCATACTCATATGATGGGACTGCCAATTTGCATGTTAATCGCTGCGTAATGCATGCTTTAAAAAGAATAGCATGCATTGCACACTGTAAAGTACATACAGTGTGCTGCTGCTAGATGTCAAAACTACATTATAACGTGACCTTTTCTACCCTGAAGACCATTCAAAATTGATCCATGCATTCTGACTTGATTATACATTTTTCAAGCAACATAAACATCCCAATAAATCCATTATAGGCTATTTTAGTAGATATTGTACCTACGATGGGCAGTTTTTAGCATGCACACAGGCTTGTTTTCCCTGCTTAGACTGCTGTAATAATAGTGACTCAATGGCAGCTAATAGCCTTTGACTATGAGGTCAGTAGGCTAATGTCTGAACCTGCAGTGCTTTTTAAATACTGTTTTTCCATTGACGTACCGACCACGGGTTGATTAATCCCAGTACATTAATACAGTTGTTTTCTGAAATTTAAATGCGCACTAATCTGCACACTTTCAGAACAACATCTGAACTTTGGATAAACCCAGGCTCAAAATTCTTGTTTTGTTGACATATTAAAGGCGTATAATATATGAACAGATCTATCTATAAAAGCGTTCAGGATATAGATGGGAATAAAACTGTAAAGTTTGTATGCAAGTGCTGTAGAAGTGGAGATTTCTGGCTCAGCACATGAGAAAAAAAGCTGCTTGCATTTAAAGATATGTATTGTAACTGAAATTTACAGACACATAGAGAAAGTGTATTGTTTTCTTTTCATTAGTCTGAAAGAAGACAAGTTATGGGACCAAAACAGCACACAATCTCAAAACTGACCAATGCATGAAATAAAAATGGTTTTTACCGGTATTATGTTTCCTTAAAATAAATAAATAAAATAAACTAGACAAAAAAAGTTTGTCAAGACAAACTTTAGGTTAACTTTTTTTAAGTAATTGTAAAAAGCTTGAAATTTGAAACCGTTTTAATAGATGACATGTTTTAACACATTGTTAGCATGAATAGCATGTTGTTAACTTGTTTATAAGCATGTCGTTATCATGTTGTTAACATGTTTTTAACATGACAAGCATGCCACTAGCATATTGCTAATGTGTTTTAACAGTTAGCACGATTAGCATGTTGTTAGCATGTTAACATAATATGTTGTTAACATGATTACTGTGTTGTTAATATGTTGCTAGCATGTTTTAGCACATTCTTAGCATGACGTTAGCCTGTTGCTAGAATATTGCTAATGTGTTTAAACACACTTTTAGTATGTTGCTAGCATGTTTTTAACACATTCTTAGCATGTTGTTATCCTGTTGCTAACAACATAGGAAAAATAAAACAGGTACTGCGTCCCAAATGATGCACTTATACACTATGTACTTATGCACTGTGTGTCCAACATTCCACACTTCATTTTCCCCCCGGTTATTTAAGTGCATCATCAAGTGTATTTAAAGTGCACTTTTTCTTTTTGGGATTTTCAGTGTGAACACACTACTCGCACTATTTGTACTACAAAACGTCATAGAATAGTGCATAAGTACGCGATTTGGGACGCAACTCTAGTTTATAAAAATAGCTCGTCATCTTCTCAGAAGTGCTATATACTGTATGACCCTTGTGACCTTTATCTCTTGTTCTGCAGATGGAGGACGTGGCCGCAGCCTCTGTTCTCGCAGGCCCGTCCCAGCCCACGTTTTCCCGCCCGCTGGGCTCCGAGCGTCGGAACCGTAAGTCTGGCACCGCCAACATCTTCCAGGGCGTGAACCTGCGGCAGCTCCGGCGGCTCTTCCAGGCGGCGGGAGACCCGGACGCAGAGCAGAGGGCGCGGATGGTGTGGGGGAACCGCAGAGCGGCGGCCGGAGAGGACGGAGCGGACCGTGAGGAGGAGGACGAGGACGGAGCCGTGGCGGAGGTGGAGACGGGTCTGGCCCAGGCGCTGGTGGGACTCAGAGTCCGAGCGCGGAACCGAAGCGGCCTCAGGGTGGAGGCTCATAAAGACGGCACAGGAACACGATGGGTGCGGGCGTTCGGTCATCTCAGGTGAGACAGAGAGAGAAACGATTCTACAAAATCATTATTATCTACAAAATAAAGCCTGCTTTTGTAAACTGTCACTTTGTAAACTGTAACCAACATCATTGCAATATTTATGTACAGAATTGCAGGCACATTTAATTTGATTAGCTATTTACTCAAATTCAACCATGTACAACTAAAATTGTGGATGGATTTTTTTTTTTTAATGTCCAGGTCACATTATACCCCAAAATATAAAGATAAACAATGAGATTACATATTTTGCATAAAGCAAATTAAGCTTGAATCCTTACTCTTCATGCAAAAATAATAATGATATATAATTTGTATTGGTATTTACACTATTCTCATTACTTGCAGTGCAAAATATATTAATATCAGTATTTATTAAAAAAAAAAATCACCTTTCTCATTCCTTACAATGCTATATATATATATATATATATATATAATTCTCATTTGCAATATATTTTTGCAAATATTTATATTTGCAAATAATACATTATAAAAAAAAGGCATTCTCATATGCAATACAAAAATTATATATATATATAGTCAAGTATTTATACTTATATATATATATATATATCAAGTATTTATACAAAATTGTGGTATTTATTTACTGCCTGATTGCAATCGATCAAAATCATTATATTTTGGTATTTTTTGTAAAATGATTATATAGCAATAAAAAATACTATAGTTCAGTAATGAGAATCACCTTTGAGAATGAGAATCCCAAAAATGATTAGGTGAAAATCTGGCAACAAAAATATTTGTACAAAATTGCAAATAAATAAATAAGCACTTTTTTAAATTCAAAACACAACTTTTTCCTTTGATTTTGGGGTGAAATGTGACTTGCATATGCTTTTATAGAATTGAATACTATAGTTCAGTAATGAGAATCACCTTTGAGAATGAGAATCCCAAAAATGATTAGGTGAAAATCTGGCAACAAAAATATTTGTACAAAATTGAAATAAATAAATAAGCACTTTTTTAAATTCAAAACACAACTTTTTCCTTTGATTTTGGGGTGAAATGTGACTTGCATATGCTTTTATAGAATTTACCCTTGTAGATTTACTAGTGTTTATTCGGATGCACATGGCAGCTACACACACTGGCGTGTTGTGTGTGTGTGTTAATGGAAACATGCTAATCTAAACAAAAATAGGTCATGATCAGCCACAAACCTGCCACATGAAAGACCCTGTAAACAAACCAGAAAATGCGTGGGTCTCATCCACCCACCCGTGAACATCAGATGTGCATGATACTGTAATTACATAGCATATAACGATCTACATCTAAAAAGTGCATTCATTATTATTTAATCACCCATCAGAATCAACGAGGGCTCACTGGCACAAACGTCTGAAGTCATAACTGGAGATGAAGACAATAACGACAATAATGATGATGATGCATCTGCTTTGGGAGCCTGTGGAGGGCAGAGCTCTTTTGAGGCTGGATCATGTGACCAAGCTGACTTCCTGCCCCCAGAGGAAGAGGCTCAGGGGCCCTCAGGTGGCCTCAGATGGAGCTGGAACGCCGTTCAGGAGAAGGACCCGGAGCGATACCTGCACCGGATCCGACACTGATGCAGCGGAGTCAATCAGATTCCTGCCTGAGAGACTTGCAGTCACTGTAGATTTACTTGAAGCCACCGCCTCAATCAAACTCTAGTCTTAATCGAGCAACGATCGACACTACAGCCCCTGCAGCAGCCAGGAATGCACATTAACAAAAATCCCGCAGGATTACAGTCCTGTGAAACTTTAACACATTGTTTACCGGTTTGTGACATCCTCAGACCTGATGGTCTACCTTGCACAACAGTCAAACACTATTATAGAGATAGTTCACCCAGAAATTTCAGTTCTGCCTCATCTACTCATCCTCATGCATTACAAACCCCAAAACACCTTCCTTCTTGTGCAGAGCAAAAAAAAGATGCTTATGCTGCTCTTTTCTGACAAATATGATTGAACTGAGACATTTGAGCTCCAAAAATGACAAAATCATCACAAAACATTTCAAAATACAGCTCATTTTTTGGGCTGAACCTCATAATGCACGTAAAGAACATTTCCAGTTCACTTTATACCCCAAAATCAAAAGATTAACGAGATAGTTTCTTTTACATAAAGCAAATGACAACAAAACACATTGTCATAACTTGCCATGCAATAAGGATACATTATCTATATTGGTAAAGTATTTATACTAAAAAACAAACCTAATTCCCATTAAATGCATTGCAAAAATATTAATGATACATTACCAAAAAAATATATTTTTTCATTTATTTACATTTGGTAAAATATTTATACATAATGGTGGTATCTGTTTGCTGTCTTTATGCTGATAAAATCATTGTATTGCAGTATTTTTTTTTACTATAATACAGTAAAAAATATTGTATTTCAGTAATGAGAATCACCATTTCGCATGAGAATTTGAGAATTATAAAAAACGAAAAATATTGGGTAAAACGGAAAACAATTTTCCTTTTGATTTCAGGGTGAAGTGACTTGATTTGGTTGGATTCACCCAAGTAGATGTATTTCAGTGAATGGAGGCAGTTGTACTTCGAAAAAATGACCCCAAAAAAATCACCACCAAATATGTTTATGCACTATATTCCAGGTTATATGACTTTAGAAGGTTTGAAAAACAGTGCACGAGTCATATAGACTATTTTAAGCAGCTTATAATATAATAATATAGCCTGATGCAAAAGCTATAATATAGCAAAATATGTATTCACTATCATGTGTTCATTGTAATTATTTCATACTGAAAAGAGAAAATCATACAGGTTTGGACCAACATGTGGGCGAGCAAATGACAAGACTTTCATGTTTTGGGTGATCTGTTCCTTTAAATGCAGTGATTTAAGTCTCATTGAAGCTTCCAGAGCCACTATTAGCTTGTGTTTATTTGAATGTACGGGGCCGAAGAGTGCTGGGTTTCTATTATTTAATGATATGTGCTTGTATTTTGTTTCTGAAACACTAGTTTCTCAGTAGTTCTCCTTTTTTACGGGAGCATTTTGCCTTCCAGTGGTGTTTAAATGGTTAATATCTAAAAATATCAAAGAATGTATTAGCATTTACTGCAACACTGCAGTTCTCATCAAACCATTAGTGTTTTAGATACAAATAATCTGTGGTAATATATAAATGATAGTATTATCACCTGTAGAAGTATGCTGGACACTATTAGTGCTGATTATTTAATGTCTTCTTCTGTCACTCAGACAGACATTTAGAAGCAATATGGAAGAAAACATGTAGCCGAAATCAGTAAACACTACTACATGCACTAGAACAAGTTATTTTATTCCCTTGTGATTAAGCCGGAACTTCCAATTAAACTGTTTTTGAAATAAAACTCAAGTCTGTTCCTTTTATTGAGTTCTGCACGGTTATAGTTTTAGCATCTTTCATTAAATACATTCCATACAAATTATACAGTCCATTGTCACGGTTTAAGGTCAGTTTTGTTGACACCTGTGAATACATTGTTAAAAAAAAATGACATCTTCAATTTTCAAATGAAATCGAACTATGAACAAAAGAACAAAAGGAACGATGTCACTGCGAGAATGGAACGTTCCAGTGTTTCTGCACGCGCTCAGTTGAGCGCCAAAGTGACTCCGCCTCCAAGTTACGAACGCCAAACAGGTGAGCGTAAAAAAGTAGAAAAATATCATGCTAATGGAAAAAAAGCAGGAGAAAGTGTGACTTTTCAACGATTGCGAGAAAAACGCAACTAACACACAAGTGAGGCAAGAAAACCCTGACCAGAAAACGCTTATGAATGATATAGTTGAGCAGTTCCAGAGCAGTCAAGCATCGAGGTTTCACTACAGCAGAAAGTTTCTCCTTCATCGTCTTGTTGACTCGACATGCAGGCCATTCTGAACGCGGCTTTGTGGGTTCATAAAGTGTAACAGTCAACAAGGCAATGCTTTCCTTCAGAATTATGTGTTCGTCGTCAGTTATTCCTACTCTCTTTGTTCCCAAAATCCCAGTGAAAAAAACGTAACTAAAACCAGGCTGTAACGTTACTTGCACATCACCACCTGGTGAAGAAGGGTCTTCTGCTCTGGAAGCTCTGCGTGTAGGATTCGCTGTTGGCTCGCTGCGGCGCACGCGCCGTCTCCACGATCACCGGCGGCATCTGCACCAGCTGCAGCGGGGTCTTGCCCTCCCTCAGCGCCTGACTCAGGTTCAGGATCTAGAGCAACGCAGGGCAAGAAATGAGCTGAACCATGCCAAATCATAGGGTGGTTTTCATTCAACTTCCCTGCTCTTGTTGGTCTCTTTTCGCTTCAGTGTGAAAATGTCGTAAGGTAACGTCTCATAAAGAAATATCTAGAATCAATGATCTGCTCTGCGAATGTCAAGCAGCTTTGAGAAATGAGTTGCTGGAAATAATCACCAATAGAGGTTCATTGTTGCAAACTGTTCCAGTTGTGAATCATATTAAAGTTCACATGAACCCTTTCCCCTTTTGAAAACCTCGAAGGACATTTTCAATGTTTAAATAATATATTGTGGCCAAATAATAGGGCTGAGCGATAGCATTTGGTCAAAATTTTTAATCACAGTATTTTCCCCCATATCATTCCACATGTTTGTTAGACCTCAAAAATGACTGTGAACATGTAAACTCCAGAGAAACCAATTTAGGGCCCCAATTTATTTAATTTTTTTAAGCTTTAAAACATTCATCAACATCAAAATTGTGCATAATGAAATGAATCCTTCAAACTTCATGTTTTAAAATGTTGATTAATGTGTTAATCAAAGGAAAATATAACCATTATTTTACAAGAGAACACTGCATTTCTATTTTTGTCAAATAAGATTCTGCACATCAGAACGTATTGTATTGTATATTGTATGCATTAAACATGGACAAAAATATCTTAGTTTCATTATATTCCTCAAAATTATTATTATTTTGAGAAGTACAATTTACTATACAATTGTAATATACTGTCACAATTTCAAGTTAAACCGAACTTTTATTTTGTCAGTTTGTCGTGAAGACCTTTGAGTTTTAGTGTGAAAGCTTTTCACAAATGAAACTGAAATGCTCATGAGCACCTCTGAAGATGTAGGCTAAATATCAAAAATTTATCAAAAGTTTACTATCGACATATACAGATGTATTTTTTTTTTGGTGAATATCAATATTGCATAGCCCTATCATATAAAATATTGTAATATTATAATGCAGATTTGTGCTTTTAGTCTCTTTAAACACAAGTATAATCTAGTCATTAATGACTCACCTGCCCCCTCATTACTGAGACCTGCTTCTTGAACTGTCCTCTGTCGAAACCCGGGTCTTTCTGTCAGTGTTAACGTAAATATTATTAAATCATATTAATTTCATGGAATATAAGTCAAACATACTGGCGAATACCCAGCTGAATTTCAAAGTGATCTCTGCGACTCACCTTAAAAAGCTCATATAGATCTTCCTCAAGGTCTTTGATGAAGTTCGGGTCGGATAATTTGGGCAGAACTAATTCTCGGATCTCTTGGGAAAACGCAACTTTAGCCTGTGGCAGCCAAGCCCAGTAAAACGGGTCTACAGGACATACAATCAACAAAAAGATTCAACCGACCGTGCAAAAAACTACATCAATTGAAACAAAACACCTCAAAATAAATGACGTTGCAATGATGACATTTGAACTGTTATCAAGAATATAGCAATGTGATTGGCCAGTAGTTGGTCATGTGTTTGCGAGGTGAATGATGATTGGCTTACAGGCTCTCCATGAATCCGGGTGTTTGAGAGGGAAGGCCAAGCCATTGTCAATGGCTGCCAGTTTAATGATGGGGTCCTTCACTACCACCCAATCACTGTCCTGCATGAGAAAAGCATTCGATAAACATGAACATAAAAACACAAACTGGGACAGAAAGTCTCCCAAAAAGATCTAAACCCGCATCTGGTCACTCACCCTGTTGCTTGACGTATCCATCGGACAGTCATATTTGATGAGCCAGTTGTCATTTCCTCGATCTACAGATCCATACAACAAATAATAGTTGTTCAAATAAAGACAGTATATATATATAGTGTTTTTGGCCATTTCGTTTGACCTTAATTCTGTTGGTTTCCGTGGTTACCTGTGTTTCTGATGATGTAATCCAGCACCACCAGTCTCTCAAACTGTAGCAGGAGTTGGCGATTAGTGTTTTCTGGTAAAGGCTCCGCCTCGAACCGCCGGAGCCAGAAATCGGCGTCTTTATATCCCTCTACGAAGAGCTGGAATGAGCCCACCTACAAACAACCAATAGAAACCAGTTCACAAACCTACAAACAACCAATAGAAACCAGTTCACAAACCTACAACAGCCAATAGAAACCAGCTCACATACCTTCATACATGGCCAATAAACATTTATAAACATGCAAAACTAATTTTTCAGCAGCTTTCATTTAGAAATGTGTCACATTACAAACCTTGATTTGAAACAAAAATAGTGTTTGTAAAGTTACAACAAAATCTTTTATTAGTAAATAAACTACTCATCCCATTTGCGAATGGTGAGATCAAATTAGCCATGATGGTAAAATTGCTTGTTATGAGTAAATAAAAGAAAGCTTATATTATCGTTCAACAATGTCAGAGCTCATGGCAGTTATGTCTTGAAAGATTTATAAAGTATTGCTAAAATGTAAGTTTCCTAATAGGAATTAATGGGAGATTAATAGGATTTGTACTTCTGAAACCATACCATTGTGCTCTACAGAGTTTCTAAACCCAGGGTTATTATAATAACTAAAACAAAAATCATTTAAAAACAAACTTGAAATAAAATAAATGTTAAATATAAATGTATTTTAAAATGACATTTTGATTTATTTTAAAATTAAAATTAATTTAAATAGAAAGAAATGGGAAAATATTTAAACAAAAACAAATTCAAATTATTCTTTAAAACTAAAATTGCATCTCAATGATACTAAAATAACACTCTATAAACCTACAACATCTGAAAAAGTGAGTTCAATAACATCTAAAATGTCTCCTCTTCCTCCAGGCAGAGAGGTGGCGCTGTCATAAACCTTACCTTGGGCGGCAGGCCAATCCGGTGGAAACGCTGGCCCACCTTGGGCACTTTTTCTAGCGCTAACCTCTTTCCTCGAGACTTTACTCGGTCGATGGCGCTGTAATTAAACGTCTCACTTGATAAATACACGACCTGAGAGAAAGAGAGCACAGATAACGCTTTATATAGGACATGTCTGTCAGCAGTCAGTGATAGAGATGGTGTGGGAGTGTGAGGTAACCGTTTTGTTCAGCTGTGCAGTTGACTAGTTTGTTTTAGTGCATGCCAGCAACAGGAAATGAAAGAGGCCGACTAACAAACACTAAACCATCAGGAGCATCACCCTACTTTCTCACGTCCTCATTAACCTCGGTTTTGGTTTTGCACAAGTGCACAAGTGTGGGTGTCGCTCTCATACCTTGGTGCGCGGCACGATGTTGAGCTCTAGTTTCTGGTCCACCAAACTGGCACCGGCCTCTGACAGGTAGCCCTGATTCAGGACCAGACAGTCCCGGCCGAAACAGCACGGACAGCAGAGCTTCTGCAGCCATTTGGTCCACTTGGGGTTCAGCTGGCCGTACGGTTCCTCGTTCTTTGGTTTGAAGACGCCAATGATCTTCTGTTGGAGAAGACAGAGAGAGAGATACTGATCATTTCATGTCTTTACACATCAATGTATCGTCACGAGCCGCAGGGTTTTAATTTAGTTTTGTCTGTGTATGTTTTTTTGACTCTCAAAGCTGTGATTCCCATCCACTTCCATTATAAGACTGACAGACTGCAACGGTTTGAGTTAAAAATCTTTGTTTGTGTTCTACTGAAGAAACAAAGTCACCTACATCTTGGATGGGTAAGGGGGGTAAGCAGATAAACATCACATTTTCATTTTTGGGTAAACTATCCCTTTAACTACAATTAAAAATATTTTTAAAAATTGTTTCATTAACTGAAATAAAATATTTAAATTATTTTAAACTTATTTTATTTCAGATAGTTTTCAAGGCAACATTTCTCATTTGCATTTACTTTAACTTGATGTACTAAACTAACTAAAACTTAGAATAAATAAAAACTATTCTGCATAATTAAAAAAACAAAACAAAGAAATGCACAAAATTGCTAACAGTTTAACTAACACGAAAAGGAAAATAAAAAACATTAAGAACAAATTCAAAATATTCATAAAAACTAAAAACTTTCAATGACGAAATCTCAATGATACTAATATTACTATTTCATGCTAATCCACGACATTTTCAGTAATCATAGACGCTTTCCAGAACCAGACACCTCATTTTGACTTGAATTTTACACGGAAGCAGCTCCGGGCGGATGACGTATGAGGTCAGCTTTGCGCATGCGCCGCTCAGAAGTGACGAACGCGGAAGCGCTGCGGAGAGATCAAAACAAAACAACGGTCATTAATTAGAAGTACAAAATGAGGATTTGTAAAGAAGAATATCGGAGGATTTCGATATAAGCCAAGAGGAGACTTTGCTTCCTTTGCTCCTGTTAACAAACGTTGGTTTTCACGAGACTCACCGGCGCATGCGCAACGCTGAACTCATACCTCATCCGCCCGGAGCTACTTCCGTGTACAACTGTTGGCGCAAGCTACATTAAAGTGATTATTAAGTTTTGAATATGGATATTTTTCTTACAAAACAGGAGGTCTTTGTTCACCCCCCGGAGCCATGTGAGACACTTTTTTTTTTTAATGTATGGGCGCATTTTAATTAACTTCTTTTGGACTGATGCTTGCAACACCCGCTGAGTGGCATTAAACAGCTTGAAAGATCAAAGAGTTTTTAATATAACTCAGACTGGATTCGTCTGAAAGAAGAAAGTCATATACACCTAGGATGACTTCAGGGTGAGTAATTTATGGGCTAATTTTCGTTTTTGGGTGAACTAACCCTTTAATGCAATTTCATTAAAACAATCCAAGCATGCAGTAAATTTTAAATCATCCAATATGGGAAATGCCCGTTTTGACTGTGAAGTGTGTATTTCTTTTGAGGTAAAACACTATTTTCGACATTGATAATAATCAGAAATGTTTCTTGAGCAGCAAATCAGCATATTATACTGATTTCTGAAGGATCATGTGACACTGAAGACTGGAGTAATGATGCTGAAAATGTTATCTTTGATCACAGCAATAAATTACATTCTACAATATATTCACATAGAAAAGAGTTATTTGAAATTGTAATAATATTTCACAATATTACTGCTTTTCTATCAAATAAATGCAGCTTTACTGAGCATAAGAGACTTCTTTCAAAAACATTCTAAAATCTTACTGAACTCAGAAGTGTACAAGTTACACATTTAACCGTATTAGACAGATTTAGTGATTTCCCAACTAAAAGTGTCCTTTAACAAAAACTTCATCTGGCCTCCGTGACTCATGTGTGATTTGATTTGACCACCGCACCACCTGACCATACATGTGGTCATGTGCCTTGTGACTCGAAAAAATCAATCTAATTAGAAATAATAAAAAAACGAATGAAAACAACAAAAGCTATAGTTATAGCTAATTAAAAACATTATTGAATACTGTTATTGTCTACAATAATACTAAAATAACACTGGTGGATGTACATGCATCACATTTCTGAACACTCTGTAATAATGTAATATATACCTTGATTGCCTTTGTTTTCTCACACATCTCTTCAGCTCAAACTTCCCTGATACTGTTGTCTTCTCAGTAAACAAGTAGGCCTACACTAAACATAACGGTGATTAAAATAAGATCCCATTAACCATAAGATTACATAACAATTACATCCCATTGGTTACTACATTAAATAAAAAATTAACAAAGATCAATACAGTCGTTACAGTATTTTATAATTTAATAAACAATAAGAAAACGGTTCATTACCAGTTCCTTTGATCTGAAATCCATTAAATAATATTAACAGATACAGCTTTTGATTTTAATATTGTATTAGTAAATGTTGAAATTACCATTTACCGAGACTAATAAGTGCTTTTCATTGTTAGTTCATGTTAACTAATGTAATTGACTAATGTTTACAAATGGAACTGTATTGTAAAGCTGCCAAGAATAATAACTCATTCCTAATCAAGCCAGACTTTGACTTTTATGAGAGCTGTTACCTGTATTAAGGTCTCATATAAAAGACGAAGTGCATATCTGCTGGATAATTGAGCATGTACTGATAATGCACTGTCGTTTCACTAAAGAGAGCTTCAACGAGAAAGTGCCGGTAAGCTTTTTGTTTATCGATCAAACAGCTAGTGAGCTGCCTACATAGGCATTCTAGAAAATGCCATCTAGATTTTGAACTATGGGCCTGATAAGGCTGCTGTCCTGTGCAATAGTCCTGTCCAGTGACATTTACCTGGTTTTATCACACATTCATCAAGTTTAATAATTGCACATCTGGGTCTGGAACAAGGGTGCAATAAAAATGCTAAATAATTAACCAAAAACTTTCCAAAACACTTTCAGTTTCGCATTCACATTATAAAAACACATAACAGTGCCTGTAGATGGAGAAACACACAACTGTCCAGCTTAAACTCTACAGAAACAGATTTCTGGTTTGCATGACTCCAGGCCTGACCTGATGACACAGCTGTTACTCTGACTCCTCAACACACAACATGTCCAGCTCTGTGTGAAGCTGCGAATGCACAGAAAACTGATTAGACGAGCTTATGTAAGGGGTCACAGATCAAGACGGGATGACCTCTCACCCCTGCTGAGTCTTTGACGAAGTAGCTGCCGCTGGAGCCCTGGTAGATGCGCTCGGGGTAGATGCCCTCCTCGATGGCCCGCTCCGCCTTCCGGATGATCTCCCTGAACTCCGGATCCTCCGGGAACTCGTTCCTGTGCGGGTCGCGGGGCGACGCGCCTCGGTCTCGGTCCAGGAGCGGCTGCCGCTCGCAGCTGCGTCCTGGACTCCCGGCCGGCAGACGCACCACGGAGCCCGGCGTGCCTCCAAATCCGCCGCGGGGACTGGCGGGCTCGGCGGGACCGTAGCTGAAATCGTTGGAATCGCGAAGCGGAGAGACCAGCGGGCTCGTCTCGTCCATGACCGAGAATGAGAGAGGAGGAGAGCGGGGGGAAAGGGGAATTACGCGGGACAAGCGTTGGTTTGTTGCCGTAATGAAATGATGCGTCTCGCCAACAAACAAGTCACATGACAGCCAGCTTCCGGAAAGAGGCGGGGCTCGTGCGTCATCGCGATGCCACTGGCCAATCAGCGCTTCAGAATGCTCTTGTTTTCCATATGCACACGCTGATTGGTTAGAATTATACCACCCGTATCGAACATGTGATAAAGCACAACATCACTGGAGTTAATGCATAGGCACAGCGACAAAAATGCAGAAATTATAAAAAATAAAAAACACAATTTTGGAGAAAATAGAAAAACATAGAGCAATAGCTGCTCGCATAAAATTCAAGGCATTAATGTTTTCCTACAAAACCACCACTGGCTCTGCACCCCTTTACCTAAATGCATTACTTCAGACGTATGTGCCTCTAGAAGCGTGCGTTCTGCAAGTGAACGTCGCTTTCATCCCAAAGAAGCACAAAAACACTTTCACGGACTTTTACATTAACTGTTCCCTCCTGGTGGAATGACCTGCACAACTCAATCCGAGCAGCTGAGTCCTTAACCATCTTCAAGAATCGGCTAAAAACACATCTGTTCCACCTTTATTTGACCCTCTAACTCTAGCACTCTCTATTCTAATTCTATTCTTTAAAAAAGCGTGTCCCTTTTAGACTTGCACTCTATTCATTTACTGCTTGTTTTCTTTCTTTCTTTAAACTAACACTAGCTTTTCTAATCTTTTTGTATTCTATCTATTTGTTTTATTTTTATTTATATAATCATAAAAAAAACTTGCTATGTGTATTGCGTTAAGCTGAGACTTGTGCGATATGCACTTGTGTATCATTGCTCTTTTGTTGATTTTGATTGCTTCCATTGTCCTCATTTGTAAGTATTTGGATAAAAGCGTCTGCTAAATGACTAAATGTAAATGTAAAAAAATTAAAAGTATTTTTCAAAATATTTAAGTATGACTAAGCATGAAGACGTGTAAAATATGAATCAGAATCAGAAAGAGCTTGATTGCCAAGTATGTTTGCGCATACAAGGAATTTGTTTCAGTGTACACAGACACAACAACACACAGATAACCCAGCCGTGTGTTCCTATGCTGGAGGAAGATTACTGCGCGGACAGACGCGACGCGACGCGACGCGTACCGCGGATCACACGAAGCTTGTTGTAGCAACACGAGTTTCCAAGGGAGGAGATGCAGAGACCCTCAGTGCAGACACATTCACACCATGATGCACAGCTCAGATCATATCTGACTTGACATTTCAGTCCAGCAGTAGAGTGTCTTTAGCATGAGTCTGTCAATGGCTGCTGATGCGGTGGAGGCAGACTGTGATCTGACAGCAGAAGAGCTCTCCTTCAGCATGCAGAGCCTCCAGTGTCAGGATGGGTGAGACAACTTGACTGATTCATAGATAGATAGATTGAGGGATTTAAAAAGTGCATTTTATTGAGGTAAAATTACAGTATTAGACATAATTTATTGGCCAGTGTGTATGTGCATGTGTGTCTCTGTGTGTATATTTCAGAAATATTTTGAATTTATACTGATATGAGTTGTGAAAATTTACTATAGATATGAATCACATTTTTTCATATTAATCAATACTAATATATAAAACAAGGAACTGTAAAACATTTTGTAATACTAATGCAATTGTCATATTTTCTAAATGAAGCCTTAAACGTAAAGTGATTGCTAAAGTGGTTTCATATCAATTGACAGTGGTCAGTTTTGAATACATGTACTGTATTTTATATATTTACTTTATTTTTTGCTTTTTTATTGGGTCCTATATTGACATACTGAGTATTTTATATTAATTAAGATTAATTAATTAAGTCAAATCTGGGTATTTTTTTGTGGATTATAACTATTAGTTTTATGCTATAATTTGATGCACATTTTCTTTAAGTCTGGATCCGAAGAGCTCGCCCCCCTGGAGAAAGCTTGTTTTGACGCCTGAATGCATCAGTCCGCCGCTCAACACCCTCTCCTGGGAGAGAGAGACGCCGACAGGTCCGGACAAGAGCTTCACACACACACACACACACACACACACACACACACACACACACACACACACACGCTGCTTAATTTACTCTCCTCTGAGGACACTTCAAAGTCAAGCTGTTCCACCTTCTTGTGTTTGCACAATTAGATTAGTTTTATCTTATGATTTGTTTGATCAATGTTTTTGAATCCTTAGCTTGTCACCTCTCTTCAAATGTTTCTTTCTTAAGATCCAGTGTTGAATGCTTTCAAAAACACACATTTGCATGCATATATTTTAATGCAATTTACTGTGAATTTTCTCTTAGTCTCTGCAGTAAGAAGAAGACGAGCAAGGTAAAATAAAGATGCATGACCTCATATTAATAATGCATTGCATTAATAATCTGCGATGATCACAGCAGTGTTATTTTAGTATTGCCAATCATAGTTCTATTATTATTTTGAATGAGTTTTTATTTATTTTTAGACTTTTTAGGTTTTCATTTTAATTTGAGTGATTTTGTGTTTTTGTTTGTTTGTTTTTTTTAATCTCAGTTTTTTATTTTAAACTTTTTGTTTTTAATAAAACAAGTTTAATTATTTTAAATATTTTATTTCCATTTGTTTTAATTACCTGTAATAAACCTGTATCACAGTTATTAGAAGACAAGCTATCATATATGTCCTGTGTTTGTCTCAGCAGAAGCCTGTCTCCTGACTCCTCTTCAAACACGGTATAGGACATTTACAGTAACCAAATACAGTAAATAAAAAAATTAAAAAATAGCCAATTATATTTATTTTGACATTAATTTCATGACACTTTAACTCATTTACAACTCTCATAATGTATCTGATGTTCTTGTACTTTTTACTTCCAGCCCAGGAGTCTGTGGAGGAACTGTCACGATTCTCCTACCAATAAGGAGAACGAGCGTGCAATTGTCGGTAACGCTTATATATAATATTATTATTATTTAGGTAACCAAAATGTCAATATGTAAATATAAATGTGATATGCACCTAATTATCCACCTTATATTTAACGTAAGTGTGGCGTGGCCATTTGTAACGTAAATGTGCGCGACTTCCGGTGTCACTGGCTTCCAGTTATTTTAGCTGTACAAAAACAGATCTTTATGCTGCTTGATATTGCAAACTGGAATTTGTTATCTTGTTTTTAAAGTATTATTGTACTTGTTTCTAGCGCAAACAGTTTTACCGTTTACTGCATTTGTTACTGTTAGTTCTGTAACTTCTAGTGCGGCTAATGAATCATAGTCTCGCACATCCACAGAAAACAGCTTATAATTCTGCTGAATCTGTGTATCTTGGCATCAGTGTTGGGCTTGTTACTCAAAATTTTTTATATATTACTCATTACTAGTTACGCCTGTCAAAAGTAATTTTATTACATTATTTATTACTCCCGGCCAACAGTAATTAGTTACACTACTAGTTACATTACTTTTCCATTACACCCCAAAAAGCCTCTGAATCCATGAAAGTTACAGATAAATAAAGAGTGCTCAAACTGATGACAAGCCACTATATTTTTAACAACTTTTGTTATTTAATAAAGCAGCAACATAAAATCTGCAACAGGGCTCAAGCAGGTAGAACCAACCAAACGTGTTGGGATTCGCAGTAGACAAAGTCTTAGTACCACTGCACAGTTTACATGTGACATCCTTTCTCCCTACAAAATTATAATAATGGCTGTATATTCCAGCCGCTATATGACGAAGCTAGCTTGCTGCTTTGGCAACGATTATGAGGGATGATTGTATTTTTGAATTTCAAATCATAAGCAATTGTGACAAAAAAGTAACTAGTATCCAGCTGTTTTTTTTTTGGATGGTGACTGTAATATTATTACTTACATTTGATTATTAATTAGTTACAGTACTAGTTACCAGGGAAAGTACTTTTATTACTGTAATGGATTAGTAACTAGTTACTGCCTATCACTGCTTGGTGTGATGTTGACATGGTATATTGCACTGTATTGTTTTGTACACTGGGTCATGCTCATAAAGGCTGTGTTTCACTGCGGCTGCATTCATTCACAATGCTGGCCTCGACATTCATCCAGCAGAAGAGACTGCGTGTGCGGCTCTCCAGTAGATTCTCCGCTGCAGATGAAGCCGAACCGGGCCGAACATGGAGACAGCACCGCAGTGACCCAGAAGAGGATGCCAGTCTCCCACGAGAGACGAGTGCGGTCGACCCGGTGGTGAGGATCAATGCACAAGCAGTGTCTGAGCCTGAGTTGGAAGATGCTTGTGTTTTCACTCTCTGCTCGTCTGCAGGCCGCTGCGAGGTTCAGTCAGCTGAGGTCACGGTGGAAAGCCCCGCCCACACACGTCACTCAGGACGCCGTCACTGACCTCACTCTCATAGGAGACTTCAGTAAGGTTGGTTCTGCAAAACCAAAATGAAACAATATGATATTAAACAAGACAAACGCGAAGTTTATTCATAAATTTAGCCATGAAAAGCCAGTTTTTTGACTGAATATGACTTTCTGCATTCTGCACTTTTTAAAGAAATTAATACTTTTATTCAGATAAATTCTTAAATTGATCAAAAGTGACAGTAAGATGTTTATAATGTTACAAAAGATTTGCATTCCAAATAAGTGCTGCTCTTTTGAACTTTATATTCATCAAAGGATTCTGAAAAGCGTATCACAGTTGCCACAAAAATATTAATCAGCACCTGTTTTCAACATTGATAATAATCAGAAATGTTTCTTGAGCAGCAAATCGGCATATTAGAGTGATTTCTGAAGGATCATGTGACACTGAAGACTGGAGTAATGATGCTGAAAATACAGCTTTGATCACAGGAATAAATTACATTCTACAATATATCCACATAGAATGAAATAAATGCAGCAGACTGACCCCAAACTTTTGAATGCGAATTCCAATTATAGTACTAATTTTCATGCCTTCTCAGCTGGATTGTGTTTTTAGATAAACATGTACATTTATGCATCTAGCAGGGTAGTACATTTTATCCAAAGCCACTTACAAAAGAGATTAAAAGGTGATATGAGTCTGAAGTTGGTTCTGAAAGTGTTTATAGAAATCATAGTCAATTCATTATTTCAGTCTTGATTCAAATGGTTTCCATAGCAACACCTGCTTCCTGTTGAGAGTGGCGGCCATCAGGAGCTTCACTGTGTCAGCGCTCACACTGTAAGTGATCATGAACATTTTCTAAGCTAAAGTGGATCAGAAAGCTCTGATAATTACGTGATGTTCTTTGCAATGTGGAATGGTAAAAGAGTCCCATTTGAATGTCATCTCATATTAAATGTCCTTTTAATCTCAAAGCAGCTGAGACCGATGCATAAGTTCTTTACACAATTATTTCATGGGTTTATTTTAATGACGTGTGTCTTATTGATGAGATGTTGAGGTAAAAGTGTTGTCTGCTCCTGATCTGAAGGTGGCGTCACTGATCAGAGGTCAGTTTGGTCCTGCAGTCGAGGATTTCCTCATCGTTGACTGCCGTTACCCATACGAATACCAAGGAGGACACATTAAGGTACATAAATCTTACATTATGAATGTTTTAATGTGATGAGGTCTTTCAAACCAAGGTCCAGACTCAACAGAAATCGCTCTAATATGCTGATTTGCTGCTAAAGAAACATTTCTGATTATTATCAATGTTGAAAAACAGTTGTGCTGCTTCATATTTTGTGAAAAGTGTGATACATTTATTTTTTCAGGATTCTTTGATGAATATAACATTAAAAAGAACAGCATTTACAGTATTTGAAAGAGAAATCTTTTGTAACATTATAAATGCCTTTACTGTCACTTTAGATCCATTTCACGCATCCTCGCTCAATAACAGTATCGACTGACTCCAAACTTAATATTTTTAATAAAATGCATTAAATAGATCTAAAGTGACTGTAATATTTCTATATTAATGTCACATTGAATCCATCAGCAGGGCATTTGGTCTTCATATCTTAACCTTTACCTCATTCAGGGAGCAGTGAATCTGTACACTGAGTCTCAGATTCAGCAGGCGGTGCATCAGGCCTCAGCGGGAGCCCAACTTTCGCCTCGAAACGCCTCGTCCTGGAGGATGAGGATGAAGGGACGTCTGTCTGACTCACTCCCAGAGGAGGAGGGGTCGTCGCCACGGAAACTGATCATCTTCCACTGCGAGTTCTCATCGGAAAGAGGCCCACATCTGTTGAATTGTGGGGACTTTCCATAGACTTCTATTACTTTTATACTGACCAAACAATGTTTTC
This sequence comes from Sinocyclocheilus grahami, assembly GCF_001515645.1. Lineage (NCBI taxonomy): Eukaryota > Metazoa > Chordata > Actinopteri > Cypriniformes > Cyprinidae > Sinocyclocheilus > Sinocyclocheilus grahami. The sequence goes on from NW_015505431.1 coordinate 339,513, forward strand.
TATCCCCTAACCCTAAACCTACCCCTTACAGAAAACCTGTTTGCATGGTTACACTTTCAGATAAACATCATTTACTATTGTTAATAATTTCTTCCCTCGTAGGGACCGCAGGCCGTTCCCCACAATGTCAAAAATTTCAGGTTTTACTATCCCCCACAATGTATCATAAACAAGCATTACAGAAAACCTGTTTGCATGGTTACACTTTCAGATAAACATCATTTACTATTGTTAATAATTTTTTCCCTCGTAGGGACCGCAGGCCGTTCCCCACAATGTCAAAAATTTCAGGTTTTACTATCCCCCACAATGTATCATAAACAAGCACACACACACACACACACACACTGAGTGCGTTTATGATGGCACAGGCTTCTTGCCCAATCCACAGGTGTCAGTATCTGAGGAGGCTGGACAGACAGGCCAATGTGTATCCCAGCCTGCACTATCCGGAGCTCTACCTGCTGCTGGGGGGTTACAAACACTTCCATGCCTCTTACCCGGTACAGTACCACACACTATCTGATTATCTTCACCACAGTATGCTGCAGCAGCTCAGTCAGGTGTCTCTGTGTCTCAGGATCTGTGTGATCCCTGCGGTTACGTGCCCATGCGCCACCGCGAGTACCGGGATCAGCTGCACGGATACCGCAGGAAACGGCCAACACGGCAGCAAAGACGACGGCCAACAATCAGAGTACATCAGAGAACCACACGCTAAATACTATATATACACACACACACACACACACACATACATATACATATACAGTCAAACCAAAATTTATTCAGACACCTTCAACATTTCTCACATTATCACAGTTTGTTTGCTATAGTTTAGAAAATTGTAATGAAATATGACAAGAACTCAGAGTTAAACTGTTTTAGAACAAATTCATCTTGATAATATCAGATAACTTTGATAGAAAGGTATGAAACGAATTCGGCTGAATTGCTGTATTTATGTACACAATTAGATAATACCAATTTAGGTCAACCAATTACCAAGAAATGCTTAAATTGGTTTAGTCTGTGATGTAAAAAGTTTGCATTAGCACTTAAAAGAAAAACACTTAAGCAAAACATGGTCAGGTCAAATGTCTGATAATTTTTGGTCCCACATTTGTATCAGTTTTACTGGTAGTCCACTGTATGAAGAATTTTTGGGTATAATATATCAGTTTAGTTTATTTTGCTATCCTCACTTACATAAACAAACTATAGTGTCCTGAACCCACTAGTAAAAAAATATTTAAAATGGTGTCTGAATATATATATATATATCAAATATTTGCAAAAATAATTAATAATAATTATGGCTACTAATGTTATGTATAACACCTTTGCTTATATATTTATGTATATGACCCTTCATGTACCCATCTCTCAGCTAATCAACTAATCTGTAGCTCTTTGAATAAAGTATTTCAAACACAGACTGTGTTTTATTTATTAAAATTTTCTTTTACATTTATACAATAATACCACATTAAAGGGGATGAAAAAGGGTCTGTGAAAATGTTTAGCTAAAGACAGTGTAAAAATGTTAAAATAAATAATAAAACTATGAATAAACTACATAAATTGATTAAAATAATTAAATAGATAATAAAACATGATTTAAATAAATACTACATCTAAAAATACTCGTTTATAGTGAACATAACAAACACAACGTGGAAAAACAATCATTTAAAATAATAGAAACTAAATATTTTCCAAATAGTATTTTACTCATGATATTATTTTTACTGTATAAATTGGGTTTATACAATGAAAGTATTCAGCCTTTTAAATTTTCATATTTTAAAGAAAAATCCCAACACTACATTATTTAAATTAAAATCATATATAATGTTTAAAGTGAAAAAGTAAAATTTTTCGAACTTCCACAATAATAATAATATTATATTGTTTATGTATAAACATGTATGCCGTAAAAATATTTAAATATTGCGCTTCCAACCAGCTGTAAAACTGTATAATTTCTTCTTTTACACTTAAGACTGTGTTCTGATGATAAGCAGCGTAGGGGCGTCGTAAACGCGCGTGCGCTTCCCTCTGATTGGTCTCGTGCTTCAGGAAGCGTTGTGTTCTCGCGCTGTCCTCCTTTAACAAGCGACGACCTCCAAACTCACCGGAGCGATATTCCCGTTCACCGTGTTTGCATCTCTCATCCGTCTCCTCCGTTGCCCGCCAACATCCCCGCAGTGTTTCCAAGAGCTCGCGTGATGGCCGCCTATAAGCTGGTGCTGATCCGCCACGGAGAGAGCTGCTGGAACCAGGAGAACCGCTTCTGCGGCTGGTTCGACGCCGATCTGAGCGAAGCCGGAGCCGAGGAGGCCAAGAGGGGCGGCCAGGCCCTGAAAGGTGAGCGGAGCCCGTCTATTAAACCGGTCTTGTGTTTGTGTGGGGCCTGCGGAGATCAGCGCACTGCAGCAGCAGCTCCTCTCATGTTGTTACTGGTACAATAATATTAGAAATTAATTAATTATAAACGCAGGATCGCTCAATATCGTGCTGCTCTTCCTCATCTACTCTTTAGCAACTGTAATGCAAGAATTTTAGCTTGCCAAAGCGTAAAAAAACTTGAACTATAACACAGAAGTCGTGATAAGATTGTTTAAAAATACGACATTATGACATTGACATAAATGTCTGCTTTTTGATAATATAATATCTTCTAAATTGTCTCTATGGAGGGGGAAACCAAAAAGAGGAAAAGGATGTTTTATCAATATTTAACAATATTTTTCTACTTCAAAAACAAAAACAGTATTTTTTTTTAAATTTTATAAAATTAAAAAAATCCTTTTTATGTATATGCAACTATAACAATAATTATAATATGCATTAAATTATAATAATATTTATAATTGTTGCACTTTTTGCAGGACAGATGTTGAGTGCTTTTCTTAATGGACCAGGTCCTATGGGATGCAATTCCCGCCAAAAGTATTGCAGTCACAGATACAAAAAAAATTATAATAAAAAGCATGAAACCAAAAGTTAAAAACGCAAGTAAAAATATACTGCACAAAATTCAAAAATGAAAGCAAAGTTTTCAGAATAGCAAACAATGGTCGCCGATCGTAAAATAATGAGCGCAAATCAAAAATGTAATAACGCATAAAAAAAAAACAATAAGCATGAATCAAAACTTTAAACGCATTTAAAATCATGTTGCACAAAACTGAAATATTCATGCAAAATTATCCAACTTGCACACAAAATCATGTTTTCCTTGGTTATATTTCTCTGTTTTTTGTGCTGTATTTTTATATGCTTATGCTGCTTTCCCTTCGCTCTTGTTTCCACGTTCTGTGCTTGCTTTTGCAAATGTTGCGGTTAGTTTCATGTAAATCAGGGCGGGTTTAAGCGTCACCTTTGGTCCACTAGTTCTAGATGTGCTTCATTAGCTGCCGATGCTCACAAACCACTTCTTACTGACCCCAGACCTTTGAAGCGTAGGTCACATGCAATGTGCAGAATGATGCAAATGCTGTTTTTCCTCTCCCGTAGATGCGGGTTATGAGTTTGACATCTGCTACACGTCTGTGCTGAAGCGTGCCATCAGGACCCTGTGGCTGGTGCTGGACAGCATCGATCAGATGTGGCTGCCCGTGCATCGCACCTGGCGTCTGAACGAGCGCCACTACGGCGGCCTGACGGGCCTCAACAAAGCCGAGACAGCGGCCAAACACGGCGAGGCGCAGGTGAAGATCTGGAGACGCTCCTACGACACCCCACCTCCACCCATGGACCCCGAGCACGACTTCTACTCCGCCATCAGCAAGGTGAGCAGGACACTGACGACCACCAGAAATGTGTCGATTCAGCATGCAAGAGCCATAATTTAAATAAATACAATTTAACATTGGAAGTGCTTGAGTAGATATTATTTTAATATGTTTAGATTTATATGTATATTGGTTAAACAC